>NW_006921606.1:1105448-1112089 GCF_000298275.1 Orycteropus afer afer
ATAGTGGCTAAAGCACTTGACTGCTAACCAGAAGGCTGGCGGTTCAAACCCACCAGCCACTCCTCAGAAGGAAGGTTGGGCAATCCTACTTCTGTAGTGTTACTGCCTCGGAAACCCAAGGAGGGGTCGCTATGAGTCGGGGCCGACTCGACGGCACACAACAACAACAACAACAACAACAATCAAAACAACAATGAGATATCATCTCACTTCAGCATTAATAACAAAGTTCAAAAAAAGAAAACAACAGATGCTGGCATGGGTGTTGGGATGTTAGAATTCTAATACATTCCTCATGGGATTGTAAAATGATACAACCATTGTGGAAAACAGTATGGCACTTCCTTAAAATGTTAGAAATAGAAATACCATGTGTTGTTGTTATGTGCCGTCAAGTCGGATCCGACTCATAGCGACCCCTCCTTGGGTTGCCGAGGTGGTATCATTACGGAAGTAGATTGCCCAACCTTCCTTCGGAGGAGTGGCTGGTGGGTTTTTCACACTAGCCTTCTGGTTAGCAGTCAAGTGCCTTAGGCACTACACTACCAGAGCTATGATCCAGTAATTCCACTACTAGATATATATTCTGGAGAAGTAAGAGCTATGACACAAATAGAGATATGCACACCAATATACATTGCAGCACTATTCACAATAGAAAAAAGATGGAAACAATGCAAAAGCCCATCAATGGACGAATGGATAAACAAACTATGATATATACACACAATGGAATATTATTCAGGTTAAAGAGCAAGGATGAATCTGCAAAAAATCTCATAATATGGATGAACTTGAAGGACATTATGATGTGTGAAATTAGTCAATCACAAAAGGACAAATACCGTATGAGACCACTGTTATAAAAAGACAAGTTTTTCACACAAAAAGAAAGATTCTTTGATGCTTACTGGGGTGAGAAGAGAAGAGAGGGTGAAAAACTAAGATAGTTGTTGTTGTTATGTGCCATTGAGTCGGACCCAAATCATAGCAACCCCTCCTTCGGTTTCCGAGGCAGTATCACTATGGAAGTAAATTGCCCAACCTTCCTTCCGAGGAGTGGCTGGTGGGTTTGAACCACCAGCCTTCTGGTTAGTGTCAAGTGCCTTAGGCACTACACTACCAGAGCTCCTATTAATTTGGGTGAAAAGAAGGCAATATACAATAAGGAGAAGGTCAGCACAAATGTTTAAGCAAAAGAAGATACTAAGAGGAACACAAGAGTTAAAGGCACCTTATAGAGTTAGCAGACAATGTTTCCACAAGTGTATTTGTATGTGCTATAAGATTGTCCAGGTGTACAGTAGAGATGACAAGGGGCAAGGTTGTGGTGGCTTCTTAGCCACAGCCAGCTACTCTGAGGGAGCGAGTAGTTGGACCTATGGGCTTGGGACCATGGTCACAGGTGACATCAAGCTCAATTGGTATAACATATTACATAAAAATATTGTTCAACATCCTACTTTGGTGAATATTGACAGGGAACTTAGAAGCCTGCAAGCAGACATCTAGATGCAACGATGGGTCTCTCCTTGTCCAGAGCAAAGAAGAATGATGAAAACCAAAAACGCAAAGAAACAATTAATTCAATGGACTGGTAGACCATGAAGTCCTCAGCCTATATGATCATGAGACCAGAAGAACTAGATGATGCCCAGCTACCACTGTCAACCACTCAGAAGGGGATCAATACAGGAGATCCTGGATAGAGTGGAAGAACAATGTGGAACAAAACTCAAAACCATAAAAAAAAAAAAAAAAAAAAAAAAAAAGACCAGGTAGCTGGTCTGATAGAGCCAGTTGAGACCCCTGAGACTATGGCTGCTAGTTACCCTTCAGGTCTGGAACTAAACTCATTCCTGTGGCTTCCAGTCAAACAACAGACAGGCATATGAGGTGAACATTTACATCAAGTAGATACACTCCTTGGTGCAATCAATCATGGGAGAACAAAAGGGCAGTGTTTGCACAGGGAGGCAGCTCAGGGGGTGGGAGTGCATGGGAGGGAAGGACACAGGGAAGTGGTAACTACAGGGAGGAAGTGGGAAGAGAGCTGTTACATTGTGGGGAACTACAGTCAATGCCATGAGATAATGTGTATGAACTGGTGTATGGAAAATGAATTTGCTCTGTAAACTTTCACCCAAAGCACAATAAAAATTAAATAATAATTTTTTAAAAAAGAGTTAAAGACAACAGAGATAAATATTATTTGTGGTGAATTGCTTGATGTGGCCCTTCTAGCCACTGTCCTCCATTCTCCGATGTGTTGTAAATCCTATTATCCATGCCTGTTTGGGGTGGTGTGGTAGTTAAGGTCAAGTGTCAACTTGGCTGGGCAGCTGGCAGTAGTTGTTCCCTATAAAGACTGACAATTGGCTCTGTGGTGGAATTTGCCTTCAGCTGCTGATTGTTAAAGCCATCCACTTGGGTTATTTCTATTGGAGCAACACAGGTGGAATGCATCTTGAGTCCTGCCTTGCTGGAGGGTATAATTCAAACCACCATCCTTAGCTTCCTTGAAGGTATACCTAAGAATCTCCTGGGAAGGTTCACCCTCCTCTTGCTCCAGTTCTGTGTTTTGGCTCATCCTCATCTCATGCCTAGATTTGGGACAGCAGCCGTCATCTGATATACTGATCAAGGTTCATCAAACCCTGAGAATTGGGAGGATCCTCCAGACCCACTCACAAACCTGGGACTCGCCAGCCTGCCAGCCTACACCACTACTACATGACACAATCCCTTGGGTGTCCATGAGTTCTGTGAGGCATTACAGTGAAATACAGAACCCTAAGATGGGGGTAAAAACTAGGAGGAGGAGGAGCTGATGTTTGAAATGATGGAGTGAGATGGTGGTTTGGACATTTGGGACATCTTTAACCTCTGCCTCATGGGGACCGGCCCTGTGCTGATCTTTCTGAGAAAAATTGTTCAAGCATTATTATATTCACAATCCTGCAATAACAATAATAACAATAATCTGGGAATGGATACATAGACAGACACAGAAGCTTCACAGATGTGGAAAGGAGAATGGGACTATACATGTGAATATATATAGGTTTAACAGAGGATATTTCTATATATATATTTATATATGCTGCAAATATATCCATGAATATAGTAGAGCATATGTGGGCAAAGTTATGAACATTTCTTAGCCATGACCTCGTTAAGAGAAGAGAAGGCCCAAACAGGCCTTCAGGGTCATGATCATAGTAGTTTCAGGGGACTTCAAGGTCAATTGACACCACATAGTCCACAAAGAAAGTTGTTTACAGCCTATTTTGATGAGTAGCAATTGGAGTTTAAAAGCTTGTGGACAGCCATTTAAGGTGCAACTATTGTTCTCTCCCTATCTGGAGCAAAAAGTGTGAAAAAAACTCAAATATGCTTCAAACAATTAGTGCAAAGTTCTAATGTACCACAGGAACCTCAGCCTCCATGACCCGGAGACAAGAAGAACTAGAGGAAGCCTGGCTACCACTACCAACCACTGTGAAAAGATTGTATTAGAATGTCCTGGATAGAGGGGGAGAAAAATGTGGAACAAAACTCAGAATCATAAAAAAGCCTACACTTACTGGTCAAATAGAAACTGGTGAATTCCCTGAGACTTTGTATCATCTTTAGTGATCCTTTAGGCTGAAACTGCTCATCCCCTTCACACAATTTTCAGCTAAACAATAGACAGGAGTGTAAGGTGAAAAATAATACTAGAGGGTTATGCACTCCTTAGAACACGAACCATTCAAGACCAAAAGGGCAGCATTTGCCTATAGGCACAAAGTCTGGAAAGTAGAAAGCGATAAGAAAGAAAGAGGAATGAAAACAGGAAACACAGGGAGGAAGTGGGATGAGTGATGTTACATTGTAGGGATTACAGTCAACGGCCTGAAATAAAATGTGTGTGAATTGTTGAATGGAAAACAAATTTGCTCTGTAAATGTTCACCCAAATCACAATAAAATATTTTAAAAAGTAAGTTATACCTCAATAAAGTTGATTAAAAATACAAAAGAAAAAAAGAATCTTTAGATCTTAAAGTAAAAATATCCCCTTAGGAAGATAGAAAAATAGACAGACAAGCTCACAGACCCTCTTCAACAAAGAAAAGAGAAACCAGTTCACACAGATACAGAAGATAATCCTGTCACCCTGAGCTTTCAAAGGAAGGATACAGATGTGGATTAAACACCAACTAGTAGAAGAATCTGAACGAAGACAGTGAATAAGAAGACAAATAGAGCTGTGGACTGTCAACTACCCTAACAGTACGACCAGTTTGAATATTTACAAGTGGTGTTAAGACCTGGGTGGTAACAAAAATTGGTGCTGCTTGCCAAGGGCTGCATGGACAACTGCATTGGTGGCTGATGACTAAAAAAGGAAACAACAAAGAAGGAGACAAAATGAGCTGTGGACTTTCTGCTCTCTGGAGGACACAGCCACATTAAATATATACAAGTGGTGCAGCCATTTTGGATATTTAAAGTGGCAGTGTTCAGATCCCAGTGACTTAAAATAAGCTCCACTTGCCAAGGACAGCACAGACAACCACATTGGAGGCTGACAATTGGAAAGGTGCAATATTCCCCTTGTTAATCTTATACCCCACAACTTCTTGTTGAATGGAGGTGCAGATGTCCCCCACCTCCACCCACCTTCTGGACTGGCAGGAATTCCATCCCAGTCTGTGTGTTCTGACAGGAATTAGGTGCCCTGGGCCCCCCACCATACACCCGTATTTGTTTTTCTTAGTTTTAAAATTATTATTTCTTTTCTTCCTTTTTATTTTTATTCTTTCTTTTTCCCTTTCTGAGTTCTAGGTTTTTTTTTTTTTTTTCCACTTCCCTTATTCTGGTTCCCATCTTTTTTCTTTCTTTTGGTTCTTCCCATCCGTTGTTTTTCTGTTTACATTTTTCTCATTTTTTTCTTTATTATTCTTTTACTCTAGCTCTTTTCCCTTATTGCCCTCTTGCCAGATATTGTATGATTTTTTTCTTTTTCCTTTTTCTCTTTATATTTTTTTTTTTTTGTCTTTTCAAAGTATTTCTTTAAATATTTCTTCTCATTTCTTTCTTTTTGGTGATTGTTCCTGTGTTTATGCAGTGTGTTTTTCATCCTCTTGTTTTTAATTTTTTTTTATTATTGTTTTTGTCTCACTGAGTGGGACAGAAACATGCCCATTGAACTCAACTATACCTGTACCTCCTGCTATCCCACTGACTGACTGAAGGCCACAACTTGCTTCTGCACCAACTGGCCAATGATAGAAAACAACCAGTATAAGCCCAAGTCACCCTTAACTGCTCTTCATAAACAGCTAACAGAGATCTGTGCACACACTCTCATTCTCTATCACACCCACCAAGAGATAGGTGATGAGTGCATAAGTGCTTCCAGTTAGTGTATAGGGGGGCATTCTCCCCTACTTACTTGGCTATATCAAAATAAAACAAAGAAAAAAATCTTGGGCAAATCACACCAACATAAGCTCACCTATTAAATATAAATAAAATGACAACTGTATATAATGACAATGTTATACAATGACAAGTCCACAAATACAATATGGACTGTGAAGTCCACATAAAGAAGTAAGATAAAATAGTAAAAACAAAAGACCAGGATACATACCCAGAAAACATCCTGGAGAAACAAGCAGCATTGGAACTCCCTGATAAGAAATTCAAAAAATATATATTCATGTACCTTCAACATATTGAGAGACAGATCAAGGAAAACACAACAAAACCCTAGGACAATTTGGGAAGACAATACAAGGACAAAATGTCAAAATAAATGAAAAATTAGAAATGATACACAATAATAGAAATACAGAAGATTAATACTCAATTTTCAGAAATAGATAACACATTGAAAAGGCAAAGGAGTAGAATCAAATCAATGGAAGACAGTATTAGTGAGATTGAAGACAAATACCTCAACACTACTTTGGTAAGGGATCAATCAGAAAAAAAAGATCAAAACAAAATGAAGAAAGCCTAAGATTAATGTGGGATATCATCAAGAGGAATAAACTATGTGTAATTGGAATTCCAGAAAAAGAAGACACAAATAAAGCCACAGAGAAAATAATGGAAGATTTGTTGGAAGAGAATATTCCTGATATGAAGAAAGATGAGAATATATCAATTCAAGAAATTCAGTGAACCCCAAACAGTCTAGACTCCAAAGGAAATTCACTAAGACTTCATAACCCAAACCACTAAAACCAAAGACAAAGAAAGAATTCTGAAAGTAGCACAGGAAAAATGAAAAGTTACCTATAAGCAACCAGTAAGACCAAGCTCTGATTTTGTGGCAGAAACCATACAGGTGAGAAGGCATGGGATGATATACCGAGAAAGAAAAAATTTCCAACCAACAATTATATGCCTATGAAAGAAAAAAAATTCCAACCAAGAATTATGTGCCTATGGATGGATAGATAGGTGTACAGGCTAAATGATTAGGTATGTCTATGAAAGAAGGAGTGTATCCAGGATCATATATAGGGTTGGCAGACAATGGTCCTATAAGTTTATGTGAATGATCAGAATTCCCAGGTGTATAGTACAGCTGACAAGGGGCTAGGTTGTGGTCACTGCTTGGTCACAGCCAGCTACCCAGAG
>NW_006921606.1:1112888-1116681 GCF_000298275.1 Orycteropus afer afer
AAAGAATTATATGCCCAGCAAAATTGTCCCTCAAATATGATGATGAAATTAGAACATTTATATATAAGCAGACATTAAGGGAATTAGTTAAAACCAGACCAAACTGATCAGAGATGCTAAAGGGAGTCCTTTGGATAGAGAACCAACAACAGCAAACAACAACCAACCATTAACACATGTGATAACATAACCCAGAAAGCAACACAGTTATTAATGTATGCAAAGTCAAATAAGCTTACAAGGCTGTAAACAGAGAATCAGAGACATCAATTGGCAAGTAAGGACAACTACAAAGCAAAAAGAGGGGAAAAAATAGTGTAGTTACAGAGCTTCTACATGATGAGGAAGTCAAGACAATTGCAAGATAGAACGGACTGTTTGAAACTTGGGAAGAACATCATAAATCACAGGGTAACCTCAAAGAAAAATAATAAACCATTTCATCAAAATCAAAAAGAGGACAAGCACAAATATTTAGCAGATACTAAAACAATAGCAATGAAGGAAATAATAACACAATTCATAAACAAAATGAGCTCACCACAGAATATAATATGGAACAAATAAATCAGCAACACCATGAAAAAACATATAACAAAATGACAGCAACAAATTCATACTTGTCGATAATTACAGTGAATGTAAATGGATTAAATACATGAATCAAGAGACAGAGAGTTGCAGACTGGATAAGAAAACAACCCATCAATATGCTGTCTACAGGAGACAAAAGATAAAAACAAAAATAGACTAAAAATCAAAGATTGGAAAAAGATATATCAAGCAAATGGCAATCAAAAAAGAGCAGGAGTGATAATATTGATTTCTGATAAAATTGACTTTAAGACAAAAAGCACCATAAGAGACAAGGAAGGACATTATATAATGACTAAGGGATCAATTGAACAAGAGGGCATACCATAATAAATATCTATGAACCCAATAAAAATCTCCAATACACAAAATACACAAATCAGACTTTAACAGAATTGAAAAGACAAGTAGATGACTCCACTGTAATAATAAGACTTTAATGCACCACTTTCAATAAAAAAAAAAAAAGAACTGGAAAGAAACTCGACAAAGACACTGTAGAACTAAACAATACAATCTACCAACTTGACCTTATAGACATCTACAGATCACTTCATCCAACAACACTATATACATTCTTTTCCAGTACACATGGAACATTCTCCAGGAAAGGACATATGTTAGGCCACAAAGCAAACCTCAATAAATTTTAAAACACTGAAATACTGCAAGTCATCTTCTCAGATCACAATGCTATAAAATTAGAAATCAATAATAGGAAGATCAACAGAAAAAAGCAAACACATGGAAACTGAATAACACCTTCATTGAAAATGACTGGATAATAGAAGAAATTAAAAAAGTCATTGAATCAAATGGGAATGAAAACATAACATACCAAAATCTTTGGGACACAGCAAAAGCAGTGATCAGAAACCAATTTATAGCAATAAGTACACACATCAAAAAAGAAGAAAGAGCCAAAATCAACACTTAACCCAACTTCTCCAACAATTAGAAGAAGAGCAGCAAAAGAAGCCTAGAGTCATAAGAAGAAAAGAAGTAATAAAGATTCAAGCGAAAATAAATGAAACAGAAAATAGAAAGACAATAGAAAAAAATTAATAAGACAAGAAGTTGGTTCTTTGAAAACATGAATAAAATTGACAAGCCACTGTCAAACTTAACAAAGGAAAAGAAGTAGAAGATGCGAGTAACACAAATAAGAAATGAAATGGGTGATATCACAAAAGAACCAACAGAAATCAAAAGAATAATATCAGGATACTTTGAAGAACTGTACTTTAACAAATTTGAAAATCTAGAAGAAATGGATAGATTTCTAGAAACACACTACATACCTAAACTAACACAGATTGAGGTAGAAAATTTGAACAGACTCATAACAAAAGAAGAAACTGAACAAGTCATAAAATAATTACCAACAAAAAAAAAAAAGTCCTGTTCCAGATGGTTTCACTGGAGAATTCTACCAATCATTCAGAGATGAACTGACATCAATGCTACTCGAAATATTCCAGAACATAGAAAAGGGTGGATCCTCCCAAATTCATTTTATGAAGCAAGCATAACACTGACACCAAAACCAGGCAAAGACACCACTAGGAAAGAAAACTACAGACCAAAATCCCTCATGAAAATCAATGCAAATATCTTCACCAAAATCCTCACCAATAAACTTCAACAACCTATCAAAAAAATAATACATTGTGACCGAGTGAGATTCATACCAGGTATGAAAGGATGGTTCCGCATTAGAAAAACAATCAAAGTAATCTATCACATAAGTAAAATAAAGGAAAAGAGTCACAAGATCATATCAATAGATGCAGAAAAGCCATTTGTTAAATTCAACACTTATTCCTGATAAAACCCCCTAGAAAAATAGGAATAGAAAGGAAATTCCGCAACATAATAAAGGGCATATATGTAAAACCAGCAGCCACTATTATTCTCAGCGGAGACTGAAACCATTCCCCTTCTGAACAGGAGCCAGACAAGGATGCCCTCTATCACCATTTCTATTCAACATTGTATTGGAAGCCCTCTATCACCACTTCTATTTAACATTGTATTGGAAGTCCCAGCCAGGGCAAAAAGGGAAATCAAAGGCATTCAAATTGGTAGGGAAGAAGTAAAACTATCCTATTTGCTGATGACATGATCCTATACATAGAAAACCCAAAGACTCAGCAAGAAAACTACTGGAACTAATTGAGAGATTTAACACAGTGGCAGAATACAAGATGA
Organism: Orycteropus afer afer; assembly: GCF_000298275.1. Lineage (NCBI taxonomy): Eukaryota > Metazoa > Chordata > Mammalia > Tubulidentata > Orycteropodidae > Orycteropus > Orycteropus afer. Next base: position 1,115,694 of record NW_006921606.1, read on the forward strand.
ACATACAAAAGCCAGTTGGATTCCACTACACCAGCAAGAGATTGCTGAAAAGGAAATAACAAAATCAATACCAATTACAATAGCTACCAAAAAGATAAAATACTTGGGAAAAAATCTTACCAGGGACACAAAAGATCTGTACAAAGAAAACTATATAACACTACTTTAAGAAACCATAAGAGATCTACATAAATGGAAGAACATACCATGCTCATGAATAGGAAGATTTGAATATTATGAAACTGTCAATACTACCCAAAGCAATCTATACATTCGATGTAATCCCAATCCAGATCCTATCAACATTCTATAAGGATATGGAATAAACCATCACAAATTTTATATGAAAAGAAAGAGACCTCAGAAAAGCAAAGCACTACTGAAGAAGAACAAAGTAAGAGATCTCACATTCCCAGATCTCAAAATCTACTATCCAGCCACAATTGTCAAAACAGCCTGGTATTGGTACAACAACAGACATATAGACCAGTGGAATAGAATTGAGAACCCAGAAATAGATCCATCAAACTATGGTCAGCTGATCTTAGACAAAAGCTCAAAATCCATTAAATGGGGAAGAGATAATATCTTTAACAAATTGTGCTGGCAAAAGTGGTTATCCATTTGCAGAAAATGGAAAGAAGATCCATACCTCACACCATACTGACACAAAAACTACAGATGGGCCAAAGACTTAAATGCGAACCCTAAAACTATAAAGTTCCTCAAGGAAAAAATAGGGGCAAATTTAGAAGCCCTAATTTATGGTATTGTTATGTGTCATCGAGTCAGCCCTGACTCATACATGGTTTAAAATCAAGAAGGGAATGCATCAGGGTTGTATTCTTTCTCCACACTTATTCAATCTATATGCTGAGCAAATAGTCCAAGAAGCTGGACTGTATGAAGAAAAACGTGGTATCAGGATTGGAGGAAGAATCATTAACAACCTGAGATATGCAGACGATACAACTTTGCTTGCTGAAAG
>NW_006921606.1:1117315-1119158 GCF_000298275.1 Orycteropus afer afer
CTGTGATGATGGGCTCAAGTATAGCAGGGATTGTGGGGCTGGCGCGGGATTGGGCAGTGTTTCGTTCTGCTGTGCATGGGGTCGCTATGAGTCGGAAACGACGCAACGGCACTTAACAACAATTTATGGTATAAATAGACTATCAAACATAACCCAAGATGCACAAGCAGCAGAAGAAGATAAACTAGATGATTGGGACCTTCTATAAATTAAATTTTTATGTACTTCAAAAGACTTCTGTAATAGAGTAGAAAGAGAACCTAGAGATTAGGAAAAAATATTCAGCAATATCATCCTTGACAAGAGACTTATCTCTAAAATTTCTAGAAAACTCCAACACCTCAACAAGAAAAAGACAAACAATCCAATTAAAAAATGGGCAGAAGACATAATAGAGACTTCAAAGATTTTTTCAGGCAGCCCACAAACACATGAAGAAATGGTCACAATCATTAGCCATTAGAGGGAGGCAAATCAAAATAACAATGAGATATCATCTCAACCCAGCACTAATAGGAAAGCTCAACAAGACAGAAAATAACAAATGCTAGCGAGAATGTGGAGAGATTGGGACTCTCATACACTGCTGGTGGGACTGTAAAATGATACAACCACTGTGGAAAGCAGTATGGCAATTCCTTAAAAAGTTGGAAACAGAAATACCTTTTGATCCAGTAATCCCATTACTAGGTATATATCCTAAAGAAGTGAGAGCCCAGATAAGATATGCACACCCATGTTCATCACAGCACTATTCACAATAGCAAAAAGATGGAAATAACCTAGGTGCCCATCAACAGAAGAATGGATAACCAAACTATGGTACATACACACAACAGAACACTATACAACACTGAAGAATAATGTAGAATCTGCATAACACTGCATAATGTGGATGAACTTGGAGGACATTATGCTGAGTGAAAAAAGTCAATTACAGAAGGAGAAATGTTGCATTAGTTCACTATTGTAAAAAGTCAAGGAAAGGTTTATATATGGAAGGAAACTTCCAGGGATTGGAGGGGAGGAGAGGGAACACTGCTAGATAGGTAGAGACAAGTATTGATTTGGGTGAAGGAAAGAGCAATGTGCCAAAAATGAGTGATCAACAAGGTGACACTGAGGAAGAGAAAGACCTAGAGAGGTATGTGGAAGGTACAGACAACAAAGATGAACTCTTCTGTATGTACAGTACTGCATTGTCAGTGATGGAAAGCATTGATCTACAAATGGACAGATGGGTGAATAGGCTGAATGATCAGGTGTCTAGGCAGAGGGGAGTTTCCATGACCATGTATAGGTTTGGCAGATGATGTTTCTACATGGGTATTTGTAGGTACTGTAAGAATGTTTGGGTGTATAGTAGAGCTGATAAGGGGCAAGTTGTAGTGTCTTCTTGGCTGTAGCCAGCTACCCTGAGGGAGCAAGTAATTGGACCTGTGGGCTCAGGACCACGGTCTCAGGGGACATCAAGCTCATTTGGCATAACATACTACACAAAACCATTGTTCTACATCCTACTTTGGTGAGTAGTGACTGGGGTCTTAAGAGCTTGCAAGCGGCCATCTACATGCAATGCAGGGTCTCTCCTTGTCCAGAGAAAAGAAGAATGAAAAAACCAAAAACACATGCAAATAATTAGTTAAGGAATGAGTAGACTATGCATTCCTCAGCCTATATGACTATGAGGCCAGGAGATCTAGGTGATGCCCAACTACCACTGTCAACCACTTGGAGGGGGATCAGTACAAGAGATCCTGCATAGAGTAGGAAAATAATGTGGAACAAAACTAAAAATCATTAAAAAAAAAAAAAAAAAAAAAAAAGTCCAATTTAGGAACCC
>NW_006921606.1:1119258-1127643 GCF_000298275.1 Orycteropus afer afer
TTCCTGAGTCTGTGGCCCCTAGTTACCCTTCCAGTGTGGAACAGAACTCACTCCTGTGGCTTCCAGCCAAACAATAGACAGGCAGATGGGGTGAATGTTTACATCAGGTAGATATTGGATTCCTTGGAGCAATTGATAGTGGGAGAACAAAGGGGCAGAGTTTGCACAGGGAGATAGCTCAGAGGGGCAGGAATGCTTGGGAAGGAAGGACGCAGGGAAGAGGTAACTATGGGGAGGTAGTAGGAAGAGACCTGTTACATGGTGGGGAATTGAAGTCAATGTTTTGGTTACCTAGTGCTGCTCTGACAGGAATATACCACAAATGGTATGGCTTGAACAAACAGAAGTTGATTCTTACAACTTTTGGAGGCTAAAAGTCTGAGTTGAAAGTGCCAGGCTAGGGGCTGGGTTAAAGCCCGCCAACCTTGGCCTTCAGCAGCTTCCTCCTGCTCCCAGCCCACTGAAGCTGGAGGCTTTTCTCTGCTCAGGCAGGTGCTGGCTGCTGAGGGTGACAAATCCAAGGTCGACAAATGAAAAGGCACAGTCCCAATATCACCAAACACAACAGGCCACTAATTCAAGTCCAGAAAAAGTCCCAAGATGGGCAGGGCATGGCAGGCTGCTGAACACTGACTTGGCTGCATGCAGGTTTCAAGCATGCCAAAAAGCTAGAAACCTTCCTCAAAGTTGCTTCTTATATACTAGAAGCAGCCCACATCCTTAAAGCAGCTACTCAGCTGCTCCAGTAGATTTCACCATAGAGTTAATTACCAATCTCACCACAGGGAATGACTACATCCAGCTGTCCAGCCACTCAACCAGGCCCAGCCAAGTTGGCATACAACCTTAACTACCCACAGTAAATATCACGAAACAAAATGTGTATGAACTTCTGTATGGAAAGTGAATTTGCTCTGTAAACTTTGACCCAAATCACAATATATTTTTAAAAATATTCCCTGAAGTCTTCTTAAATCCAAACAATATTGTTGTTGTTGTTAGTTATCATTGAGTCTCTTCCATCTCATACAACCTTAGGTACAACAGAATGAAGCACTGGCCCTGTCTTATCCTCACAATCATTACTATGCTTGAGCCCATCATTGCAGCCACTGTGTCAATCCATCTCGAGGGTCTTCCTCTTTTTGCTGACCCTCTACCAAGCATGATATCCTTTTCCAGGGACTGGTCCCAGCTGTCAATATGACCAAAGTACGTGAGATGAAGTCTAGCCATTCTTGCTTCAAATGACTACATTTAGCTGTACCTCCTTCAAGACAGATTTATTCTTTCTTCTGGCAGTCCATGTGTTTTCAATATTCTTCACCAACACCACAATTCAAAGGCATCAATTCTTCTTTGGTCTTCCTTATTCATTGTTCTGCTTTCACACACATTTGAGGCTATTGACAATCCCATGGCTTGGGTCAAATGCACCTTACTCTTCAAAGTGACATCTTTGCTCTTTAATACTTGAAAGAGATATTTTGCAGCACACTTGCCCAGTGAAATAGGTTCTCTGATTTCTTGACTGCTGCTTCCATGGGCATTGATTGTGGATGCAAGTTGAATAAAATCCTTGACAACTTAATCTTGTGTCCATTTATCATGATGTTGCATATTGGACCAGTTGTGAGAATTTTTGTTTTCTTTATTTTGAGGTATAATCAATACCGAAGGCTGTAGTCTTTAATCTTCATCAGTAAGTGCTTCAAGTGATCTTCCTTTTCAGCAAGCAAGGTTGTGTCATCTGCATATCGCAGATTGCTAATGAGTCTTCCTCCAATCCTGATGGTGCATACTTCATACAGTCCAGTTTCTCAGGTTATTTGCTCAGCATACAGAATGAGTAAGTATGGTGAAATGATACAACCCTGACACAAACCTTTCTTGATTTTAAGCGATGCTGTATCCCCTTGCTCTGTTCAACTATTTACAGGTTCCTCGTGAGCACAACTAAGTGGTCTGGAATTCCCATTCTTCACAATGTTATCCATAATTTGTTATCATATACACAGCCAATAAAGCACAGGTAAACATCTTTCTGGTATTTTTTCTTTTCAGCCAAGATCCATCTAACATCAGTAATATTATACCTTGTTCCTCTGATTCATCTGAATCCGGCTTCAATATCTGATAGTTCCCTGTCAATATATTACTGCAAGCATTTTTACATTATATTCAGCAAAAATTTACTTGTGTGTGATATTAATGATATAGTTCAACAATTTCCACATTCTGTTGTATACAAATAATACTTTAGGTTAATTAGTAAAGAATATCTGCCTTAAGCATTATGCTCTTTTAACCTGTGCAGGATCAAATCAACAACATCAAATTGTAAAATTAGATAGGAAATTTAGGGGGCAGTGAAATTATGCTAATGGTGGAGGAACAACTCAGAAAAGGAGTGTGAGAATGGCTCAATTTAAAGAATGTAATCAATGTCACTGAATTATACATACAGAAATTGTTGAATTGGTTTTTGTTTTGCTGTGTATATTCTCAAATACAGCAAAAAATAAATTACATTAAAAAATAACAGGCATTTCTACTTATAAAATTAGGTTTTGATCATATTTTCAATGAATGTATATTTAATTATATCTGTTCAATTACAATGCTGGTTGTTAGTTGTATATTCATTTATTTTTGCTGTTTGTGATCTAGTCTTCTTTTCAATTTCATACAATTAAATTATGCTGACCCTCAAAAAATAAAATGAGCACTTGAATGTCATGGCAAGTGACCAATGTTCTAGGTCATACCGTAACTTTCAGAGCACTGAGTCAGCAGTCTAATGGTTTAGCCTTCATACTCCTGACAGCTGTTTATTTCTTTGAGTATACTTTCAGAGAAAAATATCCAGAAGGGATTTGCTGCCCTAAATCTATCAGAAAACATATTTAAGATACTCTGTGGTTTTATGATACCAAATTCTAACACTAAATAATCACATTACAAAAAGGATTTCAATTTCACTAATAATTTATCTTAAATCAGACAAAAGGGTTTTTTTTAAGTAAACAACTTATGTTTTGTAGAGATTTAATGATATGAAAATGGGAACAATAAAAGCTAAGAATTTTTTTTTTCAATACAACTTAAAGGTAATCAGAGATAACAGAATTTGAAAGAAACTTCTAAGCCTATGTGATGCAGCCCCCTGCTTTCAACAGTTAGAAAAGAAGCTTACTGGCAGACATCTGGCAAATGAGTATAGCTGCTCAAACATCAGCACTGCCATAGTTCTTGACTGCAAAAGGAGGCCAGGTCAAAAGATTTGAACCCATCAGACTTAAATAAAGCTAGGAACCTGAACAACTAGCTAAATTGGGACTTTAAGGGTCCTCTGTGCAAAATCAGTTCCCATAGAAGACTAGAGCAGTTTGGCTTCCATAAGTCAGTGGCTCCACCAAGTGAGAGAACATGGATGGCACTTTATATCCACATGGTAACTCTGACTTGTCTTTTGAGGTCAGTTCTGCCTCCCCAGATGCCTTAAATTTAAAGCAACTACTAGGACCCACCAGCCACTCCTTGGAAGGAAGGTTGGGCAATCCTACTTCCATAGTGATACTGCCTCGGAAACCCAAGGAGGGGTCGCTATGAGTCGGGTTTGACTCGACGGCACATAACAACAGCAACAACAACAACTAGGAAAATAACTAAAATAAAGGTTGTCTGAAAATTCAACAAAAGAATTAATATCATACACTAGAAAATATCAGCTTGCTGTAAAAGAAGGAACAGAGGGTGAAAAAGATATGAAATATATAGAAAACAAATAGCAAAATGCCAGATATAGGGCCAACCAAATAAATAATAACATTAAATATAAATGAGTTAAACACTCAAATCAAAAGACAGTGATAGACAGACTAGATTAAAAAAAAAAAAAAAAAAGATCCAGCTGTATGTGCTCTTTGAGGCATACTTTCATTTATTTATTTTTTAAAATAGAATGCCTTCTCTTTTTTCAAGTATAAATAAAAAAAAAATTATTGTGATTTCAGTGAAAGTTTAGAGATCAAATTGGTTTTCCATTCAACAATTCATACACATTTTGTTTCATGATATTGATTGCAATCTCCATAATGTTACAGCAGTCTTCCCAGTGGTTACTGTTCTGATCAGTCCTTCTTTCCTATCACTTCCTGCCTTCTGAGCTTTATCCCTAGGCAAATGCTGCCCTTCAGATCTAGTAAGATTTATTCTAAGGAATGGTAACTCCCAGGTGTTATTGTTCACTTTATAGGCCCATCTATTGTTTGGCTGAAACTTGAGCCAGCGGCAGGGTTGGTGGTGAGAGAGTGGGCTGTGAGTTCAGTTCCAGGCTGGAAGGGGTGACTAAGGGTCATAGTCGCGGTTGGGGTTGGGGGCTGTTGTTCCACCAAAGAGATACACTTTAATCCCCTTTCTCCTGCTCTTCTGCCCTGCTGTTTTGTGCGTCCCTGAGTTGTCCCTGGGGCTGACTGCTCCTCTGTCTGGGATCCGGGCTTTTATCCCCTTTCTCCTGCTCTCCGGTCCTGCTGCTTTGGGCGGGCCTGAGTTTCCTCTCCTCAACTAATCCTTTCGGCTGATTGCTCTTCTCTCTGGCTTCCTGGCTTTTAATTCCCTTTGTCCTGCTCTTCCCACTGGCTACTTTGGGCGTCCCTGAGTTATCTCTCCTCACCTGTAACCCTGGGGCTGACTGACACTTGTACATAACTCAAAAGTCCAAGAAGAAATAACAGGAGACATTAGAAAATATTATAGAACATAACCAAATTTATGATATGTAGCTAAAACAGTACTTCGAGGAAACATGATGACTATAAATGCCTATATTACAGAAGGGGAAAGTTCTCAAATCAATAACCCTAGCTTTCACTTTAAGAGACTAGAAAAAGAAGAGCAAACTAAACCCAAAGCAAGCAAAAGGAAGTACATAATATAGAGTGGAAATCAATGAAATAGAAAACAAAACAATAGTGATATGAAATGAAACCAAAAGTTCTTCGGAAAAATCAACACATTTGAAAAACCTTTAGCCACATTGTTAAAAAAAAGGGGGGGGGGGCGGATTAAGATTACCAAAATCAAGAATGAAAGAACGGACATCATTATCAACCTTTACAGGAGGAAATTATCTATCTATCTATCTATCTATCTATCTATCTATCTATCTATCTATATTTGTTGTTGTTATGTGCCATGGAGTCAGACCTGACTTGCAGCAACTCCTCCTTGGGTTTCCCAGGCAGTATCACTATGGAAGTAGATTGCTCTATCTTCGTTCGGAGAAGTGGTTGGTGGGTTTGAAGTGCCAGCCTTCTGGTGAGCAGTCAAGTGCTTTAGGCACTATGCTACCAGAGCTCCTATATACATAAAGGGAATACTTTGAGCAACTTTATGCTATCAAATTAGCCAATTTAGTTCAAATGGATAAATTCTTACAGGGACATAAATTACTGAAGAAGAAAATCTGAATAAGCCCATAACAAACAATTTGTTGTTGCTGTTGTTAGGTGCCATTGAGTCATCTCTGACTCATAGCGACCCTATGCACAGCAGAATGAACACCACCCGCTCCTGAGCCAGCCCCATGATTTTTGCTATACTTGAGCCCATCACCGCTGCCACTGTATCAACCCATCTCATTGACGGCCTTCTCCTCTTTCATCAACCCTCCACCTTACTATGCATGACATCCTTCTCCAGGGAATGGTCCCTTCTGACAACATGATCAAAGTATATGAGACAAAGTCTGGCCATTCTCTCCTCCAAGGAACATTCTGGCTGCACTTCCTCCAGGACAGACCTGTTAGTTTCTTTAGCAGTCCCTGGTATTTTCAGCGTTCTTCACCAGCACCACAGCTGAAAGGCATCAACTCTTCTTACTTCTTCATATGTCCAGCTCTCACATGCATATGAGGCGATTGAAAATACCATGGACTGTGTTAGGCTCACTTTAGTCCTCAAGGAGACAACTTTGCTCTTCAGCACTGAAAGAGGTCCTTTGCAGCCTATTTGCCCAGTGCTATATGTTGTCTGCCACTCCTCGGAAGGAAGGTTGAGCAATCTACTTTTGTAGTGATACTGCCTCGGAAACCCAAAGAGGGGTCACTACGAGTCGGGTCTGACTCGATGGCACACAACAACAGCAACATATGTTGTCTGATGTTCTGACTGCTGCTTCCATTGGTGTCGATTGTAGAACCAACCAAAGTCTGACAATTTCAATCTTTTCTCCATATATTGTAATGCTGCTTATAGATCCGGTTGTGAGGATTTTTGTTTTCTTTATATTGAGATGTAATCCATACTGCAGAGTGTAGCCTTCAATCTTCATCAGTAAGTACTTCTTCAAGTCATCCTCACTTTCAGGAAACAAAGTTGTGTTGTCAGCGTATCACAGGTTATTAATGATTCTTCCTCCTGTCTTGATGCCACATTCTTCTTCATATAGTCCAGCTTCTTAGATATTTGCTCAGCACACAGATTGGATAAGTATGCTACAGGGATACAACCCTGACACACTCCCTTCTTCATTTTAAACCATGCAGTTCCCTTTTCTCTTCAAATGACAGCCTCCTCCTGGTCTATGTACAGATTCCTCATGAGTACAATTAAGTGTTCTGGAATTCCCATTCTTCTCAATGTTATCCACAATTTGTTATGATCCACACAATCAAATGCTTTTGCATAGTCAATAAAACACAAGTAAACATCCTTCTGGTATTCTTTGCTCTGAGCCAAGATCCATCTGACATCAGCAATGATATCCCTCATTCCACATCCTCTTCTGAATCCAGCTTATGTTTCTGGAAGTTCTTTGTCAATATACTGCTGCAATTGTTTTTGAATTATCTTCAGTAAGATTTTCCTTGCATGTGATATTAATGATATTGTTTAATAATTTCCACATTCTGTGGGATCACCTTTCTTTGGAATGGGTACAAATAATGATCTCTTGCAGTCAGTTGGCCAGGTAGCTGTCTTCCAAATCTCTTGGCATAACCAAGTGAGTGCCTCCAGCGGGGCATGCACTTGTTGAAACATCTTAATGGGTATCCCATCAATTCCTAGAGCCTTGTTCTTCACCATTTCCTTCAGTGAAGCTTTGACTTCTTCCATCAATACCATTGGTTCTTGAACATATGCCACCTCCTGAAATGGATAAAGATCAACCAGTTCTTTTTGGTACTGTGACTCTGTGTATTCCTTCCATCTTCTTTTGATGCTTCTTGCATCATTCAATATTTTGCCCATAGAATCTTTCAATATTGCAACTCGAGGCTTAAATTTTTTACTCAGTTCTCTCATTTTGAGAAATGCCAAGAGTGTTCTTCCCTTTTGGTTTTCTAGCTCCAGGTCTTTGCACATTTCATTATAGTTACTGGCTTTGTCTGCTTGAGCTGCTCTTTGAAATCTTCTGTTCAGCTCTTTTATCTTGTCATTTGCTTTAGCTACTCAAGGGCAAGTTTCAGAGTCTCTTCTGACATCCATTTTGGTCTTTTCTTTCTTTCTTGTCTTTTTAATGATCTCTTGCTTTGTTCATGGATGATGCTCTTGATGTCATCCCACAACTCTTCTGGTTTTTGGTCATTGGTGTTCAGTGCATCAAATTTATTCTTCAGATGGTCTCTAAATTCAGGAGGGATATATTCAAGGTCCTATTTTGGCTCTCATGGACTTGTTTTAATTGTCTTCAACTTCAAGTTTAACTTGCATATGAGCAGTTGATGGTTTGTTCAACAATCAGCTCCTGGCTGATTTTGGCTGAAGATACTGAGCTTTTCCGTTTACTCTTGCCACAGATCTAGTCAATCTGATTCCTGTGTACTCCATCTGGAGAAGTACATATGTATAGCTGCCATTTGTGTTGTTGAAAAAAGGTATTTGCAATGAATAATTTTTTGGTCTTGCAAAATTGTATCATGTGATCTCCAGCATTATTTCTGTCACCAAGGCCAAATTTTCCAACTCCTGGTGATTATTCTTTTTCCAACTTTTGCATTCCAATCACCAGTGATAAGCAACACATCTTGGTTGCATGTTTGGTCAATTTCAGATTGTAGAAGTCTATAGAAATCTTCAATTTCCTCATCTTTGGCTTTGGTGGTTGGTGTGTAAATTTGAATAATAGTAGTATTAATGGGTCTTCCTTGAGGAAATTTGGATATTTTCCTATCACTGACAGCTTTATACTTCAGGACAGATCTTGAAACATCCTTTGTGATGATGAATGTCACATCATTCATCTTCAAATTGTCATTCCCAGCATGTTGTTGTTGTTGTTGTGTGCCGTCGAGTTGGCCCTGACTCATAGCGACCCCTCCTTGGGTTTCCGAGGCAGTATCACTACGGAAGTAGGATTGCCCAACCTTCCTTCCGAGGAGT
>NW_006921606.1:1127743-1134138 GCF_000298275.1 Orycteropus afer afer
GCTCACTAATGCCTAGGATATCAATCTTTATGCATTCCATTTCATTTTTGACAACTTCCAATTTTCCTAGATTCATACTTCATACATTCCATGTTCCAATTATTAATGGATGTTTGCAGCTGTTTCTCCTCAATTTGAGTCATGCCACATCAGCACATGGAGGTCCTGAAAGAGTTTCTTTATCCATATCATTTAGGTTGGTTCTACTCTGATGAGGCAGCTCTTTCCCAGTCCTATTTTGAGTGCCTTCTGACCCAGGGGCTCGTCTTCCTGCACTGTCGGACAATGTTTCCAAGCTATTCATAAAGTTGCCCAGTAATGTACCAGACAGTGTTTCTCTGCTATTCATACGGTTTCCCTGGCCAATTTTTGAGAAGTGGATGGCCTCCTCCTCCTTCCTAGTCTGTCTTAGTCTGTCAGCTGCATTGAAACCTATGCACCATGTGCAACTCTGCTCACATCTGAAACACCACTGGCATAGCCTCAAGCCTCACAGCAATGTACAAGCACCACAGGATGATAAACTGACAGACAAGTTTGTCTCCCTTAGCTGTTGGAAAACTCTGCGCCCTCCCCTTACCTAATTCCTACCTGGAACCTGCCACTTTGTGGTCCCCAGCACTCCTTCTCCCTCCCTTTCCCGGCTCTAGGGGGCTTGGGGCCTAGCCTTGCCTCCTGCCCCTTTACCTGGATATCCTGCTGCTCCTGAGGTCCCCAGCTGATTTTAAATTCATAATTTAAAATCTTTCCACAAAGAAAAGCCCAGGCCAGATGACTTTACTCACAAGCACACTCATAGAGCATCCCTGTTTTTAAATCTTACTTGTGAATATAGTTACAAAATTGCAGTGTGTACTAAAGAAAAAGCATTACAACAAATATACAGTATCAGGGCTAATTTAAGAATGAAAATATCCTTTGACTTAGGAATTCTATTCATTAACAATTAAGAGAGAAAGCCTTATGATCAGTCTTATGAAGTCATTTGAAAAATTCCATTTGTACTACTAAAAAAATTCTTAAACACTGTGTAGCAGAATAAATGACTTATAGTTTAAGTAGATATGTTAATGATGTAATTTTCTCTCTGTTTTGGAAACAATTTTGATTGGAGGGCAAAGCTCTGAGGGAGTGGTTTGTCCTGGGACTCTGAACAAGGAGGTAAACTCACTGCTGTCGAGTCGATTCCGACCCATAGCAACCCTTCCTTGGGTTTCCAAGGCAGTATTTCTATGGAAGTAGATTGCCCAGTCTTTTTTCCGAGGAGTGACTTGTGGGTTTGAACCACCAGCCTTCTGGTTAGCAGTCAAATGCCTTAGGCACTAGGCCACCAGAGCTCCTAACAAGGAGATAGTGATACTATTTGTCGTAAAAACTGAATGGAAGTTCAGGGAATGTGGAAAAAAAAAAAAAAAAAAATGGATGGAAGAAAAGAAAGCAGTAAATTGCATAGAGGCCTAAGGCTCTTGGAGAAATTTACCAGCAAGAAATTCCCAATTGATGAGTTGGCCAAAGGACTTTATGAACAGGAGTGTCTAATGTTTAATTTATAATTGGTGTTACCACCTCTCACTTCAATCCTATAAAAAAAAAAAAGTCTGCTTTGTGGGAGAGGCTTTTGGTAAAATGAAGGAGAAAGGGTAGATTCAGTTCCCTGTGTGGTTGATGGAGAGGAGAATATGGCTATGGTTGGGGAGCACAGGAAGATCAAGAGCTCAGCCAGAGTTAGAATAATGTGGTGATGGTTGCATAACATGATGAATGTAACCAATGTTACTGAATTGCACATAGAAAAAATGTTGAATGGGAAAATATTTTGTTATATGTATTTTTACAACAATTAAAAAAAAAAAAAGAAAAGAAAGAATTCAGCCAGAACAAGGAACTGGGACTAGCCTCCTGGAGCTCACAGAAATCTTGGAAAGTGTGTGGAGCTTCCCTGCATATGTGCAATGAGAATTTGAGTCAACTTTTTTTTTTGGTAAATCTCAAAAATAAAATCACCTCGACTGAAATCTGTTCTATGTTAAGAATGTAAGTGATCTATTTTTGATCTTATCATGATAAAATCCCAAAGGAAATGAAAATTTAGTGTACCAATTTCCAATGGATTAAAGTTTAGCTATACAACGAGCATTTATAAGAAGTAACATGGATGGATATTTTTTATTGTCTTTTATAGGAAAAAACCTTCTAAGTATGACTTAAATTCAGAAGCCAAGTAGGAAAAGATTGATAAATCTGAGGACATAAAAATTAAGATCTGCTAACCAAAAGGTTGGCAGTTTGAACCCTCCAGCTGCTCTGCCGGAGAACAATAAGGCAATCTGCTTCCATAAAGATTTACAGCCTTGTAAACCCTATAGGGCAGTTCTACTCTGTCCTATAGGGTCACTGTGAGTTGGAATTGACTCGATGGCAGTGGGTTTGGTTTATAAAAATTGGAAAGAAAAGAATAGTCAACTCAATAGAAAAGGATAGACATTTCACAGAAAAATAAATGTAAAGAGCAAATAAACACAGGAAAAGGTAAATAACTTCAATCTTAGATAAAACCAAAAAAAAACCAAACTCACTGCCATCGAGTTGATTTCAACTCATAGCTTCCCCTCCTTGGGTTTCCAAGGCAATATTTCTCCAGAAGTAGATTGCCCAATCTTCCTTCCAAGGAGTGGCTGGTGGGTTTGAATTGCTAGCCATCTGGTTAGTATTTAAATGCTTTAGGCACTACACCACCAGAGCACCCTCATTCTTAGATAGGAAATGAAAAATATGAATAATAATGGTTGACTAAAGAATTTTACACAGGAAAGGAAGAAAAGACCAAAATGAATGTCAGAAAAGACTCTGAACTTGCTCTTGAGTGGAAAGCAGCTAAAGCAAATAGAAGAAATGATGAAATAAAAGAACTGAACAGAAGGGTGGCTTGAGAAGACAAATCAAAGTATTATAATGAAATGTGCAAACACCTAGAATAGAAAACCAAAAGGGAAGAACATTCTTGGCATTTCTGAAGCTGAAAGAACTGAACAAAAAATTCAAGATTCAAGTTGCTAAGGAGCTCTGGTAGCACAGTGCCTAAGGCATTTGACTGCTAACCAGGATGCTGGTGGTTGAAACCCACCAGCCACTCCTCAGAAGGAAAGCTGGGCAATCTACTTTCGTAGTGATACCACCTCAGAAAACAAAGGAGGGGTCGCTATGAGTCGGGTTTGACTCGATGGCAGTGAGTTTTATTTTTTTATGGGTAAAATATAGAATGATACAACAAGCATCAAAAGAAGATGGGAGGAATACTAAGTCACTGTACCAAAAAGAATTGGTTGATGTTGAACCATTTCAGGCGGTAGCATATGATCAAGAACCAATCGTATTGAAGGAAGAAGTCCAAGCTGCCTAAAGTAATTGGTGAAAAACAAGACTCCAGGAATTGTCAAAATATCCACTGAGATGCTTCAACAAATGAATGCAACACTGGAGGTGCTTACTTGTTTATGCCCAGAAATTTGGAAAACAACTACTGTTCAATCAACCATAAAAGATGGATATCTGTACCCATTCCAAAGAAAGGTGATCCAACAGAATGTAGAAATTATCAAATAATAACATTAGTGTCACATGCAAGTAAAGTTTTGTTGAAAATAATTCAAAAATGGTTGCAGCAAACTGAGGGATAGCATTGCTAATATCAAATGGAGCTTAGCTGAAAGCAATGAACCAGAAAGATGGTCACCTGTGTTTTATTGACTATGCAAAGGCATTGGACTGTGTGGATCATAACAAATTATAGATAACATTTGAAGAATAGAATTCCAGAACACTTAATTGTGCTCATGGGGAACTTGTACATAGACCAAGGGGCAGTTGTTTGAACAGAATAAGGGCACACTGCATGGTTTAAAATCAGGAAGGATGTGCATCAGGGTTGTATCCTTTCACCATACTTATTCAATCTGAATGCTGAGAAAATAATCTGAGAAACTTGACTGTATGAAAAAGAATGCAGCATCAGAATTGGAGGAAGACTCATTAACAAACTGTGATATGCAGATGACATAACCTTGCTTGCTGAAAATGAAGAAGACTTGAAGCATTTATTGAAGATCCAAGACTATGGTCTTCAGTATGGACTACACCTCAACATAAAGAAAACAAAATTCCTCACAACTGGACCAGTAAGCAACATCATAAGTGGAGAAAAGATTGAACTTGTCAGGGATTTCATTTTACTTGGATCAACAGTAAAAGTTTTATTCTTTCCTGGAAGCAGCAGAAAGAATGAAACATCATATTGCACTGGGCAAATCTGCTACAAAAGACCTCTTTAAAGTGCTAAGAAGCAAAGATGTCACTTTGAAGACTAAGGTAAGCCTAACCCAAGTCATGATATTTTCAATCACCACACATACATGTGAAAACTGGACAATGAATAAGGAAGACCAAAGAAGAGTTGATACCTTTGAATTGTGGTGTTGGCAAAGAATACTGAAAATACCATGGACTGCAAGAACAATGGACAAATCTGTCCTGGAAGAAACCAGAATGTTCCTTAGGTGAGAATGGCCATAGTTTGTTTCATCTCCTTTGGTTATATCAGAAGGAAATCAATCCCTGGAGAAGGATAACATGCTTGGTAGAGGGTCAGCAAAAAAGGGCAAGACCCTCATTGAGATGGATTGACAAAGTGGCTGCAATGATGGGCTCAAGCATAACAAGGATTATGAGGATGTTGCAGAACCGGGCAGTATTTTGTTCTGTTGTACATAGGGTTGCTATGAGTCAGAGCTGACTCAATGGCACCTAATAACAGCAATACACATCTTTGAAGAATGCTTAGCATATAGTTGACTCTCGTTACAATGTTAATCTAAAGAAAATATCTAAATGCCCACTGTTTAAGTTAAAGCATCGTATAGTAGTTCAATGGGTCACCATGTTTCATTAAAGTGAGTATAGCCGACTTCCTGGGACACTGTTTGTTCCAGATATCTGGCTACAAAATTAGCCACACACATTACAGAAGCAACAGAAGACAGAGTTAGAATAACCTCTCCGGGACAACCTTAAGAGAGAGAATCACTGGGCCTGCCAACTCAGGACCATAGTCTCGGGGGACACTAAGCTCAATTGGCACAATATAGTACATAAAAATCTTGTTCCACAACCTACTTTAGTGAGTTGCAACTGGGGTATTAAAAGCTTTCAAGCAGCCATCTAAGATACAACTATTGGTCTCCTCTCATCTGAAGCAAAGAAGAGTGAAGGAAATCAAAGGCATCTGGAAACAATTAGTCCAAGGATATGATGGAACCCAAGACCAGAACTAGATGATGGCTGGCTACCAATACCAAACACTCAGAAAGGGATAAAAACTGGAGATCTTGGATAGAGTAGGAGGAAAAATGGGAAACAAAATTCAAAAACACAAAAAATGACCAGGATTACTGGTCAGATAGAGTCTGGTGGAACCCCTAAACTATGGCCCCAGGTTACCCTTTGGGCCTGGAATTGGACTCACTCAGCCCAACAGTAGAAAAACCTATATGCAGAACACCTACCCCAGGATGATACATCCAATACTCTAGGGAGACACACCCCTTAGAGCAATTTGTCATGGGGCACCAGAGGGGCAGCATTCAGGTAGAGGGAAAGCTGGACAGACAGGAGAACATAGTTAAGAAGGGCACAGGGAGGGGGTGGTAACAGGGATGGGAGGGGAGGAGAGTTTGTTATGGTTGGGGATAGTATTGGGACATGAAATCAAATGTACACGAACTGTTGAAAGTAAAACAAATTTTGCTCTGTAAATTTACACCCAAAACACAATAAAATAATAAAAAAAAAAGTATTTTTAAAAAAGTTGAATCATAAAGGAAATACATGGTGCTATTGAAGGTAAAGAGATAGCAATGATTGGTAGTGGGCTGATCAGGGAATCTTCATAAGAAAATTGGGTTAAAGGTGGAAATTGAAGACCAGGTAAGACATTTGGACAGAGAAGAGCATAGAGTAAACAGTTCAGGTAGAGACAGTGGGATGAGCCAAGTAGCATAAACAGGAAAGCAAATATAATATATGGAGAATTATAAGTCATCAAATTTTCTGAAATATAAACTGAAGTTTAAACCACATAAGATCATAATTTGAATGCTGGGTTTAGGATAACCATACCTGACAAGGGATGTATAGCTTTATATTGATGACAGCACCTTTAACACTCTCTAGTGGGCAGAGATCCAGAAATTAGGGAAGACAATGGGGATCAGCACCCTTCAAAAAAGAATAAAAAGTAAGTATAATCAACTTCCTGGGACACTGCTTGCTTCAGACATCATGACTATGTTAAGCTAGGTTTTCTAGAGAAACAAAACCAGTAAAGCTTATATATATATATA
>NW_006921606.1:1134238-1134905 GCF_000298275.1 Orycteropus afer afer
AAAACCAGTAAAGCTTATATATATATATAGAGAGAGAGAGAGAGAGAGAGAGAGTGAGAGAGAGAGAGAGAGAGAGAGATAAATTTATTTTAGGAAAATGGCTCACACACTTATTGAAGCTGGCAAGCCCCAAGTTCCTGGATCAAATGTCCCGTCAAACTGAAGGCTTTTCCTGACTCATGCAGCTGCAGGGACTGATGAGCTCAAGGTTGGCAGGCAGTATACTGGCTCTTGACTCCAACAAATGACTACCAATACTCCACTACCAATCCAAGATCACCAGGCTGAATGGTGAATTGTTTGCTCATGGACAGTTGTAGGCAGCACAATAGGATCCAGATCCACTAAAGTCTGTCTTTTTCCCAGGATGTCCATATATATATTGGAAGCAGCCCACACCCCTAGGGAAACTCCCTTTCAACAGATTGGCTGTTCAAAATATATACATCTGATCTCATCATGGGAATAATCACAACACAACTGCTTAAACACTCACAGTCGTTGTCCAGCCAAGTTGACACACAACCCCAACTATCACAATGACTATTTTTGTTACCTAATGCCACTCTGGACAGAAAAACAGTGAGCCCAGGGTTACACGTGAGGAGAGACAACTCAGGGATGCCCAAAGAAGCAGGCGGGAAGAGCAGGAGAAAGGAGATTAAAA
>NW_006921606.1:1147659-1153044 GCF_000298275.1 Orycteropus afer afer
ATCTGTCCTGGAGGAAGTGCAGCCAGAATGCTCCTTGGAAGCAAGAATGGCCAGACTTCGTCTCACCTATTTTGGTCATGTTGTAAGAAGGGACCATTCTCTGGAGAAGGATGTCATGCTTGGTAGGGTGAAGGTCGACGAAAGAGGGGGAGGCCTTCAACAAGATGGATTGACACGGTGGCTGCGATGATGGGCTCAAGTATAGCGGGATTGTGGGGTGGCGCGGGATCAGGCAGTGTTTCGTTCTGCTGTGCATGGGGTCACTATGAGTCGGAAACGACTCGACAGCACTTAACAACAACAACAACTACAACAACAATGCCACTCTGACAGGAATATACCACAAATGGGATAGCTTTAACAAACAGGAGTTTATTCTTACAATTTGGAGGCTTTAAGTCCAAATTCAGAGTGTCAGGCTTTAGGGGCTGGGTAAGGCCCCTCAATCTTAGGCTTCAGCTCTACCTCCTGCTCATGGCCCACTGAAGCTGGAGGCTTTTTGTCACTCAGACTGCTGCTGGCTGCTGAGGCTGACAAGCCCAAGGTTGACAAGTAACAAAGCACAGTCCTGATATTACCAAACCACATGGCAGGCCATTAATTCAAGTCCATTAAATGTCCCAAGATCAGCAGAGCATGGCAGGGTGCTGGACAATGACTGAGCTACGTTCAAGCATTCCATAACCTGGAGACCATTCCCAAAACTGCTTCTTATACACAAGAAGCAGACCCCATCCCTGAAGCAGCTACTCAGCTGCTTGTGGTAGATCCCACCATGGAGTGTGGGAGTCTCATCATGGGGAATAACTACCACCAGCTTCCCAGCCACTCAACCAGGCCCAGCCAAGTTGACACACAACCTTAACTACCACAATGACTTTCCACCTTTTTTGTGTAAGAATTTTAGGCAGCTTTGATAGGACAAGTGGTAATTCCAAAGACGTCCATTTTACTAAATGGTAGTCCTTGTGAGCTTGATTCTTATACTCTTTTCTTATACTTGTTAATTTAGAGCAAGATCTCAACCTGACATTTTGGGTTGGATGATTCTTTGTTGAGGGAGGCTGTCCTGTACATTGAAGGATGTTTAGCTTGGCCTCTGCTTTCTGGATGTATCTCCTCACCCAAGGTATGACAACCAAAAATGTCTCCACATGTTGCCAAATGTCCTGTCTGAAATAACTCTTGGTTGAGAACAACTATTATGGAGAACCACACCCATTGTGGTGTGAAAAAGAAAAGTACACATAAGCATAGTATTTCCTTCATTTTGGGACATACTTTTCCCATCACATTTCCATGCTTCTGAAATTTCATTTTTATCTTTTAATTTTAATTCTTTGATTCTTTTGAATCAGTAATATGGTCACATTGTTCAAAATGTGAAAGGTATAAAAGACAATAGAGGAAAAATGGAATGGATAGAGAGACTGTCACTTCTCTGTGTAATCAGGAACATGATTCTCCCTGTAGTGGGAGGGGACTGTATTCAGATTATGAAACAGATAGGAAAAAGTTTCAGATTGTGTGCCTTCCGAAAATTAATGTTTGGTATCTGTGAGTGAGTGAGTGTGTGTGTGTGTATGTGTGTGTGTGATTATGTGACCATGGTTCTCCACTGGTCACTTGGAAGAATAAGGAAGAATGACATCAATTTAATCAGTTTAGCCCTGTGGAAAGTTCTTGAAAGGTTCCAGACTTGGAGTGTCATGCCCAGGGTCTATCCTGAAAGATCCCTGAGGAAAGTAGTCTATATGGAATAACTCAGACCTAGGGAAAGACACTGAGACAAATGGAGCCTTGTTTAGAGGTGGCAGGATTACTTGAGAGTTAGAATCCTGCCATTGGGATGAAGGGGGTGTTCTAGGGAAGGAGAGAGAACCTGTGGTTTTGCTGACAAGAGGCTCTCTGAGCACAGGACCTTTGGGGGCTCTTTCCTCTTGCCATCTTGTGAAGCATACTGTTTATGCTGCTTGGTCCTAGGTGTTGATTCTGGATAGTTCCCTCAGCCTCTCAAGTGAAGTAAGAAGAACCCATGCAACTCTCTGAGGTGGTGCTGTGGGGGTCAGAGTGTCAAATGATGACCAGCTTTGATGAGGGCTCCTGGCAATGAGGACTAGCAGCTCTTGTGGACAGTGCCCAGGTGGGCTAGCAAAGCCCTGTTGTGATGTAAAACAAGAAAAAGTACACATTCACATAGCAGTTCCTTCAGTCTGGGATATACTTTTCCCATCATACTACCACACTTTTAAAATTTCACTTTTATTTCTTAATTTTAATTCATTAGTTCTTTTGAATCAGCAATATGTTCACATGGTTCAAAATGTAAAAGGTATCAATGACTGTAGAGTGAGAAATTTCCCTCCTGTCCCTGTCCCAGCCACTTGGGTCCTTCTCTTGAGGCAGCCACATGAACAGTTTCTTGTTTGTCCTTCCAGATATATTTTATGCACACAGAAACGTGTAATATTTTCTCTTTCCCTCTTTTTATTAAAAATGGTAGCATATTGTATATACTATTTTGCATGATGCTTTAATTTCGTAGCAATATACCTTGGTGAGTACTCCATTTCAACAAAGAACTTTCTCATTCTTTATTCAGCTACAAAAAAATTCATTGTGTGATTGGACCATAATTTATTTAATTAGTCTCCAGGTCCTTTACTGGTGGGACTTTTTTACAGTGGCTAGCTGTTACACAGGAGCTCTGGTAGCGTAGTGCCTAAGGCACTTGACTTCTAACCAGAAGGCTGGTGGTTCAAACCCACCAGCCACTCCTCAGAAGGAAGGTTGGGCAATCTACTTCCATAGTGATACTGCCTCAGAAACTCAAGGAGGGGTCGCTATGAGTCGGGTCTGACTGGACGGCACATAACAACAACAACAGTTGTTACGCACAACTGGATAACAGCAAGCTTAGCCTCTTGGAGCCAAATTGTTTCAGTTCAGATGTTTATGAATTTTTTAAAAGATTGATATACCGTATAATCAAATATACCACATACATACACACATTTCTATAGTGAACCATGCTAAGTGGGATAGATAAAGATTAAAATGGCATGACATTAGTTTAATCAGTTTAGCCTTGTGGGAAGTTCTTGAAAGGTTCCAGACTTGGAGTTCCAATGTCCAGAGTCTATCCTGAGAGATTTCTGAGGAAAGTAGTCCATATGGAATAACTCAGACCTAGGGAAAGATACTGAGACAAATTGAGCCTTGTTGAGGTCAAGGAAATTAATTAGTTTAGGTCAAGGAAAATTTTGTTGTCAAATTGACTTAAAAATATTTTTCTTTAAAGATCTTTGGATTTCAGGATGCAGTAATGGATTATAAGCCTTACATATATGATTTTTATGTATACAATGTTTCTTAAAAAAAAAAAAAAAACTCACTGCCATCGAGTTGATTCCAACTCATAGTGACCCCAGTTGTGTTTTCGAGGTGATAATTCCGAGGAAGGTTGGGCAATCTACTTCCACAGTGATACTGCCTTGGAAACACAAGGAGGGGTCGCTATGAGTCGAGTCCAACTCGATGGCACATAACAACAACAACAACAACAAATCTTTATGGAAGTAGATTGCCTCACTTTCCTTCCATGGAGCAGTGGGTTTGAACTGCCAACCTTCTGGCTAGCAGTCAAATGTCTTAGGCACTATGCTAGCAGAACTCTTAGAATGATTCTAGAAGTGATATTTTCTTGGTCAAATGGTGTGGGTGTTGGAGCATCCATTATTTGATAGATATTGCCTAGTTCACCTCCAGAGAGGTTGTACCAACATCCCTAGAAAGTTATCATTAAATAGATGCTACATCTTAAGATGATGGTCTCTCAGAGTCAAAGAAATAAGAAATATATGTTGGGTGTGTTTGTATATGCTGTTGTTCTTGTTATATGCCAATGAGTTAGCTCTGATTCGGGGTGACTCTATGTACAACAGAACAAAACACTGCCCAGTCCTGCGCCATCCTCACAATCCTTGCTATGCTATGCTTGAGCCCATCATTGCAGCCACTGTGTCAATGTATCTTGTTGAAAGTCTTCCCCTTTTTCACTGACCCTCTACTTTACCAAGCATGATATCCTTCTCCAGGGACTGGCCCCTTCTGATAACATGACCAAAGTACATAACATGAAGTCTGGCCACTCTTGCTTCTAAGGTGCATTCGGCTGTACTTGTTCCAGGACAGATTTGTTCATTCTTCTGGCAGTCCAGGTATTTTCAGCATTCTTTGCCAGCACCACAATACTAATGCATCAATTCTTCTTCAGACTTCCTTATTCATTGTCCAGCTTTCATATGCATATGAAAAAAAAAAAAAAAAAAAAAAACCAAACTCACTGCTATCGAGTCAGTTCCAACTCAACCCTTCTTGGGTTTCCAAGGCAGTATCTGTACACTACAGAAGTAGATTGCCCAGACTTCCTTCTGAGGAGTGGCTGGTGGGTTTGAACTGCCAGCCTTCTGGTTAGCAGTCAGATGCCTTAGGCACTACACCACCAGAAAATACCATAGCTTGGGTCAGATGCATCTTTAGTCTTCAAGGTGACATCTTTGCTCTTTAATACTTTAAAGAGGTATTTTGCAGCAGATTTTCCCAATGCAATATGATGTTTAATTTGACTGCTGTTTCCATGGGTGTTGACTGTGGATCCAAGTGAAATGAAATCCCTGATAACTTCAATCTTTCTCCATTTATCCTGATGCTGGGTATTGTTCAAGTTGTAAGGATTTTGTTTTCCTTACAATGACATGTCATCCATACTGAGGGCTGTATAGCCTTTGATCTTCAGCAGTAGTTGTTTCAAGTCATCTTCACTTTCATCAAACAAGATTGTGTCATCTGCATATCTCAGTTTGTTAATAAGTTTTCCCTAATCCTGATTCTATGTTCTCCTTCATATAGTCCAGCTTCTTGGATCATTTGCTCAGCATACAGATTGAACAAGTATGGTAAACAGATACAACCCTGATTTTAGACCATGCAGTATTCCCTTATTCTGTTTGAATGACTGCCTATGTACAGGCTCCACATGAGCACAATTAACTGTTATGGAATTCCCATTCTTCACACTGTTATCCGTAATTTGGTATGATCCACACAATCGAATGCTTTTGGATAGTCAATAAAACACAGATAAACATCTTTCTGGAATTCTTTGCTTTCAGCCAAGAGCCATCTGATATCAGCAATGATATCTCTCATTCCAGGTCCTCTTCTGAATACAGTTTGAATTTCTCTTCTTTTCTTTCTTTTTTTTTTTTTTTAAACTGTGATTTAGGTGAAAATTTACAGAGCAAATTCACTTTCCATACAGCAGTTCACATACACTTTGTCTCATGTCATTGACCACAGTTTACCACAATGCAACTGCTCCCT
>NW_006921606.1:1154897-1164441 GCF_000298275.1 Orycteropus afer afer
GTGCATTTTGAATTATGCTTGGTAGTCTATTTATTTGGCTGTAATCTTTACAGGAACATATCACCAGGTATTTCTCTTGCAGAGCTTCTGGGTGAGTTTGAACCACCAACCTTTCAGTTAGCAACTGAGTGCCTAACCACTGTGCCACCAGGACTCTTTCCAAGCCCCTATATATATATATATGCTTTTCTCGAACTTAAGGGAAGCTAATAGGCTGTTTAAGGAGTACCCAAATGGTGCAAACAGTTATACACTTGATTAGTAACTGAAAGGTTGATGGTTTGAACCCACCTAGGGGTGCCCAAGAAAATCCTGACAGTCTGCTTCCCAAATGTCACAGCCTGTGGATAGTATTCTACTCTGAAATGTGTGACTTGACAGCAACTGGTGGTAGTGGTAGAATATGCTGCTTAAGAAAGAAGAGATCATTCAGTCCTATACGGATGCTACTTTTCCCCTGCTGGACCACTGCTTCCCCAATCTAACTCTGCTCCAGTGTTTCACTGGAAGAGAACACTTCCAAAAGTTGGCTTGGGTCTGGCTCTATTCTTCTGTGCCCCTGATGAGGATTCCTACTTCAGAGTCTGATTGTTGTCTTTCTGGGTGTGACCTGGTCAGCCTAATTTTGTGTTGCTGGTGTATTTGGTGGTTGGTTTGTGGTGTTGCTGACCTTGTGTTGCACCTACATAAATCAAACCAATCTTGGCAGCTATGAAGGATGGTCCAGTTCTCTCCCCTAGCAATATAAGGCCCCATCCTGAGTCACCAAATCAGAGCCTTACTTGGATCCTGGTACTTAGCCCCAGTCCATGACTCTCTGATTGCTCCTCCTGAGCTATGGCTATCACTGACCTTTCCAGGCCCACCAAACCAAGAGTTGTGAACTATCTTTCAAAGCCAGGAGCCAACTTCTGAGATTGTTCTTTATCTGTCCAGGGAGTGTAGGAGGGGATTTGTGAATCCGCCAACTTTTCACAAGAAGATATGAGTGCACACGCTCCAAGTAGAGTTTAGTAACAGGCAACACCACTCAGTGGCTCAGTGGTGACTCATGGAAACAGTAGAAAGTGGGATGTGCATAGACAATCAGCTCCCAGGCCCTCCTCAGCAATTATGAAGCAGGCTGCTGACTAAGAGTCAGGAAAATAGAGTAAAAGTTCCTTTGCCTTGTATTCTGGTTACTTAGTGCCACTCTGACAAAAATATACCACAAATGGGATGGCCGAACAAACAGGAGTTTATTCTCTTATAGTTAGGAGGCTTTAAATCCAAGTTCAAAGTACCAGGCTCTAGGGGATGGGTTAAAAGCCCTTCCACCTTGGGCTTCAACTCTGCTTCTTGCTCCCGGCCCACTGAAGCTAGAGGCATCTCTTCACTCAGACAGCTACTGACAGCTCAGGCTAACAAGCCCAAGGTCAACAAATAAAATGGCACAGTCCCGATGTTACCAAACCACATGGCAGACCATTAATTCAAGTCCGTTCATTCAAGCTACTCAGACCATTAATTCAAGCTACTCAGCTGCTCACAGTAGATTCCACTATGGAGTTGATTACCAGTCTCATCTGGGAGAATACTACATCCAGCTGCCCAGTCACTCAACCAGGCCCAGCCAAGTTAACACACAACCTGAACTACCACACCTGGTTTCCAGAGATAGTTGCAGATTGATGCCAACCTCCTTGCCCAATCTGTTCCTTACCATGAGCCCTCTGCTTCCACTGCTTTCTATTCCAGAATTCTCTACTTAAAAAAAGTATTTATTGAATGGATGAACCTCACAGACATTATGTGGAGCAAATGAATCTGGACACAGAAGAGTACATACCTCATGTACTTCCATTTAGGTGCTTTAGAATATGCAAAATTCATTCGAGGTAGAAAAAATTGCTTTGTTGCCTCTGGTTGGTGACAGATTCACTGGAGAAGGACATGAAGTAACTTTCTGGAGTGATGGAAATGTACTGTATCATGATAGGGGTGTGGGTTACATGCTACAGTATGTCAAGAATATACAAATAAAATGTGTAATTTCAGTATATGTAAATTTCATATAGAATAAACCACAGACTACCAGAACGATCAATCTTTGAGGAAGTACATCCAGAATACTCCTTAGAAACATGGATGGTGAGACTTTGTCTCACTTACTTTGGACACATCATCAGAAAAGACCAATTGTCAGAAAAGGATCTGTTTGGTAAAATGTTGTTGTTCTTGCTATATGCTGTCGAGTCAGACCCAACTCATAGCAACCCATCTCCTTGGGTTTCCAAGGCAATATCACTGCAGAAGTAGATTGCCCCATAAAATAGGTCATTGAAAATGAGGGAAACGTTCAATGAGTTGGATTGACATAATAGCTGCAACAATGGGCTCAAACATATCAACAATCATGAAAATGGTGCAGAACTGCAGCATTTCGTTCTGTTAAACATAATACTGCCATGAGTTACAGCCAACTTAATGGTAACTTACAACAGCAAATTTTACCTCCAGTGAAAGCATGAGAAATCAATAATCAAATGGGGGGTGGGGAGTGAGAAGAGAAATAGAAGAAGCAGAAATGTAGAATGTTAAAAATTGTTGAAACTGGGTAATTGATATATTAGGGCTCATTATATTGTTTCATTCACTTTGTATGTTTGAAACTCCACAATAAAAAAATTTAAAATTATTTATTGAACATATCTTCTTCCATAGACACTAGGTTAAATGGCAAAGCACAGGCAGACAAAGCTGCAGAATACAGGCACATAAATTAAAAATCGAATTTTTAACTTACAAATACTAAATGCATTAAAAGGGAAATATGTGTAGTAAATAGAAATGCTACCATTCAAAAAATACCTTAAATTGGTATTCATTAATAATGACCCTCTATTGTCTGTTAGGCAATCTACTTCCATAGTGATACCACCTCGGAAACCCAAGGAGGGGTCTTTATGAGTTGAGTCCAACTGGACGGCACATAACAACAACAACAAGAGTGTCTGTTTAGGAATCTCTGGGTAGTGCAAACAGTTAATGTGTTTAGCTGCTAATACGAAGGTTGAAGATTTGAGTCCACCCTGGGCATCTTGGAAAGACCTGGCAATCTACTTCCAAACAGTTCTACTACGATACACATGGAGTCGGTTACTGGTGGTGATGTCTGTTTATAATTTACCCTGAGTATAGATGCTTGAACGTAGTACTAATGACTCATAGCCAAGTTGTCCTGAAATATCTTGTTTCTTTCCACTTCTACGCTTTTGTTTTGTGCTATTTCCCTGAATGCTTCCCATCTTCATTCCTCTAAACCTATCAAAATTCCATTCATCTTTTAGCGGCGTTATTCAAAGTGAGGACCCAAGAAGATGAGGACTTGAACCGGAATGTAAATCAACCGACTGCTTCCTTCATCAAGAATGTCATGTTATAGAAAAAAGAAAAAAGTCAGAAGAACTAAATATTGTGTTAAATGATATGGTTGACCAGAATACATGACCATGAGACCAGAAGAACTATATGGTGCCTGAATACCACTGTCAACCACTCAGAAAGGGATTAGTGCAGGAGATCCTGGATAAAGTGGGAGAACAAGGGAGAATAAAACTTAAAATCATAAAAGAGATTAGGTTAATTGGTCTAATAGAGCCTGGTGAGACCCTTGAGACTATAGCCCTAATTATCCTTCAGGTCTAGAATTGAACTCACTCACATGGCTTCCAACCAAAAAATAGGCAGATAGGGTAAAGATTTATACCAGGTAGATACACTCCTTACAATGATCCATCATGGGAGAACAGAAGGGCATAGGGAGATAGCTCAAGGGGTAGGAATGCATAGGAAAGAGGGATTCAGGGAAGAGGTAACTACAGGAAGTGGGAAGAGAGCTGTTACATTGTGGGATCTGCAAGCAATGCCATGAAACAATGTGTGTGAACTGTTGTGTGGAAAATGAATTTGCTCTGTAAACTTTTGCCCAAATAGTGATTTTTTTAAAATGATATGGTTGATTTACATTCTAGATTGATTCTTGGACCTGCCACTAGACCTGGAACAAATACTAAGGCAATAATTTACACAGCCATGGTGAGAAAAAGTAATTCATGAATGGTTTAAGTAACTTTCCTTCCAGAAAGTCTTCCCTCTCCATGCAACTACTCAAGAGTTACTTTCTTTTATCTAATATCAAACACTGCCAACTTCCAATCTAATATCTAGCTATATATAGGGCCTTGTATTATTTTAAACAATTCATGCTTGGTTTCTATAATAAGGATGTGTGGATATGTTTTCTTGAGGTTAGGGGCCATCTTTTAGTTCTTTGCATTCCCCACAATACTAAGCTGTGGTGCTAAGTAAGCATTTGTTCAAAATTTTATTTAGTAAACAATTGAATGTTTTCTTATAATAAATGGACTGTATTCTTTATGTGTGTGTGTGCATAAAATAGGTGTGTGTGTGTGTATTTGTACATATACTAAGAATTCTTCTTTTCATGCTGAACTAGATAATCAATTATTTGATTATTTGTTGCTGGACAACTATAGATGTGTTCTTTCATAAAGGAAATATGACAAGAGTTAAAAACTTGAACATAACTTTTCAGTTACTTATTTTTGTGATCTGACATCATGAAAATCATTCAATTGCTGGATTATTACTGGAAACTGAAATAACCCATGTCTTGGAGAACTACTGCCCTTACCATGTTCCCACAAGTGAGGGAGGGACTATATCTATGTATTACAAACCAGAATCAGAATGATCTTCATACGTAAATAGCATAGACAGTTTTTTTCATTGCAAAATGGCAAAATTTAGCAGTATAAATTGAAGCCAGTTGCAAATGATATCTGGAGTGAAATAGAAAGCAAAAAATAACTAACAAAATATTCTTCTCTGGTGGTTTCTTCCTTCCCTGGCTCAATAAGCTAATTCCTGGGCTGGGGCTCCAGACAACACACTGGCCACAGAGGTGGCTGTTAGGGGGGTCAGCAGCTTCTCCTGCCTTTTCAGACATCACAGCTGGATGGGGGTAGGGATGCCCAGAGAAGGCCCCATTGTGTTCTCCTGGGTGACTGGGCCCAGTATGAATGCCAATCAGAGATGTTGCAATGAACTGCAATGCTTTGATTAAACAAGACATTAAGTACACGCTGGTTGGGTGAACCGCACTGATACAAACAAAATCCACACTATCTACTAAATACATACGTTTCATGCAAGACTTAGCAATGAAAATAAACAAAAGCTTCAGCTGTCAACTATTTATAAAGAATGGTGCATTTTTCAAATTAATGTTAATTTTGTCTTTTTTTTAATTGCTTAGTGGCTATGAAAACTATTGATTGCATTACATACTTTAAAATATTGTTTACCTTGGAAGTAATTGTGAAAGAAAATGGAGAATTAATATCAGTTCTCAGAAACCCACATTTTAAGGAACTTTGTATGAGAGCTAGGGTGATTACATAAGAGCTTAGGTGATGCAAGTGGTTAGAGAACTCAGCTGCTAACCAGAAGTTTGTCCACCTAGAGATACCTTGGAAAAAGACCTGGCCATCCACTTCCAAAAAATTAGCCATTGAAAATGACACACATGAGGTTGCCATGAGATGGAGTCAACCAGACAGCAACTGGTAAATACAAGAGAGATTGTTAGGAATCAAAGTTTATAGAGTAAAACTTGCAAAAGCTGAAAGCTGTATAAAGCAGAAGCTTGTCAGAGACGGAAAATTCAAATATTTTCCGCTAAAACATGCAATAGAAAAGTGGTAAGATTGAAGCCTTTCAAAGGCAGAAAACTTGTGAGACCTGGAAAACAAGAGCCCCAGCAAGTCTCAGCTCTTACAGGTTTCACTGTAATTCCTTCACAAGGGGGTGATTTAGCAAATTACAGTTAGGAGAGAAGTAGACAATCCTAGTGGGAATGGCAAGAATGCATTAAGAGTGATTTACTCCTTGCAGAAACATCACTCTCCACACCAAAATGAAAAAATGTAGTATTTAGTAACTACTTCACAGTACCACCTAGTGGCCATCTATTTCCATCCTTGTTGCTGAATAAAGTTTGTGGTTTATTTTAGCCTGGAACTAGCAAACCCCTTTTAAACTATTAAAAGGGGGAAAGTATCTTTTATCATTTGTATTTAAGAAGATGAAGTGAGTTACTATAAACAAAGTAAACAAAGAATTAATAGCTTACATGCCACATTATTAACTTTGAAAATGTTCCCAAGACTCAAACGTGTCCAACATGGATTTTTAATAAATTGTGTTTTAGAATATTGAATGAGTACTGTGTTTTTGTTTTTGTTTTGTTTATACCCACAATAATTATATCAATTTGTTTGGGCTTCTACCATAGAATACTGAGTATTGCTTTGTTTTTTTCCTTACTCTGAACAATTGTAGTTTGTGCATTTCTTCCAGTAAATGCAGTCTGAAAAACAAATAAACGGTTTTGATGTGGCAGATGTTGCTGGAAAATGAGATCTATAAAGGGTAGAGAAAAAAAAATATTCCAAGGGACAATTGCCCTTGTTACAACTGGAGAACATAGCTGAGAGCTATGCAGGTGATTTAAGCACTTTTAGATCAAATTCATATAAACTTAATAACTTAATCAATTAGCTGTTCAATCTCAACATTAAAGAGTCTGAAGAAAAAAAGCTAATTTTTAGGCCCTAAATTACTTTTTTATTATTGTGATATTATTATTATTTATTATTGTTGTTTCAACCTTAAGTGTACAATTCAGTGTCATTAATTATGTTTGCACATAACAACAACAACAATTATATTCGCAATGTTGTGCAACCATCACCACAATTTGTTTCCAAAACTTTCTTATCACCATCAAACATTAAATACTAACTGTACCCATTAAACATTAACTCTCCACTCCCCAACCCTCCAG
This sequence comes from Orycteropus afer afer, assembly GCF_000298275.1. Taxonomy (NCBI): domain Eukaryota; kingdom Metazoa; phylum Chordata; class Mammalia; order Tubulidentata; family Orycteropodidae; genus Orycteropus; species Orycteropus afer. The sequence continues at coordinate 1,161,808 of NW_006921606.1, forward strand.
CCTCTAGTAGTCACTAATAAACTTTTATTTCTACTATTAGCCTATTCTAGATATTTCATAAAAGTCAAATTACACAACATTTGCCCTTTTGTGTCTGACTTCTTTCACTCAGCATAACGTTTTCAAGGTTCATTTTATGAAACAATAATATTCCATTGTATGGATATATCACATTTTGTTTATCCTTTTTGCAATTATAAATAATGTGGCAATGAACATGAGTATACAAGTATCTGTTTGAATCCCTGCTTTCAGTTATTTTGGATCAATACCTAAGAGTGGAACTGCTGAGTTATGCAGTAATTCCATGTTTAAAGGTCCTAAATTATTTTTAAAAATAAATAATTTTCAAAAATTCTATTTTACTTACTGCATTAACAAATCTTTAAAGAAAACCTTCAATATGTATTATGGTGAAAAGATTTATACCAAACCTAAAAATAAGCTGACAAACTCCCATAGTTTGAACTCACAGTCTTATATGAATAGCATTTTTCATTATAAAACGAATTCATATTAATTGCAGAAATTTAGGAAAAAGGCAGAAGAAGAAAGAAGATAAGGAAATTCCTCCTGAAATCTCAACATTCAGAAAATAATTTAAAATATTTTTCCCAAGTGGATATATTTTTAAAAACCAGCACATCCACTCTATTTATTAGTTTGCAACCTGGTTTGTTCACTTATTAATAAATTGTAAATAACTCTTAATACCAGAAAATAGACTTTTATGAAATTATTTCAAATTATTTACTTTTCCATTATATAAGTATATAGTAATTTCTTCAATCAGTTCTATAATGTTGGATTCTGAAGTTGCTTCCAGTGTTTCCATCTTTAATAAATCATGCTTTGATGAACACCCTTGGAGCCAAACCTTTGGAAACATCCATGCTTATTTCCTTAGGATAAATCCTAACAATCTTAATTTTCTTAAAAATATGAAAAAATGTTGCAGTGTTTAAGTAGTGAATGTGTTTGAAAAGAACAGTGACATCAAGAAAGGATAACTTTCATTTCTGAAACTTCTTAGTTTTTAAGGTCTACTAGGAGCTCCTAAGGCACTTGACTGCTAACCAGAAGGCTGTCAGTTCAAACCCACCAGCCACTCCTCGGAAGGAAGGTTGGGCAATCCTACTTCCGTAGTGATACTGCCTCAGAAACCCAAGGAGGGGTCGCTATGAGTCGGGGCCGACTCGACGGCAAATAACAACAACAACAACAAGTGCAAGAGAAATGTAACATTGAGGAGACTATAGTCTAAAAGCAGAAGTAAAACAAAGTACATAGTGCCAGATAGGAGTCTCTGGGTGATACAAACTGTTAAGGGAGAGGTTAATGGTTCAAATATACCCACAAGCACCTCAGAAGGAAAGCCTAGCAATCTACTCTGAAAAGGTCACAACCACTGAAAACTCTTGGAAGCAGAGTTCTGCTCTGAAACATATACGGTAGCCGTGAGTCACAAATGACTCAATAGCAACTGGTTTGGTTTTGGTTTCATGCCAGATAAAACTTCCCCAACAAGATTTAAAATTCCAGTTCTGGCAAGATGGCGGACTAGGCAGAAGGACTGTACAGACCCTCTTCAACAAAGAAAAGGGAAACCAATTAACACAGACACTGAAGATAATCTTGGACCCCTGAGCCTTGAAGGGAAGGATACAGAAGTGGACTAAACCCCAACTAGCAGAAGAATTTGCATGAAAATACCAAAAAAAGGAGACATACAGAACTGCGGTCTGACAGCGACCTGAGCAACCCTGATGGCACAGGCAGCTTGGAGATTCCCGACTGGTGGTAGGACCTAAGAATTAACCTAAAAATCACCCTGCTAGCCAGGGACTGCACAGACTGTGCCCGGTGGCTGGGGAACAAACAGAGAAGGTGAAGAGAAAGGTGGGCTGAGTTGTGGACTTTTGCCGGTACAGAGGACTCTGCCATTTTGTAGGTTTAAAAAGTGGCTTGACTATTTGGGATATATAAAGAGACAGCACTCTTGCAGATTCCTGTGGTGGTAGGACTTAAGAATTGACCTAAAAATCACCCTGCTAGCCAGGGACTGCACGGAGGACTGTGCACTGTGGCTTGGGAACAAACAGAGAAGGTGAAGAGAAAGGTGGGATGAGCTGTGGACTTTTGTTGGTCCGGAGGGCAACACCATTTTGAAGGTTTAAAAAGCGGCTTGATGATTTTGGATATTTAAAAAGACAGTGCTCTCGCAGATTTCTGGGGCTTAAGAACACATTCTGCTTTCCAGCAACCACAAGGACACTCGGGGCCTGCAAGACTGAAAAGTTACTATTCCTGTGTGATTACATGGTGTATTTTTCGTCCATGGACTTTTAGTTTTTGGATGGTTATTCAATTGTAATTTGTGTCTAACTGAGTGGGAGACAACAACAATCCTCATAAGACACGACAACACCCACACCTCCTGTGACATCAGTTACTGAGCGAGAGCCACTTTCTCCTTCTCCAGCAACGGGCCAATGATAAAAAACCACCAAGAAGAATCTGAACCACCCTTGGCTGCTCTTCATAAACAGTTAACAGAGATCTAAATACAACGTCACGATGCCTCGGAAACAACAGACCATCACAGTCCACACAAAGAAGCAGGATAAAGTGGTA
>NW_006921606.1:1164541-1167302 GCF_000298275.1 Orycteropus afer afer
AGGAAGTGGGACGGGAGCTGTTGCATTGTGGTAAACTGTGGTCAATGACATGAGACAAAGTATATGTGAACTGCTGTATGGAAAGTGAATTTACTATGTAAATCTTCACCCAAATCAAAATAAAATAAAATAAAAAGATTCAAAATTCCTTGACGACGAGATTTATTTATTCTATTTATGCTGTTTGCAGTCTCAGTCTGGACCTTTTTTGTTATAAGTGACAGAAAGCTAGACCCCCACCTGGCTAAACCACAAAGGAAAGCTGTTGCCTTGTGTAGCTAAACTCTAAGCATAGAGTTGCTAAGCATAGGTCGAACTTCAGTCAGAGCTGGTTACAGGCTACCCACCCTACATCATCTGGCCCTGGCTATTGTCACTAGCTTTGTCTCTGTTAGTTCCTTTCCAGGTATGTCTTCCTCTCAAAATGACAAAAGCAGTTGCATTCACTCTAGGCTATACACTTTCAAGTTCAAGTCCAGCTGCCATCTTAAGATCTTCCTTCATCATTGACTCAATTTTGGGTTGAAGTCTTTGTTTCTTTATCTCAAGTTTTCCTCTTCCTTGGTTTACTCCCTCATTTTGGTGGAGCATCTCCTCCAGTAACTTCTTAAAGGGAAATGACTTAAATTAGATACTGTGAGACTTGTTGTTGTTGTTACATGCCATCGAGTTGTACCCGATTCGTAGCGACCCCTCCTTGTGTTTCTGAAGCAGTATCACTATGGAAGTAGATTGCCCCATCTTCCTTCTGAGGAGTTGCTGGTGCCCAAATTGTTTTGTTAGTTGCCTTCCTGTTTAATGAGTAGTTTTGCTGGTGCGAGAGGGACTCCAAGTTTAGTCATCTCTGGTTCTCCTCTCCTTTCTGGGTACACAAATGGGACTACTTCCAGCTCCTTTGCATTTACGTAGTCCTGTGATGAGTTTAGACAATGAAATGCAATGAAAGAAGAATATCACTTCTAGTCCCAGGGAATGAAAAGCATGAATACTCTTCCATGCTGTCTTCCCCTGCAATGGGGAATTTGAAGGCTATGTATTTAAAGTGACATCTCAAGATGAAAAGGGCATGGATGCCTGAGTCACAGGATGGAGGCGAGCTACCTGCCAACCTATCCCAGACCGGGCAGGAACAAGAAGTAAACATTGTGTTAATCTACCAACATGTCAAGTATTGTTTTATTGCAACATAAAAACCAAAACCAAACTCATTGCCATCGAGTCAATTCTAACTCATAGTCACACTGCCTCATTTTCCTTCCACAGAACAGCTGACGGGTTTGAACCACCAAACTTCTGGTTAGCAGTCAAATGCCTTAAGCACTATGTCACCAGAGCTCCTTTTATTGTAACATATCTCAGGGGAATAAGAATTTCTTAGGTGCATATTTCACATGAAGAAAAATTCAAAACAATACAGAGGGACACAGGAAACAAACAAACAGCAGTCTATATTCTTGGAAAGGAAGTATCAATAGCACCAATAGTAATAGTAATTTGTAATAGTATTGGTAGTAGTATCAATAGCAGAGGGTGTGTTAATTATAAATGTAATACAATCCCAATAGATACAAACAGAATATTTTTGAGCAGGAAGCTAAACAAGCTGATTCTAATGTTCATGTGGAAAGGAAAATTTTAAAGAAAAATAAAGTTAAATTTATACCTCACACACCTGACCCCAGAATATATTCTATTGATCAGAGTGACATGTAAAAAATGAGATCATAACAATATTAGAATATATAATAATAATTGTTTTAGAATTGAATACTGGGGAGATCTTTTCTAGATGTAACATCAAACCTAAAAACTATCAAAGAACATAATGATAGATTCAATTACATAAACATAAAGGAAGAATCTACATGTGTGTGTGTGTGTGTGTGTGTGTGTATATATATATATATATATATATATATATTGTTGCTGTTGTTATGTGCCGTCGAGTCATACCTGACTCATAGCGACCCCTCCTTGGGTCTCCGAGGCAGTATCACTATGGAAGTAGGATTGCCCAACCTTCTTTCTGAGGAGTGGCTGGTGGGTTTGAACCACCAGCCATCTGGTTAGCAGGCAAGTGTCTTAGCCACTATGTTACCAGAGCTCCCATATATATATATATAAAACCTCCATAAGGAAAGTCAAAAGACAAACAATAAACTGGGTATGTTATTTGCAACCCAAATCATGTCAAAAGAATAATGTCCTTAAAATATAAAGGCTCCTACAAGTCTGTAAGAAAAAGACCAGTAACTCAGTAGAAAAATAGGTAAAGGATATGAACACAGAGAAAACATATATGGATCTTAAAAGACAAAATGACATTCAGTGTCACTCATAATAAGGCATTGAAACTACAGTAAATTATCTTGTTTTACATATCAGACTGACAAAGATTTCAAAATTTGATAACACTGTATTATTGAGCATAGAGGGTAGTAGTGTTCCAGTACAACTTTCTTTACAAAAACAGTCTGCAGGTTGGTTTTGGTCCACTGGCTGTAGTTTACCAACTCAGTTCTTTATCATCAGAGGAGAAATGGCTATTTTGATATCTTTTTAAAATCTCTGTCCAATATTTCAATCATCTATTTAGAAAATATTTAATGAGCACCTACTATGTGCAAGCACTACTTTAGGGACTAAGGATACAACAATGAGCAAGAGAAACTCATGGAGTTTGCATTCTACTGGAAAAAAACAGGCAATAAGCAAATGAGCAAAATATACAATATGTCAAACCAAAAAAAAAAAAAAAAAA
>NW_006921606.1:1167961-1169724 GCF_000298275.1 Orycteropus afer afer
GCTCATAGTAGATTCCACCATGGAGTTGATTACCAGTCTCATCATGGGGAATACTACATCCAGCTGCCCAGCCACTCAACCAGGCCTAGCCAAGTAGACACAAAAGTATAACCACCACACCACCAAAAGCCTTACCCATTGTGTCACCAGAGCACCATGTATAATATGTCAGAGAGTGATAAATGCTAAAAAACAAAAAGTGGGGGAGACTAGATAGTTAGGGAGTTAGGGATGGCATGGTCATAGAAAGGATGGTAAGAAACAGGATGGTTCTACAACGTGGAACAAAACTCAAAATCATAAACAAGACTAAGTTTACTGGTCTCATAGAGCCTGGTGAGACCCTTGAGACTAGCTCTAGTTACCTTTCAGATCTGGAATTGAACTAATTCCATGGCTTCCAGCCAAACAATACACAGACAGATAAGGTGAATATTTACATCAGGTAGATACTCTCCTTAGAATGATCAATCATGGGAAAAGAAAGGCAGTACTTGCACTGGGAGATAGCTCAGAGAAGAAATGCATAGGAAAGAAGGACGCAGGGAAAAAGTAACTACAAGGAGAAAGTGGGAAGAGAGCTATTACATTGTGAGGAATTGTAGTCAATGCCATGAAACAAAATGCATATGAACTGCTGTATGGAAAATGAATTTGCTCTATAAACTTTCACCAAGTCACAATAAAAAAAATTTTAAAAAAAGAAAGGGGGAATTCCGGCAGCATGGCGGACTAGGTAGAAAGACTGCACAGACCCTCTTCAACAAAGAAAAGGGAAACCAATTAACACAGACACAGTAGGTAATCCTGGATCCCTGAGCCTTGAAGGGAAGGATATAGAAGTGGACTAAACCCTAACTAGCAGAATTTGTGTGAAAACACCAAAAAAGGAGATATATGGAGCTGCAGTCTGGAAGCAATCCTGAGTGATCCTGATGGCACAGACAGCTTGGAAATCCCCGAGTACTGTTGGACTTGAGAATTAACCTAAACATCAGCCCTTCTAGCCAGGGACTGCACAGAGGACTGCTCCAGTGGCTAGGGAATAAATGGAGAAGGTGAAGAGAAAGGCAGGCTGAGCTGTGGACTTTTGCTGGTCCAGAGGGCACCGCCATTTTGAAGGTCTAAAAGTGGCTATTTTGGATATTTAAAGAGGCAGTGCTCTCACGATTCCTGGGGCTTAAGAATACGTTCTGCCTTCCAGCAACCCCAAGGACCCTCCGGGCCTGAAAGACTGAAAAGTTTTTTGAAGGTTATTCAATTGTAATTTGTGTCTAATTGAGTGGGAGACAACAACAGTCCCCATAAGACAAAACTACACCCACAACTCCTGCAACTTCACTTACTGAGCGAGAGCCACTACCTCCTTCTCCACCAACGGGCCAATGATAAAAAACCACCAAGAAGAGCCGGAATCACCCTTGACTGCTCTTCACAAACAGTTAACAGAGATCTAAATACAATAATGCCACGATGCCTCAGAGACAACAGATCATCACAGTCCACACAAAGAAGCAAAATAAAGGGGTGGAAACAAGGGAGCAGTATACAGACCCATAACACATCCCTCAGGAAGAAGCAGCATTGGAACTCTCTGATAAGGAATTCAAAAGAATTATCTTTAGGTACCTTCAAAGAATTGAGAGACAGACCAAAGAAAACACAGAAGAAACCTGAGAAGAATTTTGGAGGAAAATACAAGAACAAAATGACAAAATAAATGAAAAATTAGAAATGAGTATAAATCTACAGATAGAAATCCA
>NW_006921606.1:1171985-1198272 GCF_000298275.1 Orycteropus afer afer
GTGTGTGTGAACTGCTGTATGCAAAGTGAATTTGCTCTGTAAATCTTCACCCAAATTACAATTAAAAAAAAAAGAAAGAAAGAAAGAGAGAAAGGCTTCTGAGAGGTATATCATCATTGGAAAGAAGCAAAGAAAGTGCTGTGCAGTGATCTGAGGGGAGCTGTTCCTGAAAGAGAGCAAAGTGTGAAGGTCTGAGCCAGCAAGAGAAACAGTAAAACGTTGGTGTGCATGCAACAGAGCAGGTTAGAGAGCAAGGCATTTGGAGTTTAGGTCCCTAGGGTCCTGGTGAGGCTATTTTAAGGAGTAGGGACTATGTCCATTGGGAGATGGTAGCTATGATGATTAATGTTATGTGTCAACTTGGCTAGGCTATGATTCTCAGTGGTTTGACAGACACTGTGTAATCACTTCACGTTTTGTGATCTGATGTGAATAGCCAACCAGTTGAAACTGGAATTTGCTTGGTATGTATGGAAACAGAAGAGAGACCTATTAGGTCTATTACATGGATGGAGGTGGGGATGGCATTTAAATATAAGATTCCCAAGGATTTAATCAACTGAAGAGCCTGGATCTCATATATGTTGTAATTATGGTGACCATGCCCACGGGGGCCAGTGCTGTGGCTGTTTCATCTCCACAGACAATGCCTGGAGTAGGCAGGAATGGCAGGAAGTGAGCCTTTCCACCCTCAAGCTTCTTAAGATGAGCAAGTAACCTAATTTCTGTGCCTTCGTTTTAAACCTATGACTTGGGAATAAACACTTACACTTCACTGTGCTGAGATCATTTGAGGAAATGCTGTGGGAACTGCTCCTGAGCTATGTGGACTATGGGTGTGATGGCAATGTCATGAGCATTTTGTGCATTCATCCATATTATAAACAGACACCAGAGGGTCATTCTGAAGGAATGGAAAATTTTAGATATAAAAAAATTGGTAAACATCTCTTTCCACCTATTCCACATTTTTTCCTCTTTTTATTGTGTTTAATGTTTATCAGTAAAAGCACAAGGTTGAATTTACTTTTCCCTCTATTCAGCAGACTTGACTGCTTGAGTCTCTAGGTGATATTGGTTATCCGCAGGACCATTCCTGCTAGCTTCTGATTGGTGGGTCTGAGGTCCTGGATACAGTTGCCTTGGTGACTTCATAACGATGTGTGTGGGTAGGGGCAGAAGCTTTTCTAGTTTATTATCTCCTCTCAAAAACTGAGGCTATCCCTTTATGAAGCTTAAAATCAATTATGACTCTCCCTCTCTTTTTTTTTTTTCTTCCTTCAGTGTGTAATTCTGTGAGCAGTAATGTCTTTTTTTGATAGCTGAATGAACAGAAAAAGGATTGAAAAAGTGTACTGTTTCCTAGTTAATTCCCCTCTCATTAGTCCCTCATGGAATGGAGAGAGAAAAACCACAAAGCAACCATCATGATTTTTCTGAATTCAAGTCTCAATTTTTGAGTGTAAGTGATGTAATTCTAGGGACTTCATTCCAGCCTGACTTTTGTGACGTATCATATGGTAGAGATCTTATTCCATTCCACCTTGGATTCCAATTCCGTTTTTTGAGGGATATCTTAGTCTGCTAGTGCTGCTGTACCAAAATACCACAAAATGGGTGGGTTTAAAGAACAGAAATTCATTATCTCATGGTTCTAAAGGCTAAGAGTCCAAATTCAGCATTGTGATAGTTGAGGTTGTGTGTCAACCTGGCTGGACCATGATTCCAAGCGGTTTAAGCAGTTGTGATGTAGTGATCCTCATGATGAGATATGATGTAATGTAATCACTTCCATGATGAGATATGCTGTGAGCTACCAATCAGTTGAAAGGGAGTTTCCTTGGGGGTGTGGTCTGCTTCCAACATATATGGAAGTCTGGGGAAAATTCTCTGGCTTTCTGCTTGGTCAGATGCTGTATCTATGATATCATCATCTCCAGTTCTTGGAGCTTAACCATTGGCCTGCCGTATTATCTACTAATCTTAGGATTGTTGCCTTGGGAGACTGTGAGCCAATAATCTTCCATTTTACCTGCTGATTTTAGATTGGTCATCTGCCCAAGCCAGCAGCCTGCTATAATGTCCCTGCAGCTGTGTGAATCAGGAAAAGCCTCCAGGTTGACGTTTGACTCTCGAACTTGGGACTTGCCAGCTTCTACAACAAAATGGATTGCCACAGTGGCTACAACGATGGGCTCAAGTATACCAAGCATTGTGAGGATGTCACATGACTGGGCAGTGTTTCATTCTGTTGTACACAGGATTGCTATGAGTTGGAGCTGACTCAACGCCCAACAACAACAACAACAACATGGCAAAAGTTACTCAGAAATATCCCCAACCTCTCATAACACATCTCTAACCCATTTATTAACTCAGAAACACAAATATAAATTATTTTACCATCATTGGTATTATTGCGTATTTAAGGGATGGCTACATAGATTTTTAATAATACCTTATTGTCATTACTAGTATGATAAAATAATTTAATGAGGGATAATTTTCACAGGACGACATTTCAACATGAATAAGAGATGAATATGGGAGCTCTGGTGGTGTGATGGTTATGTTTTGTGTCAACTTGCTAGGCCTGGTTGAGTGGCTGGGCAGCTGGATTAATATTCCCCATAATGAGACTAGTAATAAACTCCGTGATGGAATCTACCGTGAGCAGCTGAGTAGCTGCCTGTGGTCTGCTTCCCGGATATAAGCAGCAGCTTTGGGAATGATCTGTAGCTTACGGCACACTTGGCCCCTGCATGTAGCCGTGTTGTTGTTCAGCAGCCTGCCATGCTCTGCTGACCATGGGACTTAAAATGTACTTGAATTAATGGCCTGCTGTGTGGTTTGGTAACATCGGGACTGTGCCTTTTGACTTGTCAACCTTGGGTTTGTTAACCTCAGCAGCCAGCAGCTGTCTGAGTGAAGAAATGCCTCTAGCTCCAGTGGGCCGGGAGCAGGAGGCAGAGCTGGACCCTAAGGTTGAGGGGCTTTCACCCAGCCCCTAGAGCCTGGCACTTTGAACTTGGACTTAAAGCCTCCAACCTGTGAGAGAATAAACTCCTGTTTGTTAAGGCCATGCCATTTGTGGTATATTCTTGTCAGAGCGGTACTAGGTAACCAGAACAGGTAGCATAGTGCCTAAGGCATTTGACTGTTAACCAGAAGTCTGGCAGTTCAAACCCACCAGCCACTCTTCGGAAGAAAGTTTGGGAAATCTACTTCTGTAGTGATACTGTCTTGGAAACCCAAGAAGGGATCGCTATAAGTCGGATCTGACTCAACGGCAATGAGTTTGGTTTTTGGCATGTTAATTAAATTTCACTGACACAGAAAAATATATCTGTTTCACAAGTTGTTTTTATAAACAAATTAGGGTTTATCTTTTGCACTTTATAAATTGTTTTAAAGACTTAAATATTGTCCTAGAATATATCCAATACGTAGGGCAATTTTAATTATGCTATTTAAATTGTGTATCCCAGGATACAGTGGGAGTTTGCAGACAAGATGCAGAAATTGTAAAGGGAAGGATGGAACAGGGGAGCAAGGGAGGCCACTTGATACATTTTCATACAGTGAACTAAGCATAGGTGGTGATATAAGCATAGATCAACACAGACTGTCTTCTGTGACCACAGCAGGGCAGGCTCTCCACATGTTCCCTAGTGATGTTAGGGATATTTGGTTTAGAATTTCAGGTTAGAAAAATACAGAAAGGGAAGAATGGAAGGCTTATGAGGATGCAGGTATATTGTAAGGCCTAAAATTCAAATGCTGTCTTGACATCTTTGAGCTGCACAGGCTCCCAAAGGCCGAACTGTGAGTTCCCTTGCTCTTGACAGATATGCCCCACACACAGCAAGAAAGGCTCTCTAATCTCAACTGGATCAGCTGCACCCCACCCAGTTCTCAACACAACACATCCTACTTCCTTGCAAATCTACAGTTGTTTAAACAATTCATTCACATCTTCCCATAGGAACCAGGGGACACCTCACCCTCTTGCTACTACAAAGCCTGCCTCCCTCCCCTGCTGATTCACTCTACTCCTGAATGCAAGCCCCATGAAGCCCTGGATGACATGCAGTGTCCTCCTTCCCTGGGCTGAGTACACATGACTAATAAACTGCTGTTAATCTCATCTGTCCAGTGTCAGGTGTTATGTGTTCAGCCACTTCACATTATTTAGGGTAGAGGGTCCCTCCTTCACCAATGAGGTAACTAGGAAGTGATCACAACAATGGGTGATGGCTAGAGTGCTTACCTAGGATGCAGGTGGAATTTTTTGTAACATTTCCTTGGGACATGGAGGTATAGGAATATTGTTAGTTTAGTCTTAAACACCGAAGAAGAAATAGGACTAAGACTGAAGGCACAAGGAAAGAGGAGAGACAGGTATCCACTCCTGGACTACCCCAGTGCATGTTTTACCCCATGTGCTCCTGTATCAGCATAGTCTGAAGGAAATGGTGGTGACAAACATGGGCCTTGGGAATGGAGGAAAAAGAGAAAGTGTTGACCCTCCCCAGAAATCTGAAAGACCAAACGCCTTAGAAACTCACAGAAAGGAAGCTATAGCTGTGGGGCTACTTTGGAGCCCAGATTTCCACTCTCTTAGTGAACATAGAGTTATGATTGAGGACTGTTCTTTCTGTTCCTAATTTATCCCTGGGTAGTGATAACTCAAAAAGAAAAAGGAGAGAAGAAATAAGAACCTAGGACCCAGGGAAAGGTAGGATTTTTCAAGGACTAATCATCAAGCTATCATGTGTCCACACAAGACAGAAAGTCAAACTCCAGGGCAATCTATTGTGTTTACCAACTCAGTATATGTATCTATTTCATGTACCCCTGGGTGGCGTGTGGGCGAGGCCCTGTGGACAGAGAGCACAGAAGTAGCAGTGGAGTGAGTTTAGTCAGCAGGCCCCATGTGCACTGACTAGTTTCACAGAGAAAATGTGGGTTACCCTGAACTAGACTATTCAGGTTGTCTCACTTTTCTGAACAAAGATGATCCAAGCAGATACATGCAGTGTGCAGACTGCAGCATCAATCAATTATTAGCATTCCTTGAGTGTCAACTATCTGCCAGGCACAGAGTAGGTAGGGGCACAGAAAGGGAAGGATGGAACAGGGGAGCAAGGGAGGCCACTTGATATATTTTCATACATTTAAACCTCACAGCAACTTTATGACTCAACTCACTGCTGTCGAGTCAGATCCTACTCATAGCGACCCTTCCTTGGGTTTCTGAGGTGGTGTCATTATGGAAGTAGATTGCCCAACCTTCTTTCTGAGAAGTGACTGGTGGGTTTGAACTTCCAGCCTTCTGGTTAGCAGTCATATGCCTTAGACACCACAACTTTATGAGGCAGGTACTATTCATGATCCTTATTTTCCAGATGAGAAGACTGAGGCACAGAAAGTTCAAAGCAGCTTGCCCAAGGCTGTACTATGATGGAATTGGGATTCCAACCCCAAAAATCAGTGCTCTTAATTCTTAAAGATGGCTGTGCCCCCTTTTCTTCACTGAAAGTATCAAATAGAAGGGGGAAAAAAAAAAAGAAATCATGTATTTGACAAATCCCAGAGGCATCTGTTTTCTAGGATCCTGTCTGAGAAAGGGGGGGCGGGCAGGCCTAGTCTCCTAGACAGGGCTAGCAGGATGTGGTACTTTCCATGGAGGGACTTACCCTTCTGCGCTGAACCACAACCCTATTTCATCAGGAAGGAACCCAAAATCACCCAAGATCAGGCTCAAGTATCTCTGAGAGTTTTGTCCCCAAGATTATGCAGTTCTCCACCCAGCAAGAGAAAGGGCAGAAACCAAGACATGCACTTTCTAAGTGAATAGACAATGGTAGCAGGAGCCCAAAATACATTTAGTTTAACAAGCCAGATGAAATGTAAAGTAATTACATATGCTAACCAAACACAGTAAATGTTGGCTTCCTCTCTTTGCTACAATACTTACAGATTATCATAACTTAGATGTTTATAATTCATGAACGAATCAATGAAAATTAATGGCTAACAAAGACACTGCAAGCACCACATTTCATGCCTTAAAAGGTGGGAAGGACATTGAATGGAGTAGGAACCATTCTGATGGTTGCTTTGAGTTCTCTTTTTATTCAACTCTCCTATCAGAGAGTCAGTGCCTGCAAGAAATGGCCATGTAGGCTTACACAAACCAAAAACCCATTGCCATTGAATTAAGTTGATTCCAACTCATGATGACCCCATGTGTTTGAGTAGAACTGAGCTCTATGGGTTTTCTTGGTTGTGATCTTTATGGAAGCAGATCACCAGGTCTTTCATCCAAGGTGCCACTGGATGGGTTTAAACTGTCAACCTTCCAGTAAGCAGCTCAGTGAAAACCACTTGTGCCACTAAGGGAACCAGGTTTACACAGTTCACATTTTATTGTAATCCAAAAAACATGTAATTTATGAGCCAAAAGAGCATATGAAGACTACTCATATTGGAGCAACTCCAGAACTTCTCATCTTTAATTAAGAGTATTAAGTTTTGGGTGGGGAGAAGCATTAGCACACAATTCAGAGTGTCACTGCACAGTTATTAATCTCTTCATCAAATTTTTAAATTTTACTACTGAAATGCATGATTATACACTTCAAACGAGCAACATCCACCTGTTTAGATACCAACAAAAAATAAGAACTTAAGACAGTCACCAGGCCCACATGAACTGCCTTGAAAACCATGGTCTCCCAGTGCCTTTCTTCTTATATTACAGAACAAACTAAGGCATCACACAATGGCCTGGGAATGTTCTAGAAAATATGAGCATCAGCAAAATGATTTATAAGTGACCAAATGACACAGTGGAGTAAGAACTACAAGGTACGGAAGAAAATAGAAAATAAAAAATAAAAAGATAGGACTTTTTGAAGGTTGCATACACATTCAGAAGATTAACATACTTGTTAAATAATTGAAGGCTTTGTTCTTGATCTTCAATTTCAAGGGCATTGCTAGGTTCTGATTCAGTTCCAACTTTTGTTTTTTCTTCTGCAGCAGATACACCTTGTAAGATCCTATGGGTTTGCTCTGCATTATAACATAAACAGGTATCAAATTTCTCAGAAGTTTAAGGTCACCCAATCAGTACTGCTTTTCTTTTCTAAAGTTATAACATTATGTTGCTGGAGAATTGGCTATTCCAAATTGTATATAAAAAAAAAACCAACCATTATTCTGTTCACTTTTTTCTAAACAAATATCTATCAGTTAATTGAAAAATGAATCATTACAGGTCACACAAAATAAACAATTTCTTATCTTGGATAGTATTAGTGTGGTCATTTGTCTAATGTGCACGCTGGTATTTTTCAGGTTAGAAGGGTGTGATGATTTTTATGTGTTAACTTGGCTAAGCTATGGTTCTCATTTTTTTGGCCAAACATGAGTCTAGATGCTTATATAAAGTAGTTACATGTGATTAAATCGGTTGGACTAAAGTAAAGCAGATTACCTTCCAGAATGTAGGTGGGCTTCAATCAATCAATTGAAGGCTTTAAGAAGAAAAGGAGTTTTCCTAGAGTGTAACAACCAATATTGTCCACAAACAACATTGAAGTGTGGACATAAAACATGAGGGCTCATGAATATTAGTAGCTAGTGATATTGAAAGCAGTATGATAGACTTATCCCTCTAGCTTTATACTGAATAGTTAATTTTACCTTCTGCAGAGCACTCCACAGTATACCGGCTAACTTGGAGCCTTTCTAGCTAGTTAGGTTTGCTGTTGCTGTTAGATGCTGTAGAATTGGTTATGACTAATAGCAACCCTATGTACAACAGAACTGAACACTGCCTGGTCCTTTGCCGGCCTCACAATCATTGCCATGTTTGGGCCCATTCTTACTGCCACTATATCACTTCATCTCATTGAAGGTCTTCCTCTTTTCCACTGACCCTCTACTTTACTATGCATGACGTCCTTCTCCAGGGACTAGTCTCTCCTGATAACATGCCCAAAGTATAGGAAATGAAGTCTCGCCATCTGTTTTGGTTACCTAGGACTGCTCTGACAAGAATATATCACAAATAGAATACCTTAAACAAACAGGAGTCTATTCTGTTACAATTTTGGAGGCTTTAATTCCAAATTCAAAGTGCCAGGCTCTAGGGGCTGAGTGAAGGCCCCTCAACCTTGGGCTTCAGCTCTGCCTCCTGCTCCCGGCCCACTGAAGCTGGAGGCTTTTCTTCACTCAGACAGCTGCTGGCTGCTGAGGCTGACAAGCCCAAGGTTGACAAGTAAAAGGGCACAGTACCAATATTACTAAACCACACAGCAGGCCCTTAATTCAAGTCCATTAAAAGTCCCAGGATCGTTAGAGCATGGCAGGCTGCTGAACAACAACTCTACTACATGCAAGGTTCAAGCATGCCATAAACTAGAGACTGTTCCCCAAGGCTTCTACTTATACAGAAAGCAGACTATGTCCTTAAGAGAGCTACTCAGTTGCTCACAGTAGATTCTACCATGGAGTTGATTACTAGTCTCATCATGGGGAATACTACATCCAGCTGCCCAGCCACTCAACTAGGCCCAGCCAAGATGACACACAAACTTAACTACCACACCATCTTTGGTTCTAAGAAATACTTCTTTCAAGACAGATTTGTTTCCTCTGCTGTCAGTCCATAGTATGCTCAATACTCCCTGCCCACACCATAATTCAAAGGCATCTTTCTTCTTTGGTCGTCCTTATCCCTTGTCTACTTTTTACATGAATATGAGGCTATTGAAAATACTATATGGCTTGGGTCAGGTGCACCTTAGTCCTCAAAGTGATATCTTTGCTTTTTAACACTTAAAGTGTTTTTTGCAGCAGATTTACTCAATGCAGTAAGTCATTTGATTTTTTTTAATTGTGCTTTGAATGCAAATTTACAGTGCAAAATTTGTTTTACATTCAACAGTTCATGTACATTTGATTTCACACCCCAATTACCATCCCCAAACATAACACACTCTCCTCCCATCCCATCCCTGTGACCCATCCTCATGCCCTTCTTAAATATCCACTTCTGTCTGTCCAGCTTCTACTCCATGTGACTGCTGGTCCTCTGGCACTCCGTGGTCGATTGCTCTAAAGGGTGTATCTCTCTAGAGTAGGTAGTTGCATCACCCAGGGTTGGGTGTTCTGCATGTAAGTCTTTTTACTTTTGGGCTGAGAGCCAATCCTTGGGAATGAGTCCAATCCCAGGCCGAAAGGGTATCCTGGGGCCATAGTCTTGGGGGTCCCACCAGAACCCATCCAACCAGTAATTGTAATTTTTGTGTTTTTGAATTTTGTTCCACATTTTTCTTCCCACTCTATCCAAGATCTCCAGTTTTGATTACTTCACGAGTGGTTGGTATTGGGAGTCAGGCACCATCTAGTTGTTCTGGTCTCAAGGTCCATCATATCCTTGGACTAATTGTTTCCAAATGCCTTTGATTTTCTTCACTCTTCTTTGCTTCAGATGAGAACAGTTGCATCTTAGATGGCCACTTGCAGTGTAGTGAATTACCTGGTATGGCTTTTCTAGCCATAAGTCTTTGTAAACTCCATGGTGGAATTTGCTATGAGCAACTGAGGAGCCCCTGATTGTAAAAGTTATCTACCTGGGGTATTTCTGTTGGGCGTGGCACAAAACAATTTTCTGGGAAGTTCGCTTTCTTTCAGGTGCTTAGAATTCTGATGTTATGATTGGTTAGTTTGGCCACTCTGCCAGGCTCAAAAGGAGGCCTCCTAGAGGCAGAAGCTCTCTCTGACTGCTGGCTGAGAAGGATGTGCTGCTGAAAGAGACATGTACTCCTGAGAGACATGTGCTGCTGGGAAAGAGATGCAAGAGACACACATTGCTGAGTGAAGCACTGAGGGACACACACTGCTGGGAGAGAGACTGTGAGAGACTGTTGGCTAAGAGACGGCGGGCTGAGAGAGACTGAGTGTTTTTCCTGAACTTGAATTGTAGCCTGGTGCTTCCCTAATAAACCCCATAATCTGTGAGTTCTGTGGGGCCACTGCAGTGAATTATTGAACCCAGCAGAAAGGTGGTGGGTGCTGTGAGAAGAACAGTTGGTGTCAGGGTTGGTGAAAGGGCTGGAGGAAGGTAGCATGTCTGGCCTCACAGTAATAGGCCTTGGGCTACTGATGGTGATTCAGACCCACCAGCTACTCCTTAGAAGAAGATTGGGCAATCTACTTCTGTAGTGATACTGCCTCAGAAACCCAAGGAGGGGTTGCTATGAGTCGGATCTAACTCAATGGCAATGAGTTTGGTTTGGTTTGGTTATTTCTGGTTTGGTTTCTAAGTGTTGATGTCCAATGTCCTGATTTTAATTTGTTGTTCTCTGTTGTGGGTTCTCCACATACACAAAGAACCAAGGGAATCAATCTACAGACAACACCAGCAAAAAAGCAAATAGAGGAAATAGAAGCTCTAATTACAAAACTTCCAAGTGGAGAAGAAGACAGGACAATGTCTTTAGAGAACTGAATGTTCTAAACTTAAGGAGACAAGAATTTACTTCAGGGTAACCACAAAGAAAATTAACAATCTCCCTAAGCAAACCCAGAAAGAAGAAAAACACATGGGCTTAGTAAGTACAAAACCAACAATAATGAGATAGACAACACAATGGAAGGACAAAATAGTAGACTAGAAATGGCCAAAGAACACATTTTCCAACTAGAAGACAAATCCCTTGATGCCAGCCTGTATGAAGAAAAATCAGAACAAAGATTTAAGAGAAATGAAGGGTTCTCTATAGTAAGGACTCCCTTTAGCATTTATTGGTCTGGTTTTCACAAATTCCCTTAATTGCTGTTTGTTGGAGAATGTCTTGATTTCACCCTCATATTTGAGGGACAATTTGGCTGAATATAGAATTCTTAGGAGCTCTGGTAGCATAGTGCCTAAGGCACTTGAGTGCTAACCGGAAGGCTGGTGGTTCAAACCTACCAGCCACTCCTCAGAAGGAAGTTGGTCAATCTACTTCTGTAGTGATACCACCTCGGAAACCCAAGGAGGGGTCACTATGAGTGGGGTCCAACTCGGTGGTGCATAACAACAACCACAACATAGAATTCTTGGTTAGGAGTTCTTTTCCTTCAGTCTTTTATATATGTCATCCCATTGCCTTCTTGCCTACGTGATTTCTGCTGAGTAATCACATCTTAGTCTTATTGCTTGTCCATTGTAGGTGACATTTCTTTTTTTCCCCTTAGCTGCTGTCAGGATTCTTTCTTTGTCGTTGGTTTTGGAGAGTTTGATTATGATATGTCTTGGTGACTTTCTCTCGGGATCTATGGATCTATCTTGTATGGGGTTCTTTGAGCTTTTAGTCAGATATCATTTCTTCCTTCATGACATGGGGGAAAGTTTCTCTTAGCAAATCTTCCACAATTTCTCAGTGGTTTTATTTATTTATTTATTTACCCTCCTCTTGTTCTGGTATTCCAAGGAGGTGTATGTTGTTTCTTTTCATGTCATCCCTTATAACCCTTAGGTTCTCTTCATTTCTCTTAAATTTTTGTTCTGATTTTTCTTCATGCAGGCTGGCTTCAAGGGATTTGTCTTCTAGTTGGGAAATGTGTTCTTTGGCCAGTTCTAGTCTACTCTTTTGTCCTTCCACTGTGTTGTCTATCTCTGTAATTTTGGTGTTCATCTTCTGGTTTTCTAACTGCTGTTTTGTATGAATTCTAATTGTGTATTTATCTTATTATTTTGTTCTTGAATAGTTTTTCTGAATTCTTCCAGGGTACTGTCTGTCTTCTCATTGATTCTATTTGTGGTTTCCTTGAGCTCTGTAGAGTCTTATATACATATCTTCCAAATTCCTTCTCAGAAGGAATTCTATTGCCTGTTCTTCTTCCATGATAAATAATTCTTTAGCCTGGGGTTTTACTTCTATTGTTTTATCCTGGTTTTTGTTTGTTTGTTTGTTTTGATTTGAGGTCATCTATTAGCATAGTGGCTAAAAGCACTTGACTGCTAACCAGAAGGCTGGCGGTTCAAACCCACCAGCCACTCCTTGGAAGGAAGGTTGGGCAATCCTACTTCCGTAGTGATACTGCCTCGGAAACCCAAGGAGGGGTCGCTATGAGTTGGGGCCGACTCAACGGCAAACAACAACAACAACAACATTGTTTCCTACATTTTGAAGTTGTTATTTTATGTAACTTATGTTAGTTATGTATTGATTGGTTTAATGTTGATTTTGTTTATATTTGAAAGTGTGGAGTGGATATGCTTCTTTGGATATTAATTCAGCTGTATTGGGTTGCTCTCCAATTCTCTTTGTGTTGTTGGGATCACTGGTGGGAATGTGGATGCAAGTCTCTGTACACTGTGAAAGGGATTTGGAGTTGGGACAAGCAGATGTTGTGGTGGCTTAATGTGTTCCTTATTGGATGAGGCAGGGGAGAAGGGGAGAAAAGAGAAAGGAAAGAGAGAAAAAAAAAAAGGTGCCTAGCAAGTCCCTATTTTCCATGTTTGGAGAGGTGCTACTGGCTCAGGCAGTTTGGTTTGTGTCTTCATGCAATGGCCACCAATGATGACATTTTGCTGTCAATCACAGACGTATGGTTCAAAAGCAACAGAGACCCCAATAGGTAGAGGGTCAATACTTTCCACTTGAATCAGGAAGCCTTAAAAACCTTGTACCCTGGTCCACTCTGTATTAAAAAGCAGTCATGGAAGAGTTGAACCCCAGCCCACTGCTGTGAGCTCTGTCCGGGTTTCCACCTACTCAGAACAAGTTTTCTCCTTTTCCCTGCTCCTTTCTGAGCTCTGTGACAGCCCAAGCCAAGGGGTTTTTGATCTGTTTCCCAGTAAGTTTATCTAATCACTCAGCTCAGCTCCCAAGGTCTCTGTCAGAAGCTCCCAGTGTGGATATTTCAAGTCCCCACTGCCTCTGTGGGTTCCATGGTGTTTTCTTTTTCTTCTTCTTCTTCCTCTTCCTCTTCCTCCTCCTCTTCCTCTTCTTCCTCTTCCTCTCCTTCTCCTCCTCTCCTTCTCCTCCTCCCCCTTCTTCTCCTTATCCCTCTTCTTCCTCCAATTCTGATGCCACATTCTTCTTCATATAGTCCAGCTTCTCAGATTATTTCCTCAGCATACAGAGTGATTAAGTATGGTAAAAGGGCACAATCATGATGCACAGCCTTCCTCATTTTTAACCATTTAGTATTCCCTTGTTCTGGTCAAACAAAAGACTCTGGGTCTATGTACGGGCTCCTAATGAGCACAATTAAGGGTTCTGGAATTGCCATTTTTCCCAATGTTATTCATAATTTGTTATGATCCACACAGTAGAATGCTTTTGCATAGTCCATGAAAGACAGGTAAACATCTTTCTGGTATTCCTTGCCTGCAGCCAAGACCCATCTGAAATCAGCAATGATATCCCTCATTCCATGGCCTCTTCTGAATCCAGCTTGAATTTCAGGCAGTTCCCTGTCAATATATTGCTGCAACCTTTTTTGAATTTTTGTCCACAAAATTTTACTTGCATGTGATATTAATGACATTGTTCAATAATTTCCACAATCTGTTGGATCACCTTTCTTTGGAATGGGCAGAAATATGGATCTCTTCCAGTCACTTGACTAGGTAGCTGTCTTCCAGATTTCTTGCCATAAATGAGTAAGCACCTCCAACATTGCATCTGTTTGTTAAAACATCTCAATGGGTATTCCATCAATTCCTGGAGCCTGTTTTGTTTGTTTGCCTATTCTCTTCTTTTTCTTTTCTTTCTTTTTTTTTTTTTTAAATTGTGATTTGGGTGAAAGTTTACAGAGCAAATTCACTTTCCATACAGCACTTCACATACACTTTGTCTCATGACATTGACTACAATTTACCCCAATGAAACAGCTCCCCTCCTACTTCCTCCTAATAGTTACCTCTACTTTGTCCCTCCCTCCATGCGTTCCTGCCCCATAAGCTGTCTCCCAGTGCATAAACAGCCCTTCTTTATCCCATGATTCTTCTCTCCAAGGAGTGTATCTACCTCAGGTAAATGTTCACCTCCTATGCCTGTCTTTTGTTTGGCTGGAAGCCACAGGTGTGGATTCAATTCCAGACCTGAAGGACAGCTAAGGGCCGTAGTCTCAGTGGTTCCACCAGGCTCTATCAGACCAGCAAACTTGGTCCCCCCCCCCCTTTTTTTTCCTAATGATTTTGAATTTTATTCTACATTTTCCCTTTGTTTCCAGGATCTCCTACAGAGATTCCCCTCCAAGTGGTTGACAGTGGTAGCCAGGCACTATCTGGTTCTTCTGGTCTCATAGTTGTATGGGCTGAGGACCACCTGGTGTACCAGGCACTAGGACTAATTGTTTCCATGAATCTTTGGTTTTCTTCATTCTTCTTTGCTCTGGATGAGGAGAGACCCATTGTTGCACCTAGATGGTTGTTTGCCAGCTTTTAAGATCCCAGTTGCTACTTGCCAAAGTAGGAGGTGGAACAATGTTTTGTGTAGTATGTTATGACAATTGAGCTTGATGTCCCCTGCAACTATGGTCCCAAGCCCACAGGTTCAACTACTAGCTCCCTCTGGGTAGCTGGCTGTGACCAAGAAGTGACTACAACCTTGTCTCTTGTCAGCTGTTACTATACACCTGGGAATTCTTGCAGAACATACAAATACACTTACAGAACCATTGTCTGCCAACCCTATACATGGTCTTGGGTATACTTCCCACTTCATAGACATACTTAATAGTTCAGCCTGTCCACCCATCTATCCACCCAATACCCATGTTTGCCTTCACTGACAACGCAGTACTGTATGTGCAAATGGGTTCATCTTTGTTGTCTGTGCCTCCCATGTACCTCTCTATGTCTTCCTCTTCCTCAATGCCACCATGTTGGTCACTCACATTTGGTATATTGCCCTTCTCTTCACCCAAATCAATACTTATCTCTACCTATCTAACAGTGTTCCCTTCCCTGCCCCCCCCCCCCGTAACCAACAAGGAAAATTTCCTTTCATAGATAAACCTTTCCTTGACTTTTATAGTAATGGACTAATACAATATTTGTCATTCTGTGATTGACTTATTTCACTCAGCATAATGTCCTCCAAGTTCATCCACATTATGCAGTGTTTTGCAGATTGTACATTACTCTTTGGGGTTGCATAGAATTCCATTGTGCATATGCACCATAGTTTGTTTATCTGTTCCTCAGTTGATGGACATTGAGGTTGTTTCCATCTTTTTGCTATTGTAAATAGTGCTGCGATGAATGTGAGTGTGCATATGTCTGTTCTTGTCCTGGCTCTCACTTTTTTAGCATATATACCTAGTAATGGAATAGCTGGGTCAAATGGTATTTCTAATTCTGACTTTTTAAGGAATCACCATACTGCTTTCCATGGTGGTTGTACCATTTTACAATCCCACTATCAGTGTATGAGAGTTCCAATCTCTCCACATCCTCACTACCATTTATTATTTTCTGTCTTGAACTTTGCTACTAGTGCTGGAGCAAAATGATATCTCATTGTTGTTTTGCATTTCTCTAATGACTAATGATTATGAGCATTTCTTCATATGTTTGTTGGTCACCTGAATATCCTCCTTGGTGAAGTGTCTATTCATGCCTTCTGCCCATTTTTAAATTTTTACTTTTTGCCAATTCTTTCATTGCAACTTTGACTTCTTTCTTCAATACCATTGGTTCTTGATCATATGCTACCTCCTGAAATAGTTGAACATCAACTGATTCTTTTTAGTACAGTGACTCTGTGTATTCCTTCCACCTTCTTTTGATGCTTCCTGCATCATTTAATATTTTACCCACAGGATCTTTTGATATTGCAACTTGAGGCTTGAATTTTTTCTTCAGTTCTTTCAGCTTGAGAAATGCTGAGTTTATTCTTCCCTTTTGGTTTTCTAACTCTATGTCTTGCACATTTCATTATAATTAGCTTACTTTATCTTCTCAGGCTGCCCTTTGAAATCTTCCATTCAGCTCTTTTACTTCATCGTTTCTTTCTTTCACTTTAGCTACTCTCCATTCAAGTGCAAGTTTCAGAGTCATTTTCTGACATCCATTTTGGTCTTTTCTTCCTTTCTTGTCTTTTTAATGACCTTTCACTTTCTTCATGTAAGATGTTCTTGATGTCATCCCACAATTTGTCTGGTTTTCAGTCATTAATGTTCAATGTGTCAAATCTATCTTTAGATAGTCTCTAAATTCAGGTGGGATATAATCAAGTTCATATTTAGGCTCTCACGGACTTATTTTAATTTTCCTCAGCTTCATCTTAAGCAATAGGAGCAATTGATGGTCTGTTCCACAGTCAACTCCTGGCCTTATTTTGACTGAAGATATTGAGCTTCTCCATCATCTCTTTCCACAGATGCAGTCAATCTGATTCCTGTGTATTCCATCTGGCATGGTCCACATGTATAGCCTTCATTAATGTTGTGGGAAAAAAAGATATGGCCATATTTTTTAACTACTGATGATTCTTCTTTGTGTCCAACTTTTGCATTCCTATCACCAGGAATAATCAATACATCTTGATTGCATGTTTTGTCAATTTCAGATTGCAGAAGTTGCTAAACATCTTCATTTTTCTCATCTTTGGCTTTGGTGGTTGGTGTGTAAATTTGAACAATAGTTGTATCAACTGGTTTTCCTTATAACCAAACTCACTGCCGTTGAGTCAGATCTGACTCATAGCGACCCCTCCTTGTGTTTCTGAGGCAGTATCACTAAGCAAGTAGATTGCCTAACCTTCCTTCTGAGGAGTGGCTGAAGAGTTTGAACTGCCAGCCTTCTGATTCACAGCCAAATGCCTTAGGCATATGGATATTATCCTGTCACTGACAGTATTATACTTCAGAATAGATCTTGAAATGTTCTTTTTGACAATGAATGAAATGCCATCCCCCTTTAATTTGTCATTCCTGGTATAGTAGACCGTATGATTTTCTGATTCAAAATGAGCAATACCAGTCCATTTCAGCTCACTGATGACTAGGATATAGATCTTTATTCATTCCATTTCATTTTTAACAACTTTAAATTTTCCTGGATTCATGCTTTATACATTCCTCATTCCAATCATTAGTGGATGTTTCCAGCTGTTTCTTCCCATTATGAGTTGTACCCCATCAGCAAATGAAGATCTGGAAAGCTTTACCCCATCCACCATCATTAAGGTCAACTCTGCTTTGAGAAGGCAGCTCTTCCCCAATTGTATTTTGAGTGCCTTCTGACCTGAGGGGCTCATCTTCTGGAAGTATATCAGACAATGTTTCAGGGCTATTCATAAAATTTTCCAGTAATATATCCAACAGTATTTCACTGCTAGTCACAAGGTTTTTACTGACCATTTTTTTAGCAGTGGATGGTCCCATCTTTCTTCCCAGTTTGTCTTAGTCTGGAAGTTCCGCTGAAACTTGTCCACCATAGGTGGGGTGGCTGTGGTAGTTAAGGTTATGTGTCTAGTTGGCTGGGCCTGGTTTTGAGTGGCTGGACAGCTGATTGTAGTTATTCCCTATGGTGAGACTGACAATCAACTCCACGGTAGAATCTTCAAGGAACAGCTGAGTAGCTGCTTTAGGGATATGGTCTGCTTCCAGTATATAAGAAGCAGCTTTGGAAATGGTCTGCAGCTTTTTGCCACACTTAGATCCTGCATGTAGCTGAGTCTTCATAAATGAAGACTGCCATGTTTCCTGCTGATGTCGGGACTGTTTCTGGACTTAAACTAGTGGTCTGCCATGTTGTGTGGTAATAATGGAACTGTGCCATTTTATTTGTAGACCTTGGGCTTGTTAGCCTTAGCAGCCAGCAGCTGCCTGATTGAGGAGACACCTCTAGCTCCAGTGGGCCAGGAGCAAGAGGCACAGCTGAAGCCCAAGGTCAAGGGGCTTTCACCTAGTCCCTAGTGCTTGTCACTTTGAACTCACACTCCTAGCCTCCTAAATAAACTGTAAGAGAATAAACTTCTGTTTGTTAAAGCCACCCATTAGTATCTTCTGTTAGAGCGGCACTATAGAGGTAACCAAAACAGTGACCCTGCTGGTATTTGAATTACTGGTGGCAGAGCCTCCAGCATCACAGCAACATGTAAGCCACCATAGGACAACAAACTGATAGATGAGTGGTGGGATACTGTGCTAGTCACACCCTTTTGATATATTGCTTTTCCTTTTGCCCTTATCAACCATATCTCTTAATTATCGATCTATTTTCCCTCCCATCCCATTCCTGGTAATCAACAAAGAAACTTTCCTTCCCTATGTAAACCTTTCTGTGACTTCTTCTAATAATGGCTCATATAATATTTGTCCTTCTGTGGTTGACTTCTTTCATTCAGCATAATGTCTAAGGAGAGCATCTTCAGGCATTTTATCAGACAATGTATCTGCTACTATCTATAATGTTTTCACTGGCCAATTTTTTCAGAAGTAGATCACCAGATCTTTCTGCCTCATCCATCTTAGTCTAGAAACTCCGCTGGAACCTGTCCACCATGGGTGACCCTGCAGGTATTTGAAATACTGGTGGCATAGCTTCTAGCATCACAGCAACACACAAGCCACCATAGTACAATAAACTGACAGATGAGTGGTGGTCAATTAGGTTAAAACCCAAAAACCTACTGCCATCAAGATGATTCCAACTCATAGCAATCCTATAGGACAGAGTAGAACTGCTACATAGGGTTTCCAAGGCTGTAAATCTTTATGGAAGCAGACTTCCTCACCTTTCTCCTGCAGAGAAGTCAGTTAGGTTCCAGAATCCAAACTCACTGCCATGGAGCAGATTCCGACTCATAGTGACACCTACTGGGTTTCTAAGGCTATAAATGTTTACTGAAGCTGCCTCCTCTTTCTTCTGCAGAGCAGCCAGTGGGTTTGAATCACTGACCGTTTTGGTTAGCAGTCAAATGCCTTAACTACTACACCACCAGAGCTCCTTAGTCAACTAGGTTAGGAAGCATTTATCTAGCATTTGTGTTTCTAATGATGGTAGCTGACCTTTGTTGCACTGTAAGAAGTGCAAGTCCTCCTCTGTGTGTATACTTTAACAAGCTCATTCTATCTCCAGAAAGTGAGAGGTAATGGAATTCCTTCTGAAGTCCAAAATAAATACATCCTGCCCTCCTATGAAAGGAGCTCTGGTGGCATAGTGGGTAAGGCATCTGGCTGCTAACCAGAAGGTTGTTGGTTCAAACCCACTAGCTGGCTGCTCCATGGCAGATGAGGAACTCTACTTCCATAAAGATTTAGAAGCCTAAAGAGAGTCACTATGAGTCAGAATTGACTTGATAGTAGTGGATTTAGTTTATTTTTGGCCCTCTTATGAAGAACAAGCCCATTGAGCCTAGGGTGGACCACACACAATGCTGGAGGAAAACAGTTTTGTGCAAAGAATTTTCTTAATAGCCTGGAATTGGTACCTAGGGATTCAGTTGCAAAAATTTGTTTAAAACTCTAAATTTTGATATGACATGACATTCAGCTGAAAAAAGAACTTGAATATTTTAGAACTTTATTTTTCAAAATTAATCTCATGGGTGCACCAGTGAGTCTTTTCAGTTAAATTGTGATAATATTTTTGTTCTTTTTTAAAAAATATTTTTATTTAAAAATAATTTTAGACTAGTAGTAGTTAAAAAAAATCATACACAGAGTTATTGTGTCCCCTTCAACTCAACTTTCACCAATGATAACATTTTACAAAACTCTAATACAATGATCAGAACCAGGATATTGACATTGATACAACTTGAAACCACAGACCTATTCAGATTTCACCAGTTTTTACATGCACCCATTTTTTTTGTTGTTGTTGTATAGTTCTATAAAATTTTATCATATGTATAGATTTTTGAGGCTACTACTGTGTTCTTTGGTCATGTCAGACCATTACCTGGAGAAGAATATTCTGCGTGGTAAAGTAGAAGGTCAACAAAAAAGGGGAAGACCCTCAAAGAGATGGATTGACACAGTGGCTGCAACAATGAGCTCAAGTACAGCAAGGATTGAGAGGATGATGCATGACCTGGATGGAGTGTTTTGTTCTGTTGTACAGAGGGCTGCTATGAGACAGAGCATACTCAATGGCATTTAACACCACCAACAACTACTACTATAATCAGATTATTTCTTTTTCAAATAAAATATTTTTATTTTTAATTAGGAACATTTTCAAATATGCAGAAAAGTAGAGATAGTAATATAATGTCATTCGTGTTTCCTATCCCAGATCCAACAAGTGTTAACATTTTGACACATATGCTTTGAATTTTAATTTTTAAGAATAAAGATATTAGGACTTCTGGTAAGACGGAGGAATACGTCAACAAGCAACACAGGCCCTCTTCAACAAAGAAAAGAAAAACCAATTGACAGAGATATAGAAGATAATCCTGGAAAGGAACTATACAGAAGTGGATTAGGCACCAACTAGTGGAAAAACCTGAACAAAAATAGTGAGTACAGAGATGGTCAGAGCTGTGGACTGTCAGCTACTCTGATGAGACCAACAGCCTGAATGTTTCCAAGTGGTGTTGGGATGGGAGAGTTAACCTAAAGATCAGTCCCAGTCACCAAAGGCTGCAGGGATAACTGCTCTGGTGGCCTATGGCTAGGAAGAGAAAGAGCAAGGAGGGAGACAACTTGAGCTGTGGACTTTCTGCTGTCCAGAGGGTGCAGCCATTTTGATTGTTTACACGTGGCAGCCATTTTGGATATTTAAAGTGACTGAGGGTGCAGCCATTTTGAATGTTTACAAGTGATGGACATTTTGGATATTTAAAGTGATCAGGGCCACAGCCATATTGAATGTTTACAAGTAGTAACCATTTTGGATTTTAAAGTGTTAGCATTCTCATTTGGATTCCAGGGACCTAAGAACAGGCTCTGTTTGCCAGGGTCGGCAAGGATGTATGAGAGGCTGACAAAGGAAAGGAGATAGGTGGTGAGTGTATAGGTGCTGTCAAGTAGTGAATAGAGGAGCACAGCACAGTACCTGCCTGTATGGGTAACACACAAACAAAACAAAGAAAACGAAAATTGTGGGCAAGTCACTCCAATATATAATCACCAATTAAATATAAACACAAAAATGTCACAATGCCTTGGAGACAACAGATTATCACAGTCCACACAAAGAAGCAAGATAAATTGATAGAAACAAGGGTGCAGGATACAGACTCAAAGCACATCTCTGAGGAAGATGTAGCATTCTAACTCTCTGATAAGGAATTCAAAAGAATTATATTTAGGTATCTTCAAAGGACTGAGAGACACACCAAGGAAAACACAGACAAAACCCTAGAATAATTTTGGAAGAAAATACAAGAACAAAGTGACAAAATAAATGAAAAATTAGAAATTATTCTAAATCTACAGATAAAAATCCAGAAGATTAATACAAAATTGTCAGAAATAGATAACACATTGAAAGGGCAAAGGAGTAGTAGAATGGATGCAATGGAAGACAGAATTAATGAGATTGAAAACAAATACCTGAATACTTCTTTGGAAAGGGATCAATCAGAGAAAAGATCAAAACAAAATGAAGAAAGCCTAAGGTTCTTGTGGGATACCATCAAAAGGAATAACCTATGTGTAATTGGAATTCCAGAATGGGAAGAGAAAAATAAAATCACTGAGAAAATTGTCCAAGATTTGTTGGAGGAGAACTTCCCTGATATGATGAAAGATCAGAATATATCCATTCAGGAATTCCAACAAACCCCAAACAGGATAGACCCCAAAAGAAAAACATCAAGACATATCATCATCAAACTTACCAAAACCAGACAAAGAAAAAATCATGAGAGTAGCATGGGAAAAACGAAAAGTTACCTATAAGAGGGAACCAAGAAGACTAAGCTCGGATTTTTCAACAGAAACCATGCAGGCGAGAAGACAGTGGGATGGTATATATAAATCCCTGAAAGAGAAAATTTTCCAACCAAGAATTATGTACCCAGCAAAACTGACCCTCAAATATGATGGCAAAATTAGGACATTTCCAGATAAGCAGAAATTAAGGGACTTTGTTAAAACAGACCAACCTTACAAGAGATGCTAAAGGGAGCCCTTTGGACAGAGAAGCAACAACAACTGACAACAACTGACCATTAACACACATGATGATATAAACCAGAAACCAACCCAGCTATGGAAGTATCCAAAGTAAAGAAGCCTACAAGATTGTAAACAGAGAACCAGAGACATCAATTGACAAATCAGGACAACTACAAACCAAAAAGAGGGAAAAAACTGTGTCATTATAGAACTTCTAGATGGTAGGGAAGTCAAGACAAATACAAGATAGAATGGGCTGTTCTAAACTTGGGAAGAAAACTATAAATCACAGGGTAACCTCAAAGAAAAATTATAAACCTTGATATCAAAATAAAAAAGAGGACCAGCATAAATATTCAGCAAATACTAAAACAATAGCAATGAAGGAAGTGATAACATGATTCATAAACAAAACAAGCTCAGCATAGAAAATTGTATGGAACAAAGAAATCGACACAATGAAAAAGTACATGACAAAAATGAAAGCAAAAAATTCATATTTGCTGATAATTACATATCTGGCAAGGGACTTATCTCTAAGATTGATGGAAAACTTCAATGCCTCAACACCAAAGGAATTTACAAGCCAATTAAAAAATGGAAAGAAGACATGAATAGACACTTCACCAAGGAGGATATTTAGGTGGTCAGCTAATACATGAAAAGATACTCACAATCATTGGCCATCAGAGAGATATAAATCAAAACAACAATGAGATATACCATCTCACCCTAGCCCTGATGGCAAGGTTCAATGAGACAGAAAATAACAAATGCTGGTGGGGATGTGGAGAGATTGGGACTCTCATACCCTGCTTGGGCAACTATGAAGTGATACAACCACTATGGAAAGCAATATGGTGATTCCTTAGAAAGGTGGAATTGGAGATACCATTTGACCCAGCAATCGCATTACTAAGTAAATATCCTAGAGAGGTGAGAGCCATGATAGGAACAGATGCATGCACACTCATGTTCATTACAGCACTATTTGCAATAGCAAAAAGATGGAAACAACCTATGTGCCCATCAGTGGAAGATGGATGACCAAACTATGGTACATACACATACTGGAATGCTATGCAGCACAAAAGAATTATGTAGAGTCTTCAAAACACTGCATAGTATGGATGAACTTGGAGGACATTATGCTGAGTGAAATAAGTCAATCACAGAAGGACAAACACAGTATTAGTTCGTTGTTGTGGAGGGTCAAGGAAAGGTTTATATATGGAGGGAAACTTTTCTTTGTTGGTTGCCAGGGGTGGGAGAGGAGGGGAGGGAACACTGCAAAAAAAAAAAAAAAAAGCATTGACCCATGTCACTTTAGTTTTGTGTATTTCACTGTACATAAATTATATTTCAATAAAATGCATTAAAAAAAGAATAAAAATATTAAAGAGACAGATAAAATCTACCCCGGTCCCATCCTATCTTCCTTCTTCCCTCCTCAGCCAAGTTTATTTCTTTATAAAGGAAAATTAAGCAAACAAAAAATAAACAAACTTCATTTTGTAATGCTTCCTTACCTAAACAATTAAATCATTACTACAACACGTATTCTGGAGGTCTGGTAGCATAGTGTCTAAGGCACTTGACTGCTAACCAGAAGGCTGGCAGTTCAAACCCACCAGCCACTCCTGGGAAGGAAGATGGGGCAATCTACTTCTGTAGTGATACTGCCTAGGAAAACCAAGGAGGGGTCGCTATGAGTCGGGTCTGACTCGATGACACATAACAACACAACAGGTATTCAGGTTACTTTTGGACTTACTGACATTTTAAGTTACACTGTAAAAAATCTTTATCAAAGTATTTTTTAACATATGAGATATTTATAGCAATGAAAGACTTATTCAACAATAATAATAATAAACAATAAAAAAGAAAACTGTATTGGTCTTGTTTACCTTAGTGCATAGCACACAGAAGATATTCTATAAAGTGTATTGAACTAACAAATAAAGGAATGAATAAACATTTCTCTGATAACTTTAAGTTGCCTCAAAACATATGGTACTGTAAGAAGCCATTTATAAATATTCATCTTTATCAGCTTGACTTTTTTCAGTGGATTGACAATTTTACTGAACAGTATGGGAGCTGGAGTATGGGATGGTTTACAATAAAGCTACAATTTACAACAACTATCCTAAAAAAAGATGGATACTTTTTTCCACTAAGAAAAATCTTTAAATATGTATAACTGTTATAAGACTGGGGTCCTTATGGTTCAATCTTTGGAGACGTTTTGCAAAGAAATAAAACCCAGCAATAAAAAGTTGCTTAAAAAACAGTTCGACTGAACATTTGCAATAGGTAACTATACTCTTTGGAGAGATCAATCATGGGAGAATAGAAGGCCTATGTATGCATAGGGAGACAGCTTGGGGGGCAGGAGTGCATGGGAGAAAAGGACACAGGGTAGAGGTAACTATGGGGAAGAAGTGGGAGGGGAGCTGTTGCATTGTGGTAAATTGTAGTCACTGTCATGAGACAAAGTGTATGTAAGCTGCTGTATGGAAAGTGAATTTGCTCTGTAAACTTTCACCCAAATCACAATGAAAAGTAAAAAAATAAAATGAAATGAAAAAAGATTGCATATTAAAAAAAAAGCTTGAATCCTTTTCTTGCAAATTCTCAAAGCTTGAATGGGTATCCATGTACACAGGTCACAGCATCATAAATAGAAATTCTCTATCTTCTGCCTTCTGCCCTCATCACTCCTATGCCCCAGAACATCTGTCACCATCTTTTTGCCCAAACGCTCCTCCTCTGCCCAGATCCACACTGATGTCTCTCCTACTCCTCTCCCCTCTCCCATTCTTCATTTCCTTTCACACTGACCAAACCCTCTCTTCACAGGAAAGAACACTTTCTCCCTAGAAGGAAGGAGGTGAGAAACTAGGACAGACAATCACAGGGGTCTCTTTGGAAGGCTGGGAGAAAACAAAAGGCTCTGAAGACTCCCATGATAAATTAAAATAATAATAATGATAATAATAGCAGCTTTATTGTGATATAATGCATATACTGTAAAATATGTCCTTTTAAATTATATAGTTCAGTGGTGGTGTATATATTTACAGACTTGAGCAACCATCACCACAGTCAATTTTAGAATTTTTCCATCACCCTAACAAGAAATCCTATACCTTTTAACCATTGTTTTCCAAACTTCTCATCCTTTCCTGACTCTGGCAACCACTAATCTATTTTCTGTCTCCATGGATTTGGCCATTCTAGGTATTTCATAACCATGGCATTCAATAATATGTGGCCTTTTGTGATTGTCTTCTTTCAGTCAGCATAATGTTTTCATTTAGGTTGAAGCATTTACCAGAACTTCATTTCTTTTTTATGGCTGGGCAATATTCCATTGTATCGACATACCACACTTTGTTTATCCATTCATCAGTTGATGAACATTTGGATAGTTTCCACATTTTGGTCAGTATAAATAATGTTGATATGAACATTTATGTACTATATTTGGTGTGGATATGTGTTTTCATTTCTCTTGGGTATATATTTAAGGGTAGAATTTCTGGGTCATATGAAAACTCTACTATTTTGAGAAACCATGCTAATAATTTTTGTGCCATAGTCTATGTTGTTGTTGTTGTTATGTGCTGTCGAGTTGGACCCCACTCATAGCGACCCCTCCTTGGGTTTCCGAGGCAGTATCATTACGGAAGTAGATTGCCCCATCTTCCTTTCGAGGAGTGGTAAATCTTTACGGAAGTAGATTGCTCAGTCTTCCTTCCGCAGAGTTGCTGGTGGGTTTGAACTGCCAACCTTCTGGTTAGCAGTCAAATGCCTTAGGTACTACTCCACCACATCATACTTTGTTGTTGTTGTTGTTGTTATGTGCTGTCGAGTCGGCCCCGACTCATAGCGACACTCCTTGGGTTGCTGAGGAAGTATCACTACGGTGTCCCTGGTTTCTTTGTTTCATATTATTTTCTGTGCTGAGCTCATTATGTTTATGAATTGTGTTATCATTTCCTTTGCTGCTGTTGTTTTAGTATATGCTACTAGTCTTCTTTTTTTATTGTGATGCAACAGTTTATAACTTTTCTTTGATGTTACCCTATGATTTATAATTTTATCCCTGAGTTTAGAACAGTCCATTCTATCTTGCAACTCTCACCATTTAGAAGTTCTGTAACTACACAGTCTTTTCCCTCTT
>NW_006921606.1:1201134-1213151 GCF_000298275.1 Orycteropus afer afer
GGGTTTGAACCGCCAGCCTTCTGGTTAGCAGTCAAGTGCCTTAGGCACTACGCTACCAGAGCTCCCCCATAGTCTATACAGTGACAACTTAGTCCAGTTACCTTAATTTTTAGGAGTCCTTCCTGGGAGGCACAAACATTAAGCACCTCACAAGAAAGACCTGGTGATCTATTCCCAACAATTCTATGAAGTACAGTTCTACTCTGACACACACAAGAGTGCCATTAGTTGGAATTGACTTGATGGCAACTGATTTTACTTATTAAAATTTTTATGCTTTACACTTAAGAATCCTCATTAAAACAAGAAAGGAACAAATCTTTCTGTTAGAAAACTGAAATCTTCCTTCAGGGGTTTCTTGCCTGTGTAAAATTTATTTGGCATCACAAACATTTACTTTGGTATCATAAAATTTTAGAGAGAAACACTTGTAGTCTTATTAAAATAAAAATCAGTGCTGTGTTGAAGTTCACTGTTGCATAGTGTAACTGGGGTGCCTGGCATTTTGATGATACCATCACTAAGCTTACTATATTTCTGAGCAAAGTATGTTCTTACCTTGGAAATAAAGAAAAAAGCATGTGAGCAGGTAAGGGCAGAATTCCTCCAGATGAGAACAGAAAACACAGAAAGCCCTTGGACCTTTAAAGCAAAGCTTCAGGAAAAAAGACTCCACTCTCTTCCCATAGCAAGCCTGCGAGAGGATCTCTTTGTATTCCTCCAAGGAGAAAACCCCGTCATACACCAAGTGTGGCAGCACCTTGCTCATGTTCAATTCCTGTAAGATTTTTTCTTTATAATTGGTCAGGATTTCTAAGAGCCACTTGTTCCTCTTCTCGTTTTCTTCCCATGTTGTCTTACAGAAATAAAACCAAGATGTGGTTTTGCAGTCAAACATCTTGCCACGGGTAGAGCCAACGGTATGTCTCTTCCTTGGGCCTGGCCCTTCTGCAGCCTTGGTGGGCAATGCCCACACTGCAGGACCCCCTGCAGGCAAACTCATACTGCTGTCTAGAATGATTGTAGATCTGCAGAGAGAAAGAAAACCCAGATTAAACCCTGGAGGAGCACAGTGCTGATTGTCCTGGCCTAAGAGGATTTCCAGCATTAACTAGTCCCTTACAGCAGTTAACTTCAAAAGATGAAGAGACACAGTGTAGCTAACTTCTGCTAAACTTAAATTCTCCCTTTCATCCCTAAATGACACTTTCCTCAGGCTCCTCTCCAAATGATTGTTTTCAAACATTATAAAATGTTCACAGTCTTAAGTGGTCTCATCGTAGTATCAGTGCCTTGCTGGCAGCTACACCCAATAGGAGTGTGCTGCCGTGGACTTTCTTGTACTACAGGCTGGGATTTTGTTGTTGTTGACTGCCAACAAGTCAACCCTCCCACATAGCAACCCCATGAACAACTAAACAAAATACTGCTCATTCCAGCACTATCTTCATGATCTGTTGCTAAGCGGATATTTGTGACCCTTAGGGTTTTCATTAGCTGGTTTCCAGAAGTAGATCGCCAGGCCTTTCTTCCCAGTATGTTTAGTCTGGAAGTTCCACTGAAACATGTTGAGCATCACAGCAACACCCAAGCCACCACTGACACCACAGTGGTGACCATACATGAGGCGCATTGGATGGGAGTCAAACTGGGTCTCCTGCATGAAAGGAACATGGTCAAAGCCAGTTGTCACATAAATGGCTTTTTAGTTTGAAGAAACTGTCTACCGAGTGCTACTTCTCAGTAGCATGGTCCCTTTCCTTTCGGAAATTTAACACTTACAAGTGATCACTCAATGGAATGATCAAATCAGTAAAATGA
Source organism: Orycteropus afer afer (assembly GCF_000298275.1). NCBI lineage: Eukaryota > Metazoa > Chordata > Mammalia > Tubulidentata > Orycteropodidae > Orycteropus > Orycteropus afer. The sequence goes on from NW_006921606.1 coordinate 1,202,956, forward strand.
CCCCTCTCCTCTGATCAGACACAGATGTCCACTTAATGAAACTGGATAGAAGGAGGGATTGTTGCTGCTCAGGGGAGGCCTCTGCCACAAGTGATGCTTCACTTTGGAATTAAAAAAAAAAAAAAACCCAAACTCACTGCCATTCAGTTATTTCTGACTCAAGCGAGCCCTACTGGGTTTCCAAGGCAGTAAATCTTTACAAAAGTAGATTATTCCACCTTCTTCCTGTGGAGCAGCTGATGGGTTTGAACCACTGGTCTTCTGGTTACCAGTCAAATGCCTTAGGGACTGTGCCACCAGAGCTCACTTTGAATTATGTGTACATAATACGGTTGTTCCAGGCCAGCCTTCCATTAATACTACCTGCAACCTTCCAGGCCCTAGAGGGATTTTGGAATTCTCTTGTCCAGTCCACAGATTCTCCTCCTGTGCGGGCACTGTTCTGTTTCTCTCTATCTGCAATACTAGTGAGTTTTGGCATCATAGTCCCTCTCCCATCTACATCATGCATGTCATGTCCAAAAACAGCACCATAAAATCAATGTTCAGATAAAGAAGAATGATTTAAAGAAGCCCAAAATGTTCCAATTTCTTACCTTTTTTCCCAGATAGGAAATTGATGAAAAGATCTGTGGATATGATAATAGTCTTGTCAGTTCAGTTTATAAAAGCAATTAGGTCTTCCTTTCCTATAGCATCTGCACTGAAGATTTACTTTTCACGAATGCAAAATTCAGTTGCATGGTTTAGTGGTGATTTTTCCTGACTTTGCTTCTGACTTGTGACCTTATACAATAACTTACCAACTAGAGAAGAGGCAGTCACAGAATCTTAGCTAGCTCTTCAGCACTAGAAATCACAGTCAAAGTGCCCCACATGGAAACTTATGAGGGAATTAGTGCCATCTTGTGGTAGTTTGTCATCTCACAGGCCATTCTGAAGTCTATTTGGCTGCCCACTTTGCTGGGCGGTGGGTATAGAGTAATGGTGATTAAGATAGACAACATCCCTATCCTGGGAAAGAGGTGAAGACAGGAATAGCAAAAAGCCAAATAGACAAATAAAATAATTATAAATTCGGTGTAATAGCTGAAGAAAAAAAGTACTGAGACAGAATGGTGCAGAGAGGTGCCATGTAAGCTTAAACAGCCAGGATGCAAAGCTGATACAACAGCGCATGGAAGATACTGCCAAGCAGAGGACTCAGGATGCGCAAAGTCTCAGTAGCAGGAAAGAGTGAGAGATATGTTTGCAAATGTGAGGGCTCCATTCATAGCACATGGGGTGGGGATGAAAGATGGAACAAAGTTGAAGAGGTCATTAGGAGCCCAATCTTGCCAGCCTGTCAGGTTCTGATAAGGAGTTTGAATTTTATTCCATTTGTAGGAGAAAGCTCCAAAGGATTAACTCAGGGGAGAGAGATGATCTGATAGATGTTTTAAGAAGCTGAGTTTGAGTTATTAGCATTTTACTATTTGCTTTACTGTTTGTTCTCTTTCCCTCCAATTTTTTTCTGAATTATTTGAATGTAAGTTACATATATCATGACTGTTTACCACTAAATACTTCAATGTGTATTTACTAAGGATGGATATATTCTATTATGTATCCACAGAGTAATTATCAACTTCATAAATTCACATTTCCATGATACTTTTAACTAACATACCATCCGTATCCTAATTTTGTAGTTTGATTTAAGGATGTCCTTTAAAGTATTTTTGGAGTTCTAGTGGCACGGTGGTTAAAACACTAGGCTGCTAACCAAAAGATTGGCTGTTCCACAAGCTACTCAGCAGGAGAAAGACGAGGCAGCCTGCTTCCGTAAAGATTTACAGCCTTGGGAATCCTATGAGGCATTTCTCCTCTCTTAGAGGGTTGCTCGGGAGCTCTGGTAGCATAGTGGCTAAGACACTTGCCTGCTAACCAGACGGCGCAGTTCAAACCCACCAGCCACTCCTCGGAAGGAAGGTTGGGCAATCCTACTTCCACAGTGATACTGCCTTGGAAACCCAAGGAGGGGTTGCTATGAGTCGGGCCGACTCGAAGGCACATAACAACAACAACAGAGGGTTGCTGTAAGTAGGAACTGACTGGATGGCAGTAGACTGATTTTATTTATAGTATTTTTTACCTCTCCAGGACAAGATCCAACCTGGAGTCAGGCATTACATTTTGTTGTCATACTTTAAAAAAAAAAAAAAAACAAACCTCACTGCCATTGCGTCATTCCGACTCAAAGCGACCACCTTTGGATTTCCAAGGTGGTAAATCTTTATGGAAATAGATTGCCCAGTCTTCCTTCTGCGGAGTCGCTGGTGGGTTTGAACTGCCAACCTTCTAGTTAGCAGTCAAATGCCTTAGGCACTACTCCACCACATCATACTTTGTTGTTGTTGTTGTTATGTGCTGTCGAGTAGGCCCCGACTCATAGCGACCCCTCCTTGGGTTGCCGAGGCAGTATCACTATGGAAGTAGATTGCCCAACCATCCTTCCCAGGAGTGGCTAGTGAGTTTGAACCCTCAGCCTTCTGGTTAGCAGTCAAGTGCCTTAGGCACTATGCTACCAGAGCTCCTACATCATACTTTAGCATCCTTTAATCTGGAACATTTCTACAGACATTCTTTGTCTTTTACGACATCAGTAGTCTTGAATAATACAGTCATCTCCCCCTTTTTAAAAAACAGCTTTATTGAGATATAATTAACATACCATAAAATTTACCCATTGAAAGTGGATAGTTTTTGTATACTCATTTTTGGTTACATTTTAGTGTGTTCAAAGTTATGTGCAGCCATCACTACAGTCAATTTTAGGACACTTTCATCATCTCAAAAAGATACTCCTTATCTTTTAGCTCTCAGACCCCATTCCTATCTTCCACTTATTCCCTCCTCCCAAGCCCTAAGCAATCACTAAACTACTTTATGTCTCTATAGATTTGCCTATTCTGGACATTTAAGTCTCCAACTTAAAATGAGGTTCCATTCCAACAGCTCTGTTGTATGTTTGTTCTGATGTAAATCAAATCCAAAACTCAAAATACCAAACTCACTGCCATGGAGTGGATTCTGACTCACAGCGACAGCCACTGGGTTTCCCAGGCAGAAAATCTTTATGGAAGTAGATTCCTCCGTCTTCCTTCCGCGGAGTGGCTGGTGGTGGGTTTGAAGTGCCAGACTTCTGGTTAGCAGTCAAATGCCTTAGGCACTACACCACCAGGGCTCCTTAGGTAAATCAAATACCTCTTTTTTTTTTTTGCCTTTTATAAATCCAATCTTTGAATCTCTGCAAGTGAATATTAGAGAATGGTAACATCAGCAAATTACACACTGCAACAATTTGTAGTACCTATTACTAACGATAAGATGCAAAAACAAAACAAAAACAACAGTGTAACTATGTGTAGGCTAACTAGAACACATCATAAATCAGGGACTACCTGTATAAAGAATGATAAAATACGTGTTTTTTTGTGACTGACTTCTTTCACTTAGCACAATGTTTTCAAGAGTTATCTATGTTGTAGCATGTATTATTACTTCATTTCTTTGTATTGACAAATTATGTTCCATTTTATGCATAGTCCACATTTTGTTCATTTATCAGTAGATGAACATTTGTGTTGTTTCTTCCTCTGGCTATTAGAAATGATGCTGCTATAAATATTCATGTACAAGTTTTTGAGTAGACTCATGTTTTCAGTTTAATTGGGTATGTACCCCTAGGTTTGGAATCATATAGTAATTTTATGATTAATCATTTGAAGAACTGCAAGACTATTTATCAGTGCAGCTGCACACTTTTACTTTCACACCAGCAGTGTATGAAGGTTCCAATTTCTCTATGCCCCTCGTCAATACTTAATATTATCTGACTTTTTGATTCTGTCTCTCCGAGTAGGTGTGAAGAGATTCCTCATTATGGTTTTAATTTGCATTGCCTTAATGACTAATTAAGTAGAGTATTTTCACGTGCTTATGGACCATTTGCAAACATTCTTTGAAGGAATGCTTATTCATGTACTTTATTTTTTAATTGTGTCATTTGTCCTTTTTATTGAGTAGTAAGTGTTCTTTAAATGTTCTAGATATAAGTGTGGTGTAGTAAATTACTTAGTGTGGCTTTTCTACCCATAAGTCTTTGTAAACTCTGAGGTGGAGTTTGCCATGAGCAACTGAGGAGCTCCTGATTGCTAAAGTTGTCCACCTGGGGTATTTCTGTTGGGCGTGGCACTAAGCAATGTTCTTTAGTCTCTCTCAGGTGTTTAGAATTCTGATGTTATGATTGGTTGGTTTGGCTACTCTACAGGGTTCAAAAGGAGACCTCCTAGAGGCAGGACTCTCTCTCTGACTGCTGGCTGAGGAAGATGTGCTGCTGAAAGAGACACATGCTCCTGAGACACGCATTGCTGGGAAAGAGACGCAAGAGATACACATTGCTGAGTGAGACCCTGAGGGACATGCACTGCTGGGAAAGAGACTGCGAGAGACTGTTGGGTGAGGGACGGTGGACTGGGAGAGAGAATGAGCATTTTTCCTGAACTTGAATTGTAGTCTGTGGTGCTTCCTTAATAAACCCTGTAATCTGTGAGTTCTGTGTGGCCACTGCAGTGAATTATCAAACCCAGGAGAGAGGTGGTGGGTGCTGTGGGAGGAACACTTGGTGAAAGGGCTGGAGGGAGGCAGCATATCTGGCCTCACAGTAATGGGCCTTGGGCTACTGATAATGATTTTGTCTTCCTCTTGTGGGGTTAGAAGAGGTCCAAAGATGTGGCCTCCTTGCCTTTTAGCAATAAGTCACTTAACAGATAAATGATTTGCAATGAACTTCTCCCTTTTTGTGGTTTATGTTTTCACTTCCTTAATAGTGTCCTGTAAAGCACAATTTTTTTTAATAATTTTTTAATATTGATTAAGTCCAGGGAGCTCGGGTAGTGTAGTGCCTAAGGCACTTGACTGCTAACCAGAAGGCTGGCGGTTCACACCCACCAGCCACTCCTTGGAAGGAAGATGGGGCAATCTACTTCCATAGTGATACTGCCTCGGAAACCCAAGGAAGGATCGCTATGAGTCAGGTCTGACTCGAAGGCACATAACAACAAGAAGTCCACTTTATCTATTTTTGTCTTCTGTTGTTTGTGCTTTTGGTGTCATATCTAAGAATCCATTGTCAAATTCAAGATAATGAAAATTTGCCCCTATATTTTTTTTCTAAAAATGTCATGGTTTTAGCTCATACAGTTATGTTTTTGATCCATTTTGAGTTAATTTTTGTACTGGCATAACTTGGAGATATTGCAGTTTCAGTTCCAGATCATCACAATAAAGTAAATATCACAATAAAGCAGGTCTCACAAATATTTTGGTTTCCCAGTGCATATAAAAGTCATGTTTACTTTACACTGTAGTTTGTTAAGTGTGCAATAGCATTATGAAAAAGTTTGAAATATTACCAAAAAAAAATTGAAAATTACCAAAATGTGACACAGACATATGAAGTGAGCACATGTTGAAAAAACGGTGCTGATAGGCTTGCTTGATGCAGGGTTGACACAAACCTTCATTTGTAAAAAATGCAATATCTATGAAGCACAACAAAGCAAAGTACAATAAAATGAGGTATGCCTGTATATGGTAAGGGTCAAACTTTACTGTTTTGTAAGTGCTGTCTGTTTATCCCAAACTCACTGCCATCGAATTGGATCCGACTCATAGCGACCCCTCCTTGGGTTTCCCAGGTGATATCATTACAGAAGTAGATTGCCCAACCTTCCCAGCCCCATTTGTTGAAAAGACTGTTCCCCACTCCCCACACTTTCATTTCTTTACTCTCAATTCTAGGAGTCCTGGTGGTGCAGTGGTTAAGTGCTTGGCTGCTAATCAAAAGGTAGACAGTTCAAATCCACCAGCCACTCCATGGGAGAAAGATGTGGCAGTTGGCTTTTGTAAAGATTAACCTTAGACAGCCTTTGGGGGCAGTTCTACTCTGTCCTAAAGTGCCGCTATGAGTTGGAATTGACTTGATGACTGGGTTTGGTTTTGGATTTTTACTCTTAATTCTATTACATTGATCTACTGTTTGTCCACTTTGTGTTGATTACTACTGCTTTGAAATGGAAAAGCAAGAGTATTACTTTGTTCCTCTTTTTCAAGATAGTTTTAGCTATTCCAGGTCCCTTGAAATTCCTTAAGAAATTCAGAATCAGTTTGTCAATTTCTGTAGTTAGCTGGAATTCTAATAGGAATTGCATTGAATCTGTAGATCCATTTGAAGAGAATTGCCATTTTAAGAATTAATTATTCCAATACATGAACATGGCACATTTTTCCATTTATGTAGATCTTCTTTAATTTATTTCAACAATATAGTATAGTTTTCATAGTATAAATTTTACACTTCTTTCTAGAAAATATATTCCTAAGTAGTTTATCAATTTAAAGTTATTATAAATTGAATTGTTTTCTTAGTTTCATGTTTGGATTGTTCATTGCAAGTCTATAGAAATACAATTGATTTGTGTGCATTGATCTTGTATCTTGCAACCTTGTTCAATTTATTTATTTTCTTCTAACAGCTCTTTTTGTGTGTGGAATGCTTAGGATTTTCTATATATAACATCATGTCATCTGCAAATAAAGTTTTCTTTTCCAATCTGGATGCCTATTATTTCTTTTTTTCCTGCCTATTTCTCTGGATAGAACCTCCAGTACAATGCTGAATAGAAGTGGTGACAATAAAAATTTTTGTCTTATACCTAATCTTAGGGAAAAGCACGCTATATTTTACCAATAAGTATGATGCTAGCTGTGAGGCTTTTGGATTTGTTTTGTTTTAGATGTGCTTTATCAATTCAGAAAGTATCCTTCTATTTCTAGTTTGAGTATTTGGTAATGAAAGTGTTGTATTTTGTCAAATGCTTTTTCTATATCTATTGAGATGCTCATGTTGCATTACATTAGTTGATTTCAGATGTTAAATAATCCTTGCATTCCTGGGATAAATCCCACTTGGTCATGGTGTACAATTCTTTTACATGCTGCTAAATTTGCTTTATTAGTGTTTTGGTGATTTATGTGTGTTTACATATTCATAAGAGATATTAGTATGTAATTGATTTTTGTTTTTTTCCTGTGATAACTTTGTTAAATTTGGTATCAAGATTCCAGTTGGGAAATATTCCCTTTTTCTGTTTTGGAAAGAGTTTGTAAAGAATTTGTATTAATTATTATTTCAGTGATGAAGTCAGATGGGCTTGGACTTTTCTTTGTAGGTAGTTTTATTTGTTTTAATTATTGTACTTTTTGTCTCTGGAATTTCTATTTGATTCCTTTTTAAAATTTATGTTTCTTTACGTATATTCTTTATTTGTTGAAATTTCATTCTCTTGATTTCCTTTAGTTCTTTGTCCATGGTTTTCTTGAAGACATTGAGCATGTTAAAGACAATTTATTTAAAATCTTTGTTCAATGTCTTCATTTCCTTGTGAACAGTTATTATTAATTAATTTACTGTAAATGGGCCATACTTTCTTGTTTCTTTGCATACCTCATAGTTTTTTTTTTTGAAAATTATGCATTTTTAATATTACAATGTGGTGACTCTGGAAATCAGATTCTCCTCCTTTCCTAAGGTTTGTTGTTGCTGCTTGTTTTGAGTTATAGTTTTTGTTTGTTTGTTTCTCTAGTGAGTTTTAAATATTTATTTATTATAGTTTGGGTGAAAGTTTACAGAGCATATTAGTTCTCCATTGAACAAGTTATAAACATTTTGTCTCGTGACATTCGTTGAGGGGATTGGTTGCAGTCCCCTCAATGTGATAGTACTCTTCCCCCCTCCTTCCTGGGTTCCTGTTTCCATTCGTCCTTCTTTTCTGCCCCTTCTTGATTTCTGAGCTTTGTCTTTGGGTGAATGCTGCCCTTTTGGTCTTGGATGGTTTACTGTACATTCCTCCCCAGTGTTATTATTTACTTTATAGACCTGTCTGTTGTTTGGCTGAAAGTTGTTCCCCACGGGTGGGTTCAGTTCCAGGCTGGAAGGATTTCTAAGGGTCACTCACAGTCTCAGGGGTTCCACTAGGCTCTATCAGACCATTAAGTCTGGCCTTTCTCATGTCTAAACTTTTTTTTTTTTTTTTGGCTGTTAGGATACAGGTTTTACTGATGCTCCCTTTGTAATGTCTCTTCTATTTTTTTTTTTAACTTTTTGTTGTGATTTGGGTGAAAGTTTACAGAGCAAATTCATTTTCTATTCAACAGTTCATATATATTTTGTTTCATGACATCGATTGCAAGCCCCACAATGTAACAGCTCTTATCTAATTTCTTCCCTGTGGTTACTTTTTCCCTGTGTCCTTCTTTCTTATGCATTCCTGCCTTCTGAGCTCACTCCCTGCACAAATGCTGCCCTTCTGATCTCCCATGGTTGATCGTTCCAAGGAATGTACCTCCTTGGTGTAATTGTTGACCAGATAGGCCTGTCTATTGTTTGGTTGAAAGTTAAGCGACAGGAGTGAGTTCAATTTGAGGCCCAAAAAATTACAAGGGGCCACAGTCTTGGGGGTTTCACTAGTAATCAGACAAGCAAGATTTATCTTTTTTATTATTTTGAGTTATGTTCCACATTTTTCTCCTTCTCTATTCAGGAACTCCAATTTTGATCCCTTTCTAAGTTTTTGTTAGTGGTAGCTGGGCACCATCTAGTTCTTCTGGTCTCAGGGTCCTGTAGGCTGAGGTTCCCATGGACTAGGCCCATAGACTAATGGTTTCCATGAATCTTTGATTTTCTTCACTCTTCTTTGCTCTGGATGAGGAGAGACCAATAGTTGTCTCTTAGATGGCTGTTCCTAAGCTTTTAAGACCCCAGTTGCTGCACATCAAAGTAGGATATAGGAAAATGTTTTTGTGTACTATGTTATGCCAATTAAGCTTGATGTCCCCTGAGACCATGGTCCCAACCCTGCAGGCCCAGCAACTCACTCCCTCAAGGTGTTTCATCATGGCTAAGAAGTTTTTCATAACTTGGCCCCCCATTAGCTCTATTATAGATAGATAGATAGACATTTTTACAACACACACACACAAAATATATATATAGAAATACTGTCTGCCAAACCTACATATGATCATGGATATATTCCCATTTGCCTACCCAGACCTGATCATCTTGTCTATCTACCTATGTATCCACCTGTAAATTAATGTTTGTTATTACTGATAATGCAGTATTGTATATATAATAGTTTTACCTTTGTTGTCCATAGTTCTTGTGTACATACTCTGTGTCTTCCTTTTCCTTAGTGACATTGTGCTGGCCACCTGCTTTTGGTATATTATCTTTCCCTTCACCCAAATCAATACATGCCTCTTACCTAGCTAGCAATTTTCCCTCCACTCAGAATGTTTTTTGAGAACCTTCCTCACAGAATGTTCCTTTCTGTGTAAGGGTACATAAACAATTTTATTTTCCTATAAGGTATAGAAATGCAAGTTCCTTTTTGAATATTGTGGATGGGTAAATGTTTTGTATGTAAATTCTACTAAACTTTTACAGAGTGGGCCAGGAACACATTTATGGATTCTGAGGATAACGTGAACTATAATTCTTTGATTGAGAGATAGTGGGTACTCTAGCCAAAAATTAAAAAAAAAAAAAAAAAATATATATATATATATATATATATATATATGAACAACAACAACAACAAAATAAGTATAAAACAAAGATGAATGAGACTTCTCTTATATCTTAGCAGCATTTGGATGGAAATCAAATTTAAATGCAGTCCACTCTGCTTTAAAGTGGCTTTGGTTCAGCTCCCAAATCTCAATTGTTTGATACAGTCTTCTAAGAGAATACCCAAAAGGTGTCTTGTTAAGCAACAAACTTATTTCTATTGGTGGAGCCATTCTTAGTAGCTGTGTCTGCTTGGGATTGATAACCAATCGCTTTCTTTGGAAGAAGTCCTAACCGCTCCTTGCATACCCTCCCTATCTGTGAAATAGAACCTCTGTTTTCACATTCATTAGTCCATGTTGCTATCTTATCACCTTTTGGTCTAATGTTAACAATATTATATGTTGACACATACATCATCACTGTGTTGTTGTTGTTGTTGTTATGTGCCGTCGAGTCATACCTGACTCATAGCGACCCCTCCTTGGGTTTCCGAGGCAGTGTCACTACGGAAGTAGGA
>NW_006921606.1:1213315-1214370 GCF_000298275.1 Orycteropus afer afer
AAACCAAAGACAATAAAAAAAAAAAAAAAAAGCCGAAAACAACAAATGCTGGGAAGGGTGTAGAGAGATTGGAATACTCATATACTGCTGGCAGGGCTGTAAAATGGTACAACCACTGTGGAAAGCAGTATGGCACTTCCTTAAGAAGTTGGAAATAGAAATACAATATGATCCAGCAATCTCACTACTAGGTATATATCCTAGAGAAATAAAAGCCATGACATGAATAAATATATGCACACCCTTGTTCATCGTAGCATTATTCACGATAGCAAAAAGATGGAAACAACCTAAGTGCCCGTCAATGGAAGAATGGATAAACAAATGATGGTATAGTCACACAATGGAATACTACACAAAGTTAGTGTAGTATTCATCAGAATGATGATGAATCTGCAAAACACTTCATTACATGGATGAAACTAGAGGACATGATGCTAATTGAAATGAGTCAATCACAAAAGGACAATTGCGTGAAACCACTATTATAAAAAGTTAAGAAAAGGTTTACACACACAAAGAATTGTTCTTTGAAGTTTACCAGGGGTTGGAAGGAAAGGAAGGAATAATCACTGACTAGAGGGCAGGCACATATTAACTTGGGTGAAGGGAAAAGCAATATATGAAGGGGGGTGGCAGTCAGCATGAAATGATCAAGGCAGTGGAATACATAGGGAGGAGCACAAGACTTAAAGGTAACAAAAGTGAATACTATTACTTACACAATCCTGCAATAATAGTAATAACAATATTTTACAAGTGGATACATAGATAGACACTCAATCTGAACAGAGGTGGGAAGGCAAATGGGACTACATCCATGAATATGTATAGGTTTAACAGAGGCTAGTTCCATCTATGTATTCATATGTGCCACAAATATATCCATGAATTTAGTAGAGCCAAGATGGATCTTGGCTCAAGGCAAAGAATACCAGAAAGATGTTTACTTGTATTTTATTTACTATGCAAAGGCATTTGATTGTGTGGATCATGACAAATTATGGATAACATTGAGAAGAATGGGAATTCCCGAGCACTTGATTGTACTCATG
>NW_006921606.1:1215125-1221589 GCF_000298275.1 Orycteropus afer afer
GAGGGGGAGGCCTTCAATGAGATGGATTGACAAGGTGGCTGCGATGATGGGCTCAAGTATAGCAGGGATTGTGAGGCTGGCGTGGGATTGGGCAGTGTTTCATTATGCTGTGCATGGGGTCGCTATGAGTCGGAAACGACTCAATGGCACTTAACAACAACAACAACAGTAGAGCCCACAAGGGACAAAGTTATGAAAACATCTTAATCTTAACCAGACACCTTGAGGGAATGAGTCTCTGGGAATGGAGGCTCAGGAGTATAGTCTCAAGGGACATGAAGGTCAATTGGCATAACATAGTCCACAAAGACAATGTTCTCCATCCCACTTTTGTGAGTAGCAACAGGGGTCTTAAAAGTTTGTGAGCACCTACTTGGAGCAAACAATCATGGGAGAACAGAAGGGCAGTGTTTGCACAGGGAGACAGCTCAGGGAGCAGGAGTGCATGGGAGGGAAGGACCCAGGGATGAGGTAACTATGGGTAGAAAGCAGGAAGAGAGCTATTACATTGTGGGGAATTGCAAGTCAATGTCATGAGACAAAATGTTTATGAACTGCTGTATGGAAAATGAGTTTGCTCTGTAAACTCACCCAAATCATAATAAAAAATAAAATAAAAGCTTGTGAGCAGCCATCTAAGGTGCAACTATTGGTCTCACCCCATCTGGAGCAGAGAAGAGTGAAGAAAATCAAAGATGCAGGAAACAGTTAGACTAATGGGGCATGTGAACCCCAACCTCCACCACCCTGGGACCATAAGAACTAGATGGTGCCTGGCTACCTCTGCCAACAGCTCTGAAAGGGATCACAATAAGAAGTCCCAGATAGAGCGTGAGAAAATGTGGAACAAAACTCAAAATCATAAAAAAGATCAGGTTTACTGGTCTGATGAAGACTGGTGGAACCCCTGAGACTATGGCTCTTGGACATCCTTCAAGCCAGGAACTGAACTTAACTGGCAGCCAAATGATAGACAAGCCTATAAAGTGAACAGTAATAACTGGAAGGTATACACTCATAAGAACCATCAAGCATATGAGATCAAGAGGACAGCATTTGCCCAGGGATACAGCTAGGAAGGTGGGAGGGGATGGGAAGGAAAATTGAAGGGAAAGGGTGGGCATATGGAGGAAATAGGAAGAATGCTGTTACAGTGTGGGGATTGCAGTAAATGTCACAAAACTGAATGTGTATGGATTGTTGAGTGGAAAACCAATTTGCTCTGTAAACTTTCACCCAAATCACAATTTTTTTTAAAAAAGAAATAATAATAAAAAAAGTGAATAGTCATAGCCAGGCATTAAATTACTAGACAACTGGATATTGTTGTACAGAGCCCAAGTCTTCAACAGTATCAAACTTAGAGATGAGCAGTTTTGCTTGCCAAGTTTCGCTTTTAACGTTTTTTAAAAACCAGAGTGACCATCTATTCTGTAGTGGATGTTTGATAATAGTGTTCTGTGTTAGCAACCTCCTGATTAGATTCTGTTTTCTTTTCTTCTGTAGTAAGGGATTATGAGTAGGGGTGGTTTCCTGTTTCACACTCACCGTCTTAGACCAATCTGATCACACAACTGCTCCTGAAAGGGTATGTGTTGGGGCGGGGGAGCAGTGAGAAGAAAAGAATGAAATTCAAACTAAACTATTTTTGTAAAGATTGGAGTCTTTGTCCAGTGTGGATATGGAAGTCTCTGTTCTGTTAGTTTAGTAGTCAGCTAGTCGTTTAGCTGAGATTTCATAAAACAGCTAAGAGAAAGAGAAGACAAGAGGGGAGGAGAGGAAAGAAGACAAGAATAAAAATAAGTCTCAGTCTGTAGATTGGCTTTGAGCTGTGGCACTCTTTCAGCACTTAATTATGTCATTTACTTTCTGCTTACATGGACCCTAAAGATGAGCCACAAGCAAAAGTTTAGTCTTCTCAAGTTTTTCTGTGTCTCTCAGTAATGCCTCAATAGTTTATTTCCAAGGATTCTCCTGAGATATGCACATCTGAAAATCTCTCCACCACAGCCAACAGAAATCTGCAACCTGAGTATGCATCTCATTTTGATGCCTGAGTCTCTACTCACCTTCCCTTGGCTCATTTGTTGAGTGTCACTTGTTTATAAATCATGCTCTTTGGCTCTTCTAAGATGAACCTGGTTCTAGGCTAAGTCTGTTTTTTGATTAGTGCATGGTTGCCTTATTTCCTTTTCATTGCAACAACTTTGGAAAACTGAATTAAAAAAAAAAAATTATTTATCTCCTTGGTGCACTCTGTCAGGTAGCGGTTGACAGGTATCTATTCACTTTTGGAAGACAGATAACAGGGAACCAGATTTCTTTTATTTATTTAGTTAGTTAGTTTGTTTGACTATTGTGGTAGTTAAGTTTTTGTGTCAACTTGGCTGGGCCTGGTTGAGTGGCTGGGCAGCTGGATTTAGTATTCCCCATAATGAGACTGGTAATCAGCTCCATGGTGGGATCTACTGTAAGCTGCTGAGTAGCTGCTTTAGGGATGTAGTCTGTTTCCTGTATATAAGAAACAGTTTTGGGAATAGTCTCTATCCTTTTGGTACGCTTGAACCCTGCATGTAGCCAAGTCATTGTTCTACAGCCCGCCATGCCCTGCTGATTTGGGGACTTCATCTGGATTTGAATTAGTGGCCTGCCATGTTGTTTGGTAACATTGGGACTATGTCTTTTTACTTTTCAACCTTGGGGTTGGCGGCCTCAGCAGCCAGCAGCTGTCTAAGTGAAGAAAAGCTTCCAGCTTCAGTGGGCCAGGAGCAAGAGGCAGAACTGAAGCCCAAGGTTGACAGGCTTTCACTCAGCCCCTAGAGCCTGGCAATTTGAACTCAGACTTAAAGCCTCCACGATTATAAGAGAATCAACTCCTGTTTGTTAAAGCTACCCCATTTGTGGTATATTCTTGTCAGAGTGGCAGTAGGTATCCAAAACAACATCTATCTTGGACATTTTTATATATCTTGGCATTTTAATCATCTTTGTGCCAACTAGACACAAGATTTTTGAGCTTCCACATAACATAACTATACCTTTGACCTCTGTGCATAAACACATACCAGTTACTTCAAAATCATGAGTGTGCGAGGGTGAGGATTCTACTATCTGATCCAACTGAAGGCCATTGTTATTATTTATAGAAGGTAAATAGTAAAAAAATCAATAACTACTCATAGAATGCAAAGGTAAACAGGAAAGATTTGTGATGAATCAGTCATCTCCACTCCTACAAGTACCTCACTTAGCATCATAGGGGAGGAACCTATTTATGTATAAAAAGGAACCCACTCACCCTTCCCAAATTACCCATGTGCATTTCTGTGAGACTGGGCAGGCACACTATGGACCCAGTGTCAGTAGGTATCTCTATCTTTCTCTCTCTCAGCAGATATGCCATGAAGTTAGGTTGAGCATGGACTAACTATTCTCTCTCTCTCTTGTTCTTTTCTTGGCAGGGTCTAGCCCCCTGGGCTTGCTGGTCCAGCTTTCAACCAGCACTTTTGGGGCAATCCTGGGCCAGTGCCAGGGTGTTTTGGTTCTCTAGTGCTGCTCTAACAGAAAATACCACAAATGTATGGCTTGAAGAAACAGAGATTTATTCTCTTACAGTTTAGGAGGCTAGAAGTCCAAGTTCAAAGTGCCAGCTCTAGGGGTTAGGTGATAGACCCTCAACCTTGGGCTTCAGCTCTGCCTCTTGCTCCTGGACCACTGAAGCTGGAGGCTTTTCTTAACTCAGGCAGTTGCTGGCTGCTGAAGCTGACAAATCCAAGGTTGAAAAATAAATGGCACAGTCCCAAAATTATCAAGCAACATGGCAGGCCAGTAGTTCAAGTCCAGAAATAGTCCTAAGATCAGCAGTAATATGCAGGCTGCTGAAGGCTCAGCTACATGCAGGGTCTAAGCATGATGAAAAGCTTGGAGACTGTTCTCAAAGCTGCCTTCTTATACACTGGAAACAGACCACATCCCTAAGGCAACTACTCAGCTGCTCCAGTAGATTCCACCATGGAGTTGATCACCAGTTTCATCATGGGGAATAACTACCTCCAGCTGCCCAGCTAGTCAAAACCAGGCCCAGCCAAGTTGACATACCTCCTTAACCAGTATACAAGGTTAGGCCAGCATTACAACAGCTCTTGAGGCAAAACCATTTTACAGGACCTTGTATGGTGTATCCCAAACCTCTGCTCTCCATGGGCCAACTCCGCCCACCACTGCCAACTCCTGGTCTTATGGTTCCACCACTCACACCACTGCTGCTGCTGCTGCTCTGCTGCTTGACTCTGCTGTGCTTGCTGCCATTTCTCTCAGTCTTCTGTGTTACTAGCTCAGTGTCACAATCCTTGACATGTATTACAACTCTTCTAGGAGGTTCTCAGTGAAGGGTCCCATGTCTAAAGTTCATGTTTCCCTCCTGGCTCTCATTGATCAAGAAGCCCCATCTGAACCTACACAGTCCAGAGTTTTTATCATTCCCTGGTTGGGACCCCAGGCAATCCTGGTAAAAGTCAGATAGGGTGGAGCTTCCCTAGCCAATTCAGGTAAAGGTCAGACTGGGCACCACCCCCGCCTCCAGCTAATGTAATCTGTGTAAAGATGGGTAATAAATCTACCAATCCCTTACAAGCTACTTATGCAAATAGCAAACCAACTAATCCTTTAACAGACTGTGGCCCAACTATTCTGGGAGAATTATAAACCCAGGACCAGAAAGGCTACCTAAAAGAAAATCCATTGCACTATAACCAAGTACAAGCTAAAATATGTCAAACCTGTCCCCAAATGAAGATACAAAGTACATTCATCCATCTTTAAGTAATGTTTATTCCTCTTTTATTTAAGCTACACTCCCTTTTTGATACCCTGTAACTTAAATAGTGAAATACAAAGTTAACTACTATTACTACTTCTATGACAGTTGGTAGGGAAATGAGGAAAACAAAGAAAAATATATAAAGTATACACATATATATATTCAAATAAAAATGAGGAGACCCTCATTTCAGCAACTGGTTGGTCATAGTTGTATTCTTTCACTATCTGTTCCATATTCCCTTTGTCTTCAGTCTTGGTTTGGGTAACCCAAATCTTTATTTATCAAGGGTCTGGGCCATTAGTAACCTTCCAATAGCAATTGTGCCTCTGTTAAATTGTTGGAAGTTTTCCACTGACCTTAATCACAGAGCATGGCTATACTAAAAGGAAATCTACATTCCAGACAAACTCATCTTCTAATCTAGTAATCCCCTTCTTTACCTTCACTGACAAGAAGAGTCCAAAACGGCCAAACGTCATTCTCAACATCCAGTTTAATTGGACTGGTTATGTTATGGCTATGGTTATGGTTATGTTATGTCACTGGTGGAAATATTCCTCTCTCAGAAGCAAAGACCTCTAAGTCAGTATAGCCCCAAAAGTCATGGAATGAGAAAGAATTTTGTTAGGTCACTAGGGATAATAGTTTATGAAACCATCCCAAATTCTGCCCCTTTATTCTCTGAAGTGACTTTGTTGTGCCCAGGTTATGAAGGAGATGCTCGGAGAGGAATATGCCAACACACGACAATGAAAATGCAATGGGAAAGTTTACTAGCTAACTTAAGTTAGGGTCTTTGCTCTTACCAGGTCAGTGGCTTAAGCAAAAGACCCCGTGCCCCGGTATTCTCACAATTTTATGGAACAATATGGGGAGGGGCAGCACCAGGGCAAGAGGGTACAGATGATTGGTTGTTGCTAAGGGATTTAGGGCAGTGATCTAAGATGTTGGGGGACGTAAAGAAACCCCCTGGCTCCAAAGTTCATTTAGGAAAATATTATCTAGGGAGGATGCAAGGCTTGTATGTGGGAGACTTTCAGGAGTCGAGCAAATCTCCGATACGTGCTGAATCCGGATGGCTTTTGTGATGCGTGCTGAGTTCGGAGGAAGTTCCTTGATACCTGCTGAGACTGGAGAGCAGATAAAGGCCCTAAAGAGTCCAAAAGTTCTGTTAGTAATGCTGACACTAAAGGGTTTCTGGTTAAAGATTTTCCTGGAGGCTACTAGAGCTCTCAGACTCACAACTTCTAAAAATTTCATTGTGATGGCAGGTCCCTGAATTTTTTAAATTTGGGCATTGATTTCCTTCCCCTGGCCTCCATATAGAAGCCCTGGTAGTGCAGTAGCTGAATGCTTGGCAGCGAACCAAAAGGTCAGCAGTTTAAACCCACAAGCTGGTCTGCTTCCCTAAATATTTACAGCCTTGGAAATCCTATGGGCAGTTGTACTGTTCCCTATATGGTCACAACGAGTCAGAATAGACTTGACAGCAATGGGTTTTGGGTGGCCTCCATATGTCTTATCCTACAGTTTTTGCTGGGAGCTCTGGTAGCATAGTGCCTAAGGCATTTGACTGCTAACCAGAAGGCTGGCGGTTCAAACCCACCAGCCACTCCTCGGAAGGAAGGTTAGGCAATCTACT
>NW_006921606.1:1222157-1225591 GCF_000298275.1 Orycteropus afer afer
TTACTGTACCACTAGGCAAGTCAGCTGCAAAGGACCTCTTTCAAGTGCTGAGGAGCAAGACGTCTCCTTGAAGACTAAGGTGTGACTGACACAAGCCATGATATTTTCAATCACCTCATAAGAATGTGAGAGCTGGACAATGAATAAGGAAGACCAAAGAAGAATTGATGCTTTTGAGATGTGGTGCTGGAGAAGAATGCTGAAGGTACCATGGATTGTTAAAAGAACGAACAAATCTGCCCTTGAGGAAGTGCAGCCAGAATGCTCCTTGATAGTGAGAATGTCCAGACTTTGTCTCACCTACTTTGTTCATGTTGTCAGAAGGGACCTTTCCCTGAAGAAGGATGTCATGCTTGGTAAGGTGAAGGGTCCACAAAAGAGGAGAAGGTCTTCAATGAGATGGATTGACACAGTGGCTATGGTGATAGGCTCAAATATAGCAGGGTTCGCGGAGCTGGTGTGGGACTGGGCAGTGTTTTGTTCTGCTGTGCATAGAGTCACTATGAGTTGGAGACTACTCAATGGCACCTAACAACAACAATGACCAATGAAATTATATCTGGAAGAGCTGCTGCAACTAGTATTACCATCTAATTACATTTGTCATAATCCACTATAATTCTCCAACAATCACTTTGTCTTCTACACAGGCCAAACAGATGAGGTTAATGGGTGCTTGAATAATTTCTCTTAGAAAGATCAGCACAAGACCAGTTCCTATGAGGGGGAGATTAAAGATGTCCCAAATGTTTGACTTTTCCAAACTGCCATGCCACTCCATCATCTCTGACATCAACTCCTACTCCTCCTCCCCTCAATAATCTCCCTCCCATTTTAGGGTTCCAGAGTTTGCTGTAATGTCTCACAGAGCTCACACACTCCCAGGGAAACAGCTCACATGGTGGTAGTAGAGGCTGGAAGGCTGGCAAGTTCCAGGTCTGTGGGTAGGTCTGGAGGATTCTCCCAACTCATGTGGTTGCAGGACTTGAAGAACCCAAATCAGCAGGTCGATGATGGCTGTTCTATCAAATTCAGGGGTGAGATGATGACGAACCAAATGCAGAACTGGTGCAAGAGAGAATGAACTTTCTCAGAACGTTCACATATATACCCTCAAAGAAGCTAAGGGTGATGACTTGTCTTAAACAGACGTAGATAATAGGATTTACAATACATCACAAAATGGGGGATGATAGCTAGAAGGGCCATGTTAAGCAATTCACTACTCTGCAGACCACCCCCTGGCTCTTCTAGCCATTAGCCCTTTCATACCTGAAGGATTAATTTGCCCCTTCTAATCATTTTACCACTACCAAAGTCATTAACAGTTAGTCCTTCAGTAGGGCAAAGAGTCCTAAGGGTGAGGTTACTCAGGTACCAGCCATTCAGGTCTGCTGCAAGTGTCCATCTGATCTGATCAGGTACTCCAAAAGTTTGTCTCATTATTACCCTTTCTGGCCTCTGATAAAATTTAAGTGAGAGAATATTCCTCTGCTCTGAGTCTCTCTTTAGGTATCAGCATAATGTTAGATTTCTCCCGCTGCATAACACATTTATTCATTCCTTTACCTTAACTATGGTGGCATAGTGCCTAAGGCATTTGACTGCTAACCAGAAGGCTGGCACTCCAAACCCACCAGCCACTCCTCGGAAGGAAGATTGGGCAATCTACTTCTGGAGAGATACCACCTCAGAAACCTGAGGAGGGGTTGTTACGAGTTGAATCGACTCAACGGCAGTGAGTTTGGCTGGTTTTTTTTTTTGTTGTTGTTACCTTCAGCTATTATTTCTCCTTCCTTCCATTTGTCATTTATTTTAACCCGTATTTTCCCACCTTGGGAAGGGGCATCAGGTCCAGCTGCTGTGCCAGTCCAGATTGCTGGTATCAAGGCCAATTTAGCAAGTCCTCTCCCTCAGTCCACTCCCATTCATGTTGGGTATGGTTACATTGGTACAAAACTAGTGGGTTATCCTGACCACTACCAGCTACTCCTCAGAAGGAAGGTTGGGCAATCTACTTCCCTAGTAATACTGCCTCTGAAACCCAAGGAGGGGTCATTATGAGTCAGGTCTGACTTGAGGGCATATAACAACAACAACAGGTGAGATGGTAATATTCACTGTCAGCCCCAATTTTTCCAGATGGGGGGAAGGTACAATCCATCCCATAAGGCCCTTGGGAATTCTGGCATACAGGTTCAGAGGTATAGGTATAGTCTCTTACTTAGGGATCACCACTGCCTCTAGCACCCGCAACTGCATCCCAGGTCCTGGGACCACAGCTTCTGGCAGGAAGAAAGCAATGTCAGGTAATGTGGGAAAGAATTGTACAGTGGCACCAGCATTCTCCTCTACTCTTTCTTCCCCAGATCCCTCAGAAAAATGTAGGAATCTGTGGTGATCCTCCCTTCTCCCCTGTCATGTTGAGTGTGAGCATACATTCATGAAGGCACGTGAGCCAGCCCTTCATGCCTTTATCTCCCTGTTTTAGATAGCAAATGTTTCAATTGTCCATTCCAATTCTCTATCAAACCATTACTTTGAGGATGGTATGTGTTCTGGTTACCTAGTGCCTCTCTGACAAGAAATATACCACAAATGGGATGGCCTTAACAAACAGGAGTTTATTCTTACAGTTAGGAGGCTTTAACTTCAAGTTCAAAGTGCCAGCTCTAGGGGCTGGGTGAAAGTCCCTCAACCTTGGGGTCCAGCTCTGCCTCCTGCTTCCAGCCTACCGGAGCTAGAGGCGTTTCTTCACTCAGACAGCTGCTGACTACTGAGGCTGAGAAGCTCCAAGGTTGACAAGTCAAAAGACACAGTCCCGATGTTACCAAACCACATGGCAGGCCATTAACTTAAGTCCATTGTAAGTCCCAAGGTCAGCAGAGCATAGCAGGCTGCTGAACAATGACATGGCTACATGCAGGGTCCAAGTGTGCCATAGGCTAGAGACTATTCCCAAGGCTTCTCCTTAAATACAGGAAGCAGACCACATCCCAAAGGCTCAGCTGCTGTGGTACATCCCACCATGGACTTGATTCCTAGTCTCATCATGGGGAATAACTACCACCATCTGCCCAGCACTCAACGAGGCCCAGCCAAGTTGACACACAAACATAACTACCACAGTATGCAACATAGTGTTGTTGTGTGCCGTCGAGTCGGACCTGACTCATAGCAACCCCTCCTTGGATTTCTGAGGCAGTATCACTATGTAAGTAGATTGCCCAACCTTCCTTCTGAGGAGTGGCTGGTGGGTTTGAACCACCAGCCTTCTGGTTAGTAGTGAAGTGCATCCACCAATATTAAAAACCACTAATTGTAGTAAATCTGGTAGCATAGTGCCTAAGGCAATTGACTGCTAACCAGAACCACCAGCCACTCCTTGGAAGGAAGATGGGGCAATCTACTTCCATAGTGATACTGCCTTGGAA
>NW_006921606.1:1225691-1247936 GCF_000298275.1 Orycteropus afer afer
CTTGCCTGTAGTGCCTAAGGAATTGACTGCTAACCAGAACCACCAGCCACTCCTTGGAAGGAAGATGGGGCAATCTACTTCCATAGTGATACTGCCTTGGAAACCCAAGGAAAGGTCGCTATGAGTCGGGTCTGATTCGACAGAACATAACAACAACAATAACATTCAATTTAGCTCCCTATCAATTTCCTTCTTCCCAACTAAATTTCCTATTAACTTATTGATTTATATATCTACTAGGAGTCCCTAGGTGGTACAAGCAATTAACATACTCTACTGCTAACTGAAATTTTGGAGGTTTGAGTTCACCCAGAAGATAGACTCAGAAATTTACTTCTGAAAAATCAATCATTAAAAATCTGATGGGGCATACAGTTCTACTCTGACACGTATAGGGTTGCCATGAGTAGGAGTCAACTTGATGGCAACTGTTATTTGGTTGTTTAAGTTCTTTTTTGGCTTTTGTTTATTTTTATGTATCAACTCAGAAGATATTCCTTTAACAGAAATTATGTGCAAGCACAGTGCCAGATGGTACACACAAATTAGGCATAGTCCTGGGCCTCAGAAAAAGATTTTGCATTCAGACAAGCATAGACATATAATAAGTCATTTCAGTAAAATAAGGTGTTTGTAGTAGAGCTAAAACATGGGCTGCCTGGAGGTCATTAAAAAAAACCTCACTGCTGTCAAGTGTTAGCAACCCCTCCCTGGGTTAAAACCAACCTAGCAGTAAGGATATATTCAAGTAAGATTTCTCAAAGAAAATAGTCCCTGAGTTACCTTAGACAATGAACAGAAGATACCCCTATCCACTCCAGATATAGTCCAAATTCAACTGCTTCTCAGCCCATCCACCTCAACCACCATAGTCTATCATCCTTCTCCCTGGGCCATTGCAATAGCCTCCTAATAAGTCCCCTGTGGCTAATACAACCAGAGCAGCCAGAGTGAGCCTTTTAAAAGGTAAAAAAGATAATATGAACCCCCTAATGGCTTTCCAACATTCTTAAAATAAAAATATTTTATATGTTAATGACCAAAAAAATAAAATACACCAGCTCCACCTTTTAAAAATATTGAATCATAAAACCAAGACAAAACAAATCAATACATAACTAACAGTTAAAGACAACTTCAAAATGTCTAGGAAACAACAAGCAACCTCAAGTCAAACAAAAAAACAGGATAAGACAAAAGAAGTAAAATCCCAAACAAAAGTCTCATTAAACATGGAGGAAGAGGAGGCAATAGAATTATCTGTGAATGAATTTAGAAGGTATGTTTATAGAACTCTACAAGAGCTTAAGGAAACCCAAACAGAAACAAGGAGAACACAGACAGTATCCTGGAAGAACTCAAGAAAACCATTCAAAAACAAAATAATAAGATTAATACACAATCAGAACTCATACAAAAACAGCAGTTAGAAATTCAGGTGAATACCAAAATTACAGAATTGCACAACACAGTAGAAGCACAAAAGAATAGGCTAGAACTGTCTGAAGAACACATTTCCCAACTAGAAGACAAATTCTTGAACACCAGCCTGTATGAAGAAAAATCAGAACAAAGATTTAACAGAAATGAAGAGAACCTAAGAGTTATATGAGATAATATGAAAAAAAAAAAAAAAAAAAACATATACCTCATTGGAATTGCAGAACAAGAAGAGGAAAAAAAAAAAAAAAAAAACACTGAAAAAAATTGTGGAAGAGCTACTAACAGAAAACTTCCCCCATATCATGAAGGAATAAAAGATTTTTGTCCAAGAAGCTCAAAGAACCCCATACAGGATAGATCCCAAGAGAAAAACATCGAGGTCTATCATAATCAAACTCTCCAAAACCAAAGACAAAGAAAGAATCTTGTGAGCTGGCTGGGACAAAAGAAATATTACTTATAATGATCAAACAGTTAGACTGTGTTCTGATTACTCAGCAGAAACCATGCAGGCAAGAAAGCAATGGGACAGCATATATAAATTACTGAAGGAAAAGAACTTCCAGCCAATTGTCCATCAAATATGAGGGTGAAGTCAAGAGACTCTCAGACAAACAGAAATTAAGAGATTTTGTGAAAACCAGACCAACCCTATAAGAAATGATTAAGGAAGTCTTTCCAATAGAGAATCCACAAAAGAGAACAACAAAATCAGGATATGTGGCATCAACACTAAAACCAAATCAGAAATAGACTCTCCAAATAAGACTGTAAAACACTGTGCACTAAAAAACAAGGAAGTCAATCTCTACATGACAACAACAACTAGCCAAATAGAGGCAATAAAAGTTCTAGGTACAAACTTCCAAATGGAGAGGAAAACAGGAAAATGTCCTCATAGAACAGACTGTTCCAAAAATACAGAGATAAGAATTCACTCCAAGGTAACCACAGAGAAAATTAGCAATCCCTCTAAGCAAATCCAGAAGGAAGGAAAACATATGGGTTTAGTAAGCACAAAACCAACAATAAAGAAAAAAGAGAAGAAACACTTGACAACAAAATGAACTTACCACAGAAAAGTATGTGAACCAAGGAAACTAAAAAAAAAAAAAAAAAGAACGGTAGAATGACAGCAATCAATTCATCCCTACCACTAATTACCCTTAATGTGAATGGACTAAATGCACCAATCAAGAGAAAGAGAATGGCAGACTGGATAAGAAAAGAAGACCCATCAATATGCTGCCTACAAGAGACCCACCTTAGATACAATATAAAAACAAGTTAAGAGTTAAGGGGTGGAAAAAAATATACCAACCAATCATAACTGAAAAAGAGCAGGAATGGCAATATTAATTTCTGATGAAATAGACTTTAAGGTGAAAAACAACATAAGAGACAAAGAAGAACACTATATGATGCTGAAAGGGTCAATTGACAAAGAAGACATTACAATAATAAATATCTATGCATGAAAGTGACCCAAAATACATAAAGCAAATATTAATTGAATTGAAAGAGACAATAGACAACTAACTCTAGATTAGTAGTAGGAGACTTTAACACATCACTTTCAAGGAAGGATGGATCAACTAGAAAAAAAATCAACAAAGATACAGAATTCAACAACATAATCAACCAACTTGACCTCAGAGACATATACAAAGCATTCTACCCAACAAAAGCATAACTCACATTCTTCTCTATTTCACATGGATCCTTCTCCAGAATAGATCATATGTTAGGACATAAAACAAGCTTCAATAAATTAAAAAGCATTGAAATACCACAAAGCATCTTTTTGGACCACAATGCAATAAAATTAGAAATCAACAATAGGAAGATCAAGGAAAAAACATCAAACGTGGAAGTTGAACACTTCAGTGCTCAGAAACTACTGGGTAATACAAGAAATAAAAAGTGAAATTAAAAAATTCCTAGAAACAAACAAGAATGAAGATACATCCTACCAAAACGAATGGGACCCAGAGAAAACAGTACTCAGACGTCAGTTTATAGCAATAAATGCATATTCAAAAAAGAGGAAAGAAACAAAATCAACATTCTAACTCAACAACTCCAACAATTAAAAAAAGAACAACAAAAGAATCCTACACTATCTAGAAGGAAATAATAAAGATAAAAGCAGAAATAAATGAGACAGCAAACAAAAAACAATAGAGAAAATCAACAAAACAAAAATCTGTTTCTTCAAAAATATTAACAAAATCGACAAACCATGGCAAATCTAACAAAAGAAAAGAAAGAGAAGATGCAAATTACAAGAATAGTAAATGAAAAGGGTGTCATCACAACAGAATCATTGAAATAAAAAGATACTGACAGAATATTATGAAAAATTGCACTCCAACGGATTTGAGAACCTAGAAGAGATGGACAAATTTCTAGAATCACAAGACCTACCTAAAGTATCCCACTCAGAGATAGAATACTTGAACAGACCTATAATAAAAGAAGAAATTGAACAGGTCATTAAAAAAAAAAAAAAAAAAAAAAACCTTCCCACAAGAAAAAGTCCTGGCCCTGATGGTTTTACTGGAGAATTTTACCAAATATTCAGGGAAGAGTTGACACCTATACTACTCACACTATTCCAGAACATAGAAAAAGACAGAATACTCCCAAACTCACTTTATGAAGCTAGCATAACACTAATAGGAAAACGACAGACCAATATCCCTCATGAACATTGATGCAAAAATCCTCAACAAACTCCCAGCCAACAAAATCCAACAACATATAAAAAAAAATACATCCCGACCAAGTGGGATTAATATCTGGTGTGCAAGCATGGTATGCAACATAGTACGTCTGCTTAATATGATGTTTCTTGGTGCATTGCTGCACCCAATGGGCTGTAAAGTGTGTTCCTTGGTCTGAGGAAATATAACTTGGTGGCCCAAATTGGTACAGTATCATTTATTCCCATCCTTTAATGGTGTTTTTGGCATTTACATCTGTCATGGGATAAGCAAAGCCCAGTCTAGAATAAGTATCTATTCTTGTGAGGACCCATTTATAGCCACCTGGAGCCACAGGCATCATTGATCCTACGTAATCGACTCGCTATCTGTGTGCAGGGCCTTCTCCCCAGGGAATCTGTCCCCAAGCCATTTGTAACCTCTCTCTTTCTTGTTGACAAACAGAGCCATCCTTATTCGCACTTTATGCCTCCAAGGGTACAAGAGGGATGTGTCTAGACTCAGCCCATATCTGCATTGTTGCAGCACCCCATGGTTGCAGCACCTCCATGTCCCCATGTCCACTCATTTCATGGACCAAATTGGCTACCTTAAGGGAGTGTACCAGCATGTCCACTTGATGATTCTGATCACCTTCCAATCCTGGAAGGATTCTTCTGATGGTCATCAACAAGGCCTACTCTAATGCATCCTCTGAATTCCCAGAGTGCTTTCCACAGGTCCATGCCCCACATGGATGTTCCCTTAATGGTCCAATTTTCCTTTGCCCATTTGCCTGACCATAAAGCTAGGTCATTTGGCCACTGTCTATGAGTCAATAAAAAACCAAACATACAGGCTGTCACCACTGCCAATTCCTCCATGACAGCTAGAAGACAGCATGCAGTGCAATTCCTTGAGCTGACTTGTTCTTACCTTCTTCAGTCAGGGTCTTTCCATTTGCTGATCTTAATGGCAGCAGCTTTCCATATCAATTCTTGTCTATGTACTCTGGAGCTGACATCTGTGAACCAAGCAGCCTTCTGCTGATCTGCAGAAAGTTGTTCATAAGGCACTATCCCTGTGTCAATTGGTTCTGGCAGCTCCTCAGG
Organism: Orycteropus afer afer; assembly: GCF_000298275.1. Classification (NCBI taxonomy): domain Eukaryota; kingdom Metazoa; phylum Chordata; class Mammalia; order Tubulidentata; family Orycteropodidae; genus Orycteropus; species Orycteropus afer. The sequence continues at coordinate 1,230,952 of NW_006921606.1, forward strand.
CAGTTCCAGGGTAGGACCTATGGGAAAGGAGGCTACCTGGTCATGGATACTGTTCTGGTTACCTCTGTGCTGCTCTGACAAGAATATACCACAAATGGGATGGTTTTAACAAACAGGAGTTTATTTTCTTAGAGTTTAAGGCTTTAAGTCTGAGTTCAAAGTGCCAGGCTCTAGGGGCTGCATGAAATCCCCTCAACTTTAGGCTTCAGTTCTGCCTCCTGCTCCCGGCCCACTGAAGCTAGAAGCTTTTCTTCACTCAGACAGCTGCTGGCTGCTGAGAATGACAAGCCCAAGGTTGACAAGTAAAAAGGCACAGTTCTGATGTTACCAAACCACACAGCAGGCCATTAATTCAAGACCACTGAAAGTTTCAAGGTCAGCAGAGCATGGCAGGCTGCTAAATAATGACACGGATACATGCAGGGTTCAAGTGTGCCATAAGCTAGAGACCATTCCTCAAGGTTTCTCCTTATCTACAGGAAGCAGAACACATTACTAAGGCAGCTACTCAGCTGCTCACAGTAGATTCCACCATGGAGTTGATTACCAGTCTCATCACAGGGCATACTATTTCTAGCTGCCCAGCCACTCAACCAGGCCCAGCCAAGTTGAGACATGAAGTTAATGACCACCAATATGGTGGGTGACTCCCTGCATTCCTCCAGTTGCTTGTTCTTGTATGAACCATTTCCATTTGTTTAAGGAACTATTTTGGACACCACCTTCCTTATTAGAATGTTTCTCTGACATCACCCAAGACATTATGGGTATCTCAGGTCTAATGATAATTTTATGCCCTTCTGTCATTGAGGCAGTCTCAACCAATGCCCAATGTTGTTGTTGTTGATAGGTGCTATCAAGTTGTCTCCTACTCATAGCAACCCTATGCACAGCAGAACGTAACACTACCTGGTCTTGTGCCAGCCTCACAATCCTTGCTGTACCTGAGCACATCATTGCAGCCACTGTGTCAATACATCTTGTTGAGGGCTTTCCCCTTTTTCATTGGCCCTCCACTTTACCAAGCATGATAGCCTTCTCCAGGGAATGGTTCCTTCTAACAACATGACCAAAGTAGGTGAGACAAAGTCTGGCCATTCTCTCTTCTAAGGACCATTCCAGCTACACTTCATCCAGGACAGATTTGTTAGTCCTTTTAGCAGTCTGTGGTACTATTAGCATTCTTCTCCAACATCACAACTCAAAAGCATCCACTCTTCTTCAGTTCTCCTTATTCATTGCCCAGCTCTCACATGCATAAGAGATGATTGAAAATACCATGCCTTAGGTTAGGTGCACCTTAGTCTTCAAGGAGAAATCTTTGCTCTTCATCACTTGAAAGAGGTCTTTGCAGTAGATCTGTCCAATGCAATACGTCATCTTATGTCTTGACTGCTGCTTCCATTAGTGTTGATTGTACAACCAAGGAATATGAAGTCCTTGACAACTTCAGTCTTTTCTTCACCTATCGTGAAGCTGCAATACCAGTTCTGAGGATTTTTGTTTTCTTTATATCGAACTGTAATCCATACTGCACACTGTAGTCTTTATTCTTCATCAGTAAGTGCTCAAAGTCATCCTCACTTTCAGCAAGCAAAGTTGTGTCATCTGTGTATTGCAGGTTGTTAATGAGTCTTCCTCCAATCCTGATGCCATGTTCTTCATATAATCCAGCTTCTCGGATTATTTGCTCAGCATACATATTGAATAAGTATGATGAAAGGACACAACCCTGACATACTCTCTTCTTGATTTTAAACCATGCAGTATCCCTTTGTTCTTCATGAGTAAAATCAAGTGTTCTGGAATTCCTATTTTCTCAATGTTATCCATAATTTGTTATGATCTACACAATCAAATGCTTTTGCATAGTCAACAAAATATAAGTAAACATATTTCTGGTATTCTTTGCTTTCAGCTAAGATCCATCTGACATCAGCAATGATAGCCCTTTGTAATAGTTATGTTTGTGTGTCAGCTTGGCTGGGCCTGGTTGAGTGGTTGGGCAGCTGGTGGTAATTATTCCCCATGATGAGACTGGCAATCAAATCCATGGTGGGATGTACCACAAGCAGCTTTTGGGATGTGGTCTGTTTCCTATATTTAAGGAGAAGCCTTGGGAATGGTCTCTAGACTATGGCACGCTTGGACCCTGCATGTAGCTATGTCATTGCTCAGCAGCCTGCTATGCTCTGCCAACCTTGGGATTTACAACGGACTTAAGTTAATGGCTTGCTGTGTGATTTGGTAACGTCGGGACTGTGCCTTTTGACTTGTCAACCTTGGGGCTTCTCAGTCTCAGCAGCCAGCAGCTGTCAGAGTGAAGAAACGCCTCTAGCTCCAGTGGGCCGGGAGCAGGAGGCAGAGCTGGACCCCAAGGTTGAGGGTTTTCACACAGCCCCTAGAGCTTTGCACTTTGAACTTGGTACAGGAACTCTGTGCATTCCTTCCAACTTCTTTTGATGTTTCCTGCATTATTCAATATTTTGCTCATAGACACTCCTCAGAAAGAAGGTTGGGCAATCTACTTCCATAGTGATACTGCCTCAGAAACCCAAGGAGGGGTCACTATGAGTTGGGTGTGACTTGACAGCACACAACAACAACAACAGAATCTTTCAATATTGCAATGTGAGGCTTAAATTTTTTTTCCCCTCAGTTCTTTCAGCTTGAGAAATGCCAAGCATGTTCTTGCCTTTTGGTTTTCTAACTCCAGGTCTTTGCACATTTCATTATAGTAATTAGCTTTGTCTTCTCAAGCTGCTCTTTGAAATTTTCTGTTCAGCTCTTTTATCTTTTCATTTCTTCCATTTGCTTCAGCTACTCTCCACTCAAGGACAATTTTCAGTTGCTTCTGACATCCATTTTGGTATTATCTTCTTTTCCTGTCTTTTTATTGATCTCTTGCTTTCTTCATGGATGATATACTTGATGTCATCCCACAGTTCCTCTGTTTTTCAGTCATTCGTGTTCAATGCATCAAATTTATCCTTTAGATGGTCTCTAAATTCAGGAGGGATGTTATCAACATCTTATCTTGGCTCTCATGGACTTGTTTTAATTGTTTTCAACTTCAAATGAACATGCATGTAAGCAGTTGATGGTCTGTTCCACAATCAGCTCCTGGCCTTCTTTGGCTGAACATACTGAACCTTGCCTCTTTCCACAGATGTAGTCAATCAGATTCCTGTGTATTTCATCTGGTGAAGTCCATATGTATAGCTGTCACTTATGTTGTTGAAAAAGTCATTGGTCTTGCAAAATTCTATCATGCAATCTCCAGCATTATTTCTATCACCAAGGTCATATTTTCCAACTACTAATAACTCTTCTTTGTTTCCAACTTTCGCGTTCCAGTCACCAGTGATAATCAACACAATTGCATGTTCGGTCAATTTCAGATTGCAGAAGTTGGCAGAAATCTTCAATTTCCTTATCTTTGGCTTTAGTGGTTGGTGCATAGATTTGAGTAATAGTAGTAATAACTGGTCTGCCTTGTAGGTGTATGGATATTATCCTATCACTGACAGCATTGTACTTCAGGACAGAGTCTTTGTGATGATGAATGCCATACTATTCCTCTTCAATTTGTCTTTCTAGGCATGTTGTTGTTATCTGCCATGGAGTCAGACCTGACTCATAGCGACCCCTCCTTGGGTTTCTGAGGCAGTATCACTACAGAAGTAGATTGCCCAACCTTCCTTCCGAGGAGTGGCTGGTGAGTTTGAACTGCCAGCCTTCTGGTTAGCAGTCAAGTGCCTTAGGCACTATGCTACCAGAGTAGATCATATAGTTTGTCTGATTCACAATGGCTAAAACCAGTCCATTTCAGCTTACTAATACTTAGGATGTTAATCTTTATTTGTTCCATTTCATTTTTGACAACTTTCAATTTTCCTAGATACATAATTTGTACATTCCATGTTCCAATTATTAATGGATGTTTGCATCTGTTCCTACTCATTTTGAGTCATGCCACATCAGCCAATGGAGGTCCTGAAAGCTTCACTCTATCCATATTGTCAAGGTTGTCTCTACTCTGAGGAGTCAGCTCTTCCCCAGTCAAATTTTGAGTGCCTTCTGACCTGATGGGCTCATATTCTGGCACTATATTGGACAGTGTTTCAGGGCTATTCATAAAGTTTTCCAGTAATATATCAGACAGTGTTTCACTGCCATTCATAAGGTTTTCCTGGCTAATTGTTTGAGAAGTGGATGGCCTCTTGTTTCTTCTGAGTCTGTCTTAGTCTGGAAGCTCTTCTGAAACCTGTCTACCATGGGTAACCTTGTTAGCATTTTGTAACACCAGTGGCATAGCCTCCAGCCTCACAACAACATGTAAGCCACCACAGGATGAAAAACTGACAGACAAGTTCGCCTCCCCTAGTTGTTCCTAACTGCTCTGCACCTGCGAACCTTGGGCCCTGACCTTACAGTAGAGCTGCCCTGAGCAAAAGCAGCCCTGAGCCCGGTGCCCACCTAACTCGGGGCCCTGGCCTTAAAATAAAGCTGCCCCAAAGCAAAAGCAGCTCTGAGCCCAACAGCAGGTGAGTAATTGCCTTTCAAATGGCATGTATCATGATGAAGCATCTGAAAACTTTCTAGTTCAGAATCCCAGTAGTCATTGTAGGGCAGCACTCTCAGGTTTTTGCCTCAGCTCTGAAATACAGGAGATTCTTTAGGACATCTCTTAGTACTACCATGCCCTGTGATTAAAGTCAATGGAAAATTATAGCAACCCAATTCTGATATGACTGAATGAAGAAATGAAGGTTTAAGTCACCCCACCAGGCAAAGAACCATGACCAGCTGAGGTGCTTCCTAAGGGGAAGGGAAATACAGAATGGGTGATGGAAGAAGGTAGTTCTGAATATCAGCTACAACCATGTGACCAGCTGCAGAAATGAGGACTGTGATTGCTATATTTCTTCATTGTATATGTGCATCAAATATTTTTGTTTCCTTCTGTATGAACTGTGAAATGTAAATAAGGTTAATGCATTTTGGTTGTACGTGTGTTAGCATATCATGTTAGGTGCAAATATGACTTTATAATTGTCCTTATTTAGAGATTATATATGGTTAAGAAGATGTGTACAACTGCCAAGTTGACAAGGGGTGGACTGTGATAGTTGGAGCTGTGTGTCAACTTGGCTGGACCACAATTCTGTGTGGTTTAAGCTGTTGTGATATGGTTATTTCCATAATGGGATCAGATGATTATGTTTTTAGCCAGCAATTTGTTGAAAGGCAGTTTCCCTAGGGGTGTGGCCTGCTTCCAGTATATCTATGGACTTTCTGGGAAAAGAGACATTCTTCTGTGGATTGGAATTCTGTTGTGCTGCCTACAACTGTCCATGAGTAAACAATCCACCATTCGGCCTGGAGATCTTGGATTTGTCATTCGTTGGAGTCAACAGCCAGTGTACTGCCTGCCAGCCTTGAGCTCCTCAGCCCCTGTGGCTGCAAGAGTCAGGAAAAGCCTTCAGCTCCTTGGAAGGATGGTTGGGCAATCTACTTCCATAGTGATACTGCCTTGGAAACCCAAGGAAGGGTTGCTATGAGTCGGGTCTGACTCAACGGCACATAACAAGAACAACCAGTCTGCGTAAGCATGTGTAGCAGACACCTCCAAAATCATGTCTGAATGTGGATCATAAGGGTCTAAAGGTAAGAAGAGTGAGATTGCTTTCTGTATTTCAGACATAACCGGCTGTTACTTGGGCCCCCGTTCAACACAGTTTTCCTCCAAGTGGCTTTATGGATGAGAGCCAGCAATATTCCCAGATGTGGAATATGTGTTTTCCAAAATCCAAATAGACCAATTAAATGTTGGGCTTTCTGCTTAGTTTTGGTGGTAGATCATGACAGCAACTTATTTTTGGTTACCTGTGGAATGTCACAAGTGTCTCTTATCCAAGTTATTTTCCAGAATTTCACCATTTGGCTGGGACCCTGGATTGTTGCTGGATTTATTAACCAGCTTTTCTTGGTCATGTGGGCCACCACTGTTTTCAAACCTGCTCTAGCCTGTTCTTCTGTGTTTGATATTAACATAACATCATCAATGTAATGTATCACCTATTTGAAATATGCACCAAGTCCAAGTCTCTTCTAAGCCATAACAGTAAGATGGTGAATTCATATAACTGTGTGGCAAAACACTGAAGGTATATTGAGAGCCTTCCCATGTGAAAGCAAACTGTGACTGACTCTTTTATGAGATTGGTATGGAGAATAAAGCATTTGCAAGATCAATCACTGAGTAACAATCTCCTTTAGCCTGTTGTATTCCTGCACCATTGATACCATGTCTGGAACAGCTTAAGCCACTGATGGCACTACTTTATTTAGGCCTCAGTAGTCTACTATCAGTCTCTATGAGACATTTGCCTTTTCCATGGGCCATATAGGACTGTTATACAGGGAATTTGTTGGCATCAGTACTCCAGCCTTTAGCATGTCTTTAATCAAAGCAGTAATTTCGTTTTGTTCACCAGGTATCCAATACAGTTTCAAGTTAACAACCTGAGTGGGTTTGGGAAATTCTAATGCTTCCCATTTAGCATGTCCAATCAATACTTCCCTAAGGGCAGACTTACACACCTTCAGTTTTATAATATCAGGCAGAGGAAGAGTTCTCCAATTAGACATAATATCCATCCCAATAATACTTTTGGGCACAGGAGATGCAACTACTTCATACAACATCTGTTTAAATCTTCCAATTCTCATCCAAACTTTCACCTTAGTCCCATTAACTGTTACATCCCCATATCCCCCCAATTTACCCTTAGGTCCCTTCAACATTTCATTGACAGGTTTTGGGATGATGATACATTGGGCTCCTGTGTCCAAGAGTCCCAAGAAGGTCTCTTCTCCATCCCCAGGCCATTTTTTACCTACACATGTGCATACAGCCTCAGGTCCCCTCCTGGGGGCTGGACTAGAAGACCCTGGACCCCTCATTAGTCTCTATCTTCATCAACTAGCTGAGCCTCTGCTTCAATTGGTCCCAGGTGGGAGTTCCCATTATTAAATTCCTCCAATTGGAGTGAATAGAACAAACTTGTTTAGGCCTCTTTAAAGCCAGGGGATCAGCAGGGGTTTCCATTCGTCCACCCAACCTCCCATAATGCTGCATTAGCACCTTTGTCTCAACTCCATCAATGTCCACTATATTCATCCCATTCCTTAGTAACTGTCGAAAAATCTCTGACCTACTGAGTGAGGTAAGTTCTTTTTCCATTGCCCCTTCCCATTCTCCTGTTAATCAGTCTTATGTTTGTTGTATCCGTAAGACTCATGTAGGGAAGTTGTGCCAATAGACCTGACACGTCTTCTCAGATTGTTGCTTGATCCTGCAGTAGCAAAGTTACACGGGGTGTCCTTGTAGCAGGGGCTCTCTTGATTACTGTATCTGCCATGACCTGTATAAGAAGCATACTCATTGAGTGAATATCCTGATCACCATAAAGCCATTCCAGCATGGGCGGTTTGCATAAGCAGCACATAGTCGCTTCCTCCGGAGAGTTCCAGGGTGTATTTAGAGGGGGAAATGGACAGTTTCCCTTCTCAGGATATACAAACCTGACTGCAAATTTTATCCAGTCCAACAGGCTGGCTGCCTCCTCTGGTTTAACCTGCCCTGTAAATGGATCTTGGAACAACATTTCTGCCTGTTCCATAGTGAGCTGTGGGTCTTTCATCAACCCAAACATACTCTTCCCTTCTGTAGCATTCAAAACTAAAGCACTGCCCCTAAATTAGGGACTTTTACAATCCATTTTAGTAAAAGTTCCTCAGGAAGCTGATGATGCCAATCTACAAACTGAAGCAGATTTTTACCCTATACCCCCTGCTTTCAACAGTTTCTTGGTTTTGCCCATTCCTTTCCCGAACTACCTTCCTGGTTATCGGTGGTCATAGGGGTATTGCCTGTTGTTCTGACACAATTTTTCTTTTCTGGGTAGGCCTGAGACTACTGGTCATAGCTCTAATTGGACTGGATCTGAGCTTGACTCAGTGTGATCAGAGCTTGACTCAGTGCTACAACCTACCCCTACATTACTTTTTCCCTGTCTTTGTAGCTATTACTGATAACAGCAACCAAGGAATTGTAAGTCTCACCCTCTCCTTATCACTCTGTATTTTTCACATACATGCAACTAGCCAAATCCTCAAGGAGTAAGATCCACCTCTTCTAAATTCCAAAATAGTTTTTGTCTTGGGTAACTGATCTCAACAAAACAGCTGCTATAATCCATGGGTGTTTTTAATCCCATCCAGAAACCAAAGGTTTCTTATTCTCCTGTTTTATCTCCTTTTTTCCAAAACCACATATTCCAGTGAGTCTGGGCCATTGCAGCAAACCCCACCATTCTGACACCAACTGCTTGAATAATTTCTCTTAGAAAGATCAGCACAAGCCCGGTCCCTATGAGGTGGAGGTTAAAGATGTCCCAAATGTCCATCTTTTCCAAACTGCCATGCCACTCCATCATCTTTCACATCAACTCCCCCTTCATCTTCCTCTCCTCCACAATCTCCCTCCCATCTTAGGGTTTGTAGTTTGCTGTAGTGTTAACAGTCAAATACTTTCCCCACTATGCTACCAGAACTCCTTTTTAAATCCTTTCAAGGATGTGGTATTTCTTCTCTTTAACTGTTTTCATAGGATGTAGCTTATGCTTAGCCTTTTCTACTAGAATAGCCTTAAGTCCATGGATCAGGGAGCCACTATAAAGATTCTGCCAGTTGCTGAGTATAGCTAATCCAACTCTGCATTCTGGAACTGGGAAAACTGTCACAGTATGTGTTTGAGGACCCACTGGATTCACTGTGAGATAAATCCTAACCAAACCTAGGCAAATCCAACCCAAATTCCCAATAAGAGATGAATGAATGGGGAAACAAATTATAATGTACAATGGAATACTATGCGGCAATAAAAACTAATGAACCATAGACATACCCAAAATATGGGTAAATCTAAAAATTATTAGCTGAGTGAAAGAAGCCAGGCAAAGGGAGTATATACTGTATTATTTCATTTGTAGATAATTCTAGAAAATGGAAACTCATCTATAGTGACAGAAAACAGATCAGTGGTAGCTTGAGGACTGGGAGATGGGGCAGAAGCCTGGGAAAGATAAATTACAAAGGGGCCCAAGGAAACTTTTCGGGAGGATTGAGGGAGGGACAAAGGCATGCAAAAATATGTTAGTTGTGCAGAACGGAAGGAGCAGAAACCAGATGGCAGTGGGTTAAGGATAACTGGGAAAAATATGGAGCTAATGAGTCTATAAAACTCTTTCCAGAAGCTTATGTGAGAAGGGGTAAGAAAGATACAGTGGTATTAGGTAGTACCCTACTTTATAGAGCCTCCTTCTGAGAGCTATTTGTGATTCCAGTTAGCTTAATCCAATTAGCTCCTTTCCACACACTTATTCTGCTTCTAGAGTGTCACTCCTCCCTTGCCATAATCTGAGGTTTAGTCATTTCTTTATCTACTTTTCACACTTTCTTGATAATAAAATCCAAAACCCACTGCCATCAAATCAGTTCTGACTTATAGCAACCTTATCAGACAGAGTAGAATTGCCCCATTGGGTTTCCAGGGTTGTACATTTTTATGGAAGAAGCTGCCTCATCTTTTTTCCGCAGAGCAGCTTGTTAGTTCAAATCACGCACCTTTTGGTTAGCAGCTGAATGCTTTAACCACTGTGCCACCAGAGCTCCTTCATTCTTCATAAGTACATTTAATATATTTTGGTTTTTCTAATATCTCCTTGGAAGGAAGGTTGGGCAATCTACTTCCATAGTGATACTGTCTCGGAAACCCAAAGAGGGGTCGCTATGAGTCGGGTCCGACTTGATGGCACATGACAACAACAACAACAATATCTCCTGTGGAGTCCCTGGTTGGTGCAAACAGTTAACAAATAAAGCTGCTAACTGACAGTTTGGAAGTTGGAGTCCACCCAGAAGCAACTTGGAAGAAAGGTCTGGTGATCTACTTCACAAAAAGCAGCCAATAAAAACTCTATGGAGCACTCTGACACACATGGAGTTGCCATGAATTGAAATAGACTCAACAGCAACAGATTTCTAACATCTCCCACTTTTTCAATATCTCCCAAGCTTAATTTTCTACAGCAATTTCCTTCCTGGTATCTACACTACCCCAAGCTAAGCTCACCCATCTTGGGACATCTACGGCATTTATTACCTATATCACATTATGTTGTTGTTATTGTTACGTGTCATTGAGTCGGACTCAACTCATAGAGACTCCTCCTTGGATTTCTGAAGCAGTATCACTACAGAAGTAGATTGCCCAAACTTCCTTCCAAAGAGTGGCTGGTAGGTTTGAACCGCCAGCCTTCTGGTTAGCAGTCAAGTGTCTTAGGCACTACACTACTATTATATGACATATTAAATGAAATTTCACCATAGTGTGCATGGACACTGAAATCAGACTGTGGATTTGAGTGCTGCTTTGTCATCCACTGGCTGAGACCTTGATCAAGTCACTTCACTTCTCTGTGCCTCAGTTTTTCCAGCTATAAAATGGAAATAAAATAATAATATCTCTTTTTATGAAGATTAGATTAATTAATCTTTGTAAAAAGTTTGAAATATTGTTTGTCACACTGAGCCCTAATGAGACAGTCAGGGAATCCAGCTAGCCAGGTCAAACAGGCCCCTGACTCAATACCCTTGAAATTTAGCCTACCTGTAGACCACCACATAATTCTGGCCACTGGTATCAGAGAATTGATAAGCTGGCAAACTAGGTGCTTGGGTAAGATAAAGAGGATACAAATTAAAGGACTCTAAGCTTTCCCAAAAAAAACTTGATTAGTTATAAAATGCTGATAAAACCAAACCAAACTCAAAGCAGTATGGCAATTCCTTCAAAAGTTGGAATTAGAAATACCGTTTGACCCAGCCATTCCATTACTAGGTATATATCCTAAAGAAGTGAGAGCCATGACAAGAACAGATATATGCACACCCATGTTCATCGCAACACTATTTACAATAGCCAAAAGATGGAAACAACCTAGGTGTCCATCAACTGAGGAATGGATAACCAAACTATGGTACATACACACAATGGAATACTATGCAATGCTAAAGAATAATGTAGAATCTGCAAAACACCACATAGCATGGATGAGCTTGGAGGACATTATGCTGAGTGAGCTTGATTTTTTGCTTTCATTCAATTCTTTGTTAGTAGAAGGCAAGGACCTCTACTCAGGGTCCCCGCACCCAGGTAACACAGAATGTTCATGAAAATCAATTCGTGTTACCTCTGCAGGAAAGTTCGTGCTCATGTTTATGAGGAATACAAAGGTGGATGTGACTAGCAATTTCGTGCAGGTCATATTTAATTTTTCATAGAGATCTTATGTGTGCCCTGGACCTGCAGTTTCTGCACTTGGGCAGCCTTGGAAATGAAAAATTAAGGCCCAGGAGGTCGATTCTCGGTGGCTACCTTTGCACAGATAGTCTTCACTAGGCTAATAACCCAAAGGTAACCTGCTCGAACCGACCTTGTGGCACCACAGAAGAGCCAGGCCTGGCGAACGGCTTCTGGAAAGATTACAGCCAATGTGACTTCAGAATCTATTGAGTCTCTCCGAAGTGAACGCACAAATAAATGCCTCAGAGGCCATCTTTCAGAACCTGTTTGAGAGGCGAAATTATTGTGATGCTAGCTAGAATTCACAAAGACAAAGAGAAGCCAGTCGGAGGAATGGAGATGTTGGCTTTTTCCAGATTCTGGGCAATTAGCGTTTCAGCCCACGAATAGCGACACCGCCCGTAGCCGGTGAGCGCACCTCTAAAGGGACCTCAAGCCCATTCTGGCCCTAGACCAAGCCTCAGGCTCAGACCATTGTGCAGTCCTACCCCTCACAGGGCGGGGAGCAAGGGCTCGGTCCTGTCCCTTGGAGTGCTACAAGCCACAGCCCCGCCTTGGCCCCGCCCCGGCCCACCCCGGCCAGCCCCCCTCGCTTCTTTGCTCCACCAGCGCCCCACCCCCAGCAGTGCCCTGCGCTCCTTTCGGCCTCTCCCTGCAATCCCGCCCTCGCCCTGTCCCCCAGCGGTACTCAGCGCCTAGTCACGCCTCTCCTCTCAGCCTCTTTGTGGCAGTACCCAGAGCCCCGCCTTGACTTCGTCTTGTCCCGCCTCTCCCGGACTGTCGCCGCAGCTGCAGTCGCGGTCACAGCCACCCCGCGCGGTCACCCAGCCTCGGGAGGCAGGCACCATGGCGGCAGAGGCCTTAGCTGTAGAGGCCGTAGCCTCGCGTCTGGCGCGGCAGGAGGAGGACATCCGCTGGCTGCGGGCCGAGGTGCAGCGACTGAGGGACGAACAACTGCACGCGTCCGAGTGGTATCCGGGCAAGGGACAGTGTCTCACACGAGAGGTTGAGCAGCTCCGAGCCGAGAACCGCGACCTGCGCCACCGCCTATACCGCCTGCGGCTATGCCTGGCGGAGGAGCTCAGCCGCCAGGCGAAAGCGGGGAGCGCGGCGCTGGTGGCTGGGCCGGAGTCCCGGCATGCGGCGGCGGACGCGCAGGTAATCAGGACCCTGGGCCGGCGCCAGGAGGACCAGGCTCAGGCGGTAACTGCAGGCCACGCATCTCTCCGCCTGTAAAAGACAAAGCATCTTCTTTTAACATAATAAACTTTCTAAGTTCTGAAGTCTTTCTCAGTCAGTGGGGTGTTTTCAGTTGTCAAATGTCATTGTAGTGTATTAGCCACATGTTTATGATATAGTGCATTTAACATCTCTGATGGCAGGTCAGTGACATTTTCCAGTGATTTTATTTGCTTAAAGTTTAGAGGAAAAAACTTTAAAGGGAAAAACACATTAAATGTACTTAGCAAGAATGTATGAAGTACACAAATAGGAAGAACTGAACCTCAGACAGGACTAACTCAAGGGTTCTGTGCAACTGTCAGGAGAGCCAGCCTTGAGCCTCTAAGCATGCGAAACTGCTGCCTATTGGCAACAGCTTTCTTCCTCCTCAGGTTTCAGATGTGTTTCCTTTTTCTTGTCACTGGTACAAGTTGTTTATAATTTACCTTTATCTCTCAGCTTTCTTCTAGTCAAAGCCAAGAAAAGGACACTAAAAACAAGGAGGAAAGTGAGCCCAATAATGAGGTAAGTCATTGTTACAGGAATAATATGAAATACTATTTATTTTAAACAAGTTTATGTGGTTAATTACCCAGAATTTGTATTAAAAAATATAATTACTAATTAAATTACTACTTGGGCCACAGTAGTATATTTAAAACTTTGCAAAGCTTAAGTCTAAGATACCTTGTCTTAGAGATGAACTAGCCACACAACTATATTTAAAGTGTCACTTAGTTTGCTTAAGTGACAGATGACAGAGCTTTTCTTTCTTTTGTGTTTAGAAACTGGCCACTTTGCTTTCTTTCTTTTTAAAATATCAACCATTAAAACAACCAGAAAGTATTTATTGAGCATCAACATTGTGGTAGGAACAAAGGAAGAGTCCCTGACTCCAGAGGAATCAGTCAGGTTGAGGAGTTAAGACACTCTCAGGGTAAACAACTAGAGAACAACCCCAAGAACTAAGGGATTAGATAAGTGGTGAGGAGTCTTCTGCAGGTGAGTAGAGTAACAGAGACTAAGCAATGGAAACAATCTATAGCATGCTAAGAAAGCAGTGAGGAGGTGAAAGTGATGTAGAGCTAAGCATCTGGGAAAAACTGGGCTATGTATATTAACGGGAGCTCTGGTAGCAAAGAGCCTAAGGCACTTGACTGTTAACCCAAAGGCTGGTGGTTCAAATCCACCAGCCACTCCTCAGAAGGAAGGTTGGGCAATTGACTTCTGTAGTGATACTGCCTCGGAAACCCAAGGAGGGGTCGTTATGAGTCTGGTCCGACTTGACAGCACGTAACAACAGCAACACATACATTAACTGTATTCTAATGATTTTTCAGGTGATAAAACAACCAGATTTCATAAAAGAAAGGTTGGAGCTCTTTGAAATATTGAAGAAAGATCACCAGCAATTACCTGCCATTTGTGAAAAAAAGAATACAAGTAACATGATCACAGTAAGAATGGCTGATGGGAAAACTGTGGAAGGGGATGTTTGGAAAACAACCCCTTATCAAGTGGCTGCTGAGATTAGGTAAACCATAGTTTGGAGAAGCTATTCTTTAAGTAACTGAACTAGAGCCTGGTGAAAATGTTTCTTATGAACAGTGTAGAGGTGACAGGATGGTGGACATCTCTGGTCCATGCAGTCATTTATGGATCCAGGTTCCTCCTGTCATCTTCTGGGTAGGGCTTGTTTATGTCTAGGGATGGAAGCTGGGTTTCATCCATGGTCCCGCCTGCAGGCAGAGGTAAGAGGCTGAAGAAAAATGATGCTTTAAGGCCAAGACCTCATAGTGGCATGCTTCAGTTTCGCTATGAGTTCACATCTGGTAAGATGGCCACACCTAGCTGTGAGACAGAATGAAAATGTAGCTTTAGCCTTGTACTAACCAGCCATGTGCCCAGCTAAAGCATCTTTACCTTGGAAGAGGGGAAGAATGATTTAGGAGATTAGTATGCCATAATTCACCGTCTGGCCATTCAGATATCTGTGAGCACTCTTATTACAAATGCACTGCCTCCCCCCAAGTGAGACAATTTCAGGTCCCATCAGCTCAAACTCTGAGATTTCTGAGTGATGTGAGGAATACCCCCATCAGACTAGTGCCTTGCATTTCAGCAACAAATAAATGAGTAGACAAGTCTGCCCACACCTTACCATATGATGATGGAATAAATATAAGACAATCACAAAGTATTTAGGAAGAACAGGAGATACAGCAGACAGTGGTATACAGAAGTCATCTAATCCTGCTCGGCAGAGATCATGAGGTGTAGCCTGGCAGTAGCTAGTGCTTGAGTCAGCCTGTCTGGCCACCTTTAATTTTCTATGAGCAGCTATCTTGTTCACAGTCTTCTGGGAGCCCTGATTTTGCCCTTTAGGGGGTTCATAGCTGTCCATCACCCTTGTTTGCCACGTCTAATGTATAAGTGAGTTTGTTCTTCTTGGGGTCTGTGTACTTTGCACAGTCTAGTTCTTGCAAGTGCACACTTAGAGGCTGAGTGCTCCTTTAAGGATCACACAATCCCAGCTGTTTGCAAGCTGGGTTTGTAGTTTGTTTGGCAGTTCAGTTCCCTCAAACATTTAACCATTGTAGGCTTCTAGGCTTTTTGCATCTAACCAGTTTCATATGAAGGTAATTTCACTTAAAGAACTCTTCTAGACAGAGATTTCTTACCTTTTGAGTTATGGGCTTTTGTACTTGGCTTATTCCTTTCCCTCAAGTTAATGGATTGAGATGATGTGAAACACTTTTGTTGTTGAGAGCAGCACCCTTACCCTAATCCCTGTGTTAGATAGGCCACTATTGTCTATTTGTATATGTGGCCTTTGAGAAAGGTTGTCCATGTTCTGTTATTCGGGACAGAGATTATTTTGCCATCTTGCATGGCCCCGTATTTCTGGACTCTTAGTCAATTCAATTCATAGGCCACAGGCAGAGGGAACCTCCCTTTACAAAGCACTATCCCTTTCATCTCTGCTTGCAAATAGGACAATTTTCATCGAGCTTACCTTATTCATATGAGATCATGGTAGAAGCAACAAGAATTACCAGTGTATTCCAGCATTCTCCATTTTTATAACTACTCCCTCATGTGTTTCAGTCACCATAAGTATGTGGTTTGCCTTAGATTTTACCAAGTGGTTTATTATGCCATGACAAGGGTTATTGGCTTTCCACACTTTTGTGTCTATTGCCTTTTAACCCTCCCCATCCACTAAGCCAATGCCGTATGTTTTGTTTTTACTTACTGCCAGGTCCTTATTTCTGTGTTAGTTGAGGTATAGATTAAGCTGCTGTAATAAAAAGACCACAAAACATTTGGTGACTTAAATATGGTGGAAGTCTCTTTCTCAAAGAACAATCTGGAGGTGTATAGTCCAGATTGGCAGGGTAGCACTTCTCCCTACTGTCATCTGGGGGCCTAAATTCCTTCCATCATTTCATCGATAACCTTATGTAACATTTATTAAGTTCTTACTCTGAGTATAGCAAAGCATGTAAGTGCTTTGCACGAATTCTCTTATTTAATCCCTAAAACAAATATGTGAGGAAAGTTCTCTTATCCCTATTTTACAAATAAGAAAAGTAAGGCTTAGAGAAGCTCAGTAAAGTGTCCCATGTTTAAACCCAGGTTGTCTTGATATCAGAGTGTGTGCTCTCCACTGCAGTGATATGCTGCTGCGTAAGTTAATTGCGGAAATGCAAACTAAAACAATTGTAACAATGATACAACTTAATAACGTGCTCTAGTGGTGCAGTGGTTAAAGCATTTGGCTGCTAACCAAAAGGTTGACCGTTCAAACCCACCAGCCGCTCTGCAGGAGAAAGATGAGGCTACAAAGTATGTACGAAGTATGAATCTAGGAATATTGGAAGTTGTCAAAAATGAAATGGAATACATAAATATTGATACCCTAGGCATTAGTGAGCTGAAATGGACCAGTTTTGGCCATTTTGAATCAGACAACCATATGATCTATTATGCCAGGAATGACAAATTGAAGAGGAATGGCGTGGCATTCATCATCACAAAAGATGTTTCAAGATCTTTCCTGAAGTACAATGCTGTCAGTGATAGGATAATATCCATACACCTACAAGGAAGACCACTTAATATGACAATTATTCAAATTAAGACACCAACCACCAAAGCAAAAGTTGAGGAAATTGAAGATTTTTATCAATTTCTGCAGTCTGAAATTGACCAATCAAGATGTATTACTTATCACTGGTGATTGGAATGCAAAAGTTGGAAACAAAGAAGAATCACTGGTAGTTGGAAAATTTGGCCTTGGTGACAGAAATAACACTGCAGATTGCAT
>NW_006921606.1:1248546-1254186 GCF_000298275.1 Orycteropus afer afer
GCAAAATATTGAATGATGCAGGAAGCATCAAAAGAAGATGGAAGGAATACACAGAGTCACTGTACCAAAAAGAACTGGTTGATGTTCATCCATTTAAGGAGGTGGCATATGGTCAAGAACCAGTGGTATTGAGGGAAGAGGTCAAAGCTGCGTGGAGGAAATTGGTGAAGAACAAGGCTCCAGGAATTGACGGAATACCCATTGAGATGTTTCAACATACGGATGCCCCGCTGGAGGCACTCACTTGGTTATGCCAAGAGTTTTGGAAGACAGCTACCTCACCAACTGACTGGAAGAGATCCATATTTGTACCCATTCCAAAGAAAGGTGATCCCACAGAATGTGGAAATTATTGAAGAATATAATTAATATCGCATCCAAGTAAAATCTTACTGAAGATAATTCCAAAAAGGTTGCAGCAGTATATTGACAGAGAATTTCCAGAGGTGCAGGCTGGATTCAGAAGAGGGCATGGAATGAGGGATAGCACTGATGATGTCAGATGGATCTTGGCTCAGAGCAAACAATACCAGAAAGATGTTTACTTGTGTTTTATTGACTGTGTAAAAGCATTTGATTGTGTGGATCATAACAAATTGTGGATAACATTGAGAAGAATGGGAATTCCACAACACTTAATTGTACTCATGAGGAACCTGTACATAGACCAGGAGGCTGTTGTTCAAACAGAAAAAGGGAACAGTGCATGGTCTAAAATCAAGAAGGGAGTGCATCAGGGTTATATCCTTTCACCATACTTATTCAATTTGTATGCTGAGCAAATAATCCAAGAAAATCAACTATATGAAGAAGAACGTGGCATCAGGATTGGAGGAAGAATCATTAACAACCTGCAATATGCTGACAATACAACTTTGCTTGCTGAAGGTGAGGATGACTGGAAGTACTTACAGATGAAGATTGAAGAATACAGTCTGCAGTATGGATTACCTCTCAATATAAAGAAAACAAAAATCCTCACAACTGGACCTATAATCAGCACTATGATAAATGGAGAAAAGATTGAACTTGTCAAAAACTTCACATTGCTTGGTTCTACAATTGACACCAGTGGAAGCAGCAGTCAGGACATCAGTCACCATATAGCACTGGGCAAATTGGCTGCAAAGGACCTCTTTTGAGTGCTGAAGAGCAAAGATGTCTCCTCGAGGACTAAGGTGTGCCTGACACAAGCCATGGTGTTTTTAATTGCCTCATATGCATATGTGAGCTGGACAATGAATAAGGAAGACCAAAGAAGAGTTGATGCTTTTGAGCTGTGGTGTTGGCAAAGAATGCTGAAAGTACATGGACTGCTAGAAGAACTAACAGATCTGTCCTGGAGGAAGTCCAGCCAGAATGTTCCTTGGAGGTGAGAATGGCCAGACTTCGTCTCGCATACTTTGGTCATGTTGTCAGAAGGGACCATTCCCCGGAGAAGGATGTCATGCTTGGTAAGGTGGAGGGGCGACGAAAGAGGGGAAGGCCCTCAACAAGGTAGATTGACATGGTGGCGACAGCGATAGGCTCAAGTGTAGCAAGAATCGTGGAGCTGGCTAAGGACCGGGTGGTGTTTCATTCTACCGTGCATAGGGTTGCTGTGAGTTGGAGATGACTCGATGGCACCTAACAACAACAACAATATCTCTTTTTGTAAAGAGTTACAGCCTTGGAAATGCTGTGGGGCAGTTCTCTGTCTTATAAGGTCACTGTGATTCAGAATTGACTCAATGGCAATAGGGTTTTTGTTTTTTAATATTCTGAGGTCCCTGGGTGGCACTATTAATGGTTTGCACTCAACCACTGTGTAAAAGTGGCGCCATGGATGAAAGGCTTGACAGTCTGCTCCTGTAAAGATTACAGCCAAGAAAATCCTGTGAAGCAGTTAAGCTCTACCACGTGGGGTTGCCATGAGTCAGCATTGACTTGACGTCAACAGGTTTTTTTTTTTGGTGTTTGGAATATCATGGGAACCCAGAGAAAAGGTAAATTTGAACACTGCTAGAAGGAAAATTTGTTGATATATTCTGAAAAAAATCATTAAAAGTACATTTCTCTGACCCAGAAATTTTGCTTCTAGGATTTTTCCTGAGAAAGTAATTGGGTACTAAGGTGTATGCTCAGTGATGTTCATTGCAGCATTATTTGTAATTGCCCCCCTCAAGCCAAAAATACAGAAAACAAAGAAATAACCAAAATAGCCAGCATTGGTGAATTTAGTAAGCAAGTTTTGGTTCCTCTATCAACTATTAAGTAGTTTTAAAAGTCTTTCTACTTAAGGAAAATGTTGTGATATATTGCTAAGTTTAAAGAGTAGCTTACAAAATTATATATACAAAATGATCCTATGAAGTTTTATATGTTGATGTATGAATTTATCAATAATTGTGGAAGAGCATACAACAGAGTGTTAAAAAGAAATTTACAGGTTAATTCTCTTAACATGTTATTTTTGTCCATAATTTTCAAATAATAATAAATGTTATTTTAAAGGCACACATATGAAAAAAGAAAGAAAAAGATCAGTACTTTATTAGAATATAGGCAAAGGGCATGGACCTTGTATAAAAGTAAAAATGGCCACTAAGCATTTGCTAAATTTAATAATCAGAGGAATAAAATGAAAACAATGATTTTTCAACCTATCAAATTCACAAAGATTTAAAAATTTTTCCACCTACATGGAAGTGGTACACTCAGACAATAATTATCAAAAGTCTTTCAAACGTGGTGTATGCCCTTTGACCTGGCTATGTGACTTCTGAGGATTGTTCAGAGAAAGCAGTCCCAGAGGACATGCAGATGTCGTGCAGTGTGTTCTATGAGAGCAGAACATTAACGTCATCCAAGTGAGGAGCAGAGGAAGCTGCTGTAATAAGCATGATATTTCTAGACCGTTCTAGAAGTCTATTAAATGGTATATCAGTGAAAAAGCAGGGTATAAAATTTCGTTGGCACCTAATGTTTGGAAGAAAAGGCTGTGTGTGGGTGGGGGAGCAGGGGAGGAGATGAGAGTATCAAAAAAACAATAGAAGGACATGTATCAAAATGTCTTTATATGTGATTTTTATTTTATTTTTTATGCTTTTTCTTTTTTCTACAATGGACGCATATTACTTTTGTACTTAAATGTTTTCCAAATGAAAATGATATGTCCTATTAGTTTATGTTTGTACTTTCTGTCCACTTAAAAATGCTGGACATTATTTTAATCTCTCTCTTTTTTTTTAAATGAATCATTGTAACTCCCAAGTGGCTTTTCTCTTACTAGTCAAGAACTGGCTGACAACACAGTAATAGCCAAAGTAAATGGCGAATTATGGGACTTGGATCGCCCACTGGAAGGGGATTCCACTCTAGAGCTGCTTACATTCGATAATGAGGAAGCCCAAGCTGTAAGTATGTAAAAACCAAACCGTTTTAAACTACATTTTATGTTTTAAACTATGTTATGTAAGAAAGCACATAGGAAGTGAAGAATGAAAAGTTTTGTGGCCATATAAGATTTAAATTTGTATATTGGTGTTAAATATATATTTAGTACATAGTTGTTAAATGAGAATGTACAAACATACTAGTTGCTGAAATAGTTCATATTTACAGATTAAGTTGTTGTCATCATGTGCTGTTGATTTGGACTCGACTCATAGCAACCCCTTCGTGGGTTTCTGAGGCGGTATCACTATGGAAGTAGATTGCTCCACCTTCCTTCCAAGGAGTGGCTGGTGAGTTTGAACCACCAGCCTTCTGGTTAGCAGTCAAGTGCCTTAGGCTTTATGTTACCAGAGCTCGTTTTAATTATTGTGGCATAGTGCCTAAGGCATTTGACTGCTAACCGGAAGGCTAGTGGTTCAAACCCACCAGCCTTGGAAGGAAGATAGGGCAATCTACTTCCATAGAGATACTGCCTCGGAAATCTAAGGAGGGGTCACTGTGAGTCGAATCGACTCGACAGAAGTGAGTTTATTTTTTTTTGGTGTGTATTTGAAATGAAATTTTTAATGGACTCTTAACAATGCTTCTCCCTTATATCCTTTAAATACATATTAATGTAATATTCAATAAAATAAATCCTGCATTTTTATGCAGGTCTCTTGCATACCTTGTCATGTTAACTTTGCAGTCTCCCCTCAAGTGGCCCATTGTATCCATAAACCTAACTTATGATTAGTTTAGGTTACTTAATTGTGAATCATATCCTAAGTTTCTTGAGATATTGATCCAAAGTACAGTAACTATATTATAATTACTTTTCTGTTTAAAATATACAAGCTAAGATGGATTCCAAGATAGTGGAATAGGCAGAAAGTCTGCATAGACCCTCTTCAACAAAGAAAAGGGAAACCAATTAACACAGACACAGAAGATAATCCTGGACTCCTGAGCCTTGAAGGGAAGGATATAGAATTCAATTAAACCCCAACTAGCAGAAGAATTTGCATGAAACTACCAAAGAAGGAGACATATGGAGCTGTGGTCTGGCAGCAATCCTGAGTGATCCTGATGGCACAGACAGCTTGGAGATTTCTGAGTGGTGGTAGGACCTAAGAATTAATCTAAAAGTCAGCCCTGCTAGCCAGGGACTGCACGGAAGACTGGTCTGGTGGCTGGGGAATAACTGGGGAAGCAGCGGTGAAGAGGAAGATGGGCTGAACTGTACACTTTTGCCTGTCCAGAGGGTGCCTTCATTTTGAATGTTTACAGGTGGCTTGACCATTTTGGATATTTAAAGAGACAGCGCTCTCTGAGATTCCAGGGGCATAAAAAGAGATTCTGCTTTCCAATAACCCCAAGGACACTCCGGACCTGCACATCTGAAAAGGTGTGCAACATTCCTGTTGTTACTCTTATACCCCACACCCGCTTGGTGAATGGAGGTGCGGCCACCCCACACTCCCACCTACTTTCTGGGCCCTCAGGAACTCTATCCCAGTCTGTGTGCTCAGACGGAGCCTGGGTGCCCTGCCCTGTCCTCAGCTGATTTTTTTCTTTTTCTTTTTTTTTTCTTTTTCTCTTTCTTTTCTCTGGTGTTTTATTTGCTTGTATCTGTCTGTTTTAAAACTACTATGATTATTAATAATTTTGTCCTTTTTACTATTCTTCCCCTCCCAGGTCATAGTTTACACCTTTTTTTTTTTTTCTTTTCCCTGTTCCTGGTTAATTTTTTTTTTAATTTAAATTCTTTTATTTTTCTTTCCCCTTTTTTTCTTGTAGTTAGCCACATTCTTTGTTTTTCCACCCATCTTTTTCTTCATTACTCTCCTTCTCTACCTTTTTTCTCTTAATGCCCTATCTCCAGATATTGCAGGTTTTCTTATTCTTTTTTTCTTCTTTTCTCCTTTTTTTGGTTACTGTTCCTGTGTGATTACATGGTGTATTTTTTGTCCATGTGCTTTTAGTTTTTTGATGAATATTCAATTGTAATTTTTGTCTAACTGAGTGGGAGACAGCAACAGTCCCCATAAGATACAACTATACCCACACCTCTTGCAACTTCACTTACTGAGCAAGAGCCACCACCTCCTTCTCCACCAATGGGCCAAGATAAAAAACAACCAAGAAGAGCCTGAATCACTCTTGGCTGCTCTTCACAAACAGTTAACAGAGATCTTAATACAATACCATGATGTCTCAGAGACA
>NW_006921606.1:1258431-1277184 GCF_000298275.1 Orycteropus afer afer
ACATAACAACAACAACAACAACAAAATATATGGCATAGATAGACTATCAAGCATAACTCAAAATGCACAAACAGCAGAAGAGAAACCAGATGATTTGGACCTTCTAAAAATTAAATTTTTATGTGCTTCCAAAGACTTTTCCAAAAGAGTCAAAAGAGAATCTACAGATTGGGAAATAATATTTGGTAATGACATATCTGACAAGGGATTTATCTCTAGAATTTATAGAAAACTCCAGCACCTCAATAACAAAAAGAAGACAATCCAATTAAAAAATGGGCAGAAGACATGAATAGACACTTCACCAAGGATGATATTCAAGCGGCCAATAAACATATGAAGAAATGCTCGTGATCATTAGCTATTAGCGAGATGCAGATCAAAACAACAATGAGATACGATCTTGCTCCACTGAGATCATTTCAAATACTGTAAATCTCTGAAGAAAATAAAATAGGTGATGAACCAAATGTGGCACTTAATTTTAAGCCTCTATTGTCCCCAATCCTGCCCCATATGAGTGTCAGGAGTCCTCATATTTCTCACACTGGCTGGCTCTCAGTGTATCTGCAGGAGTCATTCCTGTGACTCTGCTTTAACCATCTGAAGCTAAACTCTGTCACTCAGTCTGCAGTTTGGGTGGTGAGGGACAGGGAACTGCCAGATTTAATATTCCATGGAGGCATCTGCATCTTTGGGGTTCCTTCCCTCCTTGCATCAGGGAACTCATGAAAAAAAAAAAAAAAAGAAAGCAAAACATTTATTAGAATGAGGAATCTTTTTAGAGTGTTCAATCCACATGTTTCTGCCATGGTGATACTAGCATGGACTTCCATAAATATTTGTGGTTGTTGATGAAAATGATCAAAGTAATAAATACTTACTGAGTGCTTGTTATGTGCCAGGCACTGTTCTCGGCTTCTTAGGGGTAATGTCTCACTGAATTCTCATAACCCTGTCTGTCACACAGGTACTTTTTAAATTCCCTTTTAGAGATGAAGCAGCCAAAGCTCAGAAAAATTAAATGACTTTTTGAAGACCTTGAAGCTTTTAGAAACAAAGACTTTTTCTTATATTTCATTTTCCTGTAACTATGAACGTATAACCTGATTTTGAAACCAAATCAAATTTATGAATGTTTAGTGTATGTCCATGAAAAAGAAACCCTGTAGAAAAGCTAATCTAGAAAACTCAGATTTACAGAATGATAATGATTTTGTAAAAAGGTTTTTTTTTGTTTTTTTGCTTTACTGAAAAATTCATATATAGTAAGCTCTTCCCACTTTTATTTTTAATAAATGATCCTATAGGGTCACTATTAGTTGGAATTGACTTGATGGTGATGAGTTTTTTATAAGAATATTTAGTGTATAATGCAACATACAAGAAAATATTCCCTGTCCTCTAGATAAGTACATGTTTTTAAAAATATGGATAGAAATGGTCATGTAAAATTGAGAAATACACACATCAAAGATAGGAGGGAGCATTTTGTAATATGATAATAGCTTTAAAGTTTAAAATATATCTAGTTGGCATTTCCCTTGATAAACTTTAACCAAAAAAAAAAAAAAAAAAACATTTCCATAGAGTTGATTCCAACTCATAGCGACCCTACAGGACACAGTAGACTGCCCTATAGCGTTTCCAAGACTGTACTTTATCTAGGCAGACTGCCACATCTTTCTCCTGCTGGTGGGTTCAGACTGCCGACCTTTTGGTTAGCAGCCAAGCACTTAGCCAATGCACCACCAGGGCTTCTTTTTATAAACTTAAATGTCCAGTAAAATAATATGTTTAGGTATAGACTTTACTTTAAATCTTTAATAAAATCCCTGGAGAAATCAGTAGTGTGCAGCTATGATCCCATGCTCAAGAAAACATTTATTTGGAGCTACAAACAAAAATAAGATTATATACACAAACAGAAGCTGCTAATTCTGTGACATGCTTATAGTCATGTTCAGTGGCCTCTCCTAGTATTTGCATGGCATTACTTGGACCAAACCAAACCCATTGTCATTGAGTTGGTTCTGACTCATAGTGACCCTCTAGGATGGAGTAGAACTGCCCTATAGGATTTCCAAGGCTGTAAATCTTTACGGAAGTAGACTGGCACATCTTTCTCTTGCAGAAAGGCTGATGGTTCAAACCACTGATATTTTGGTTAGCAGCTGAGTACTTAACCACTGTACCACCAGGGCTTTTCATTAGTTGCATATCACTTTCAAATTCAACAACTACTTTGCCACTCCACCTGTGTAGTCTTTCAGCAATATTGACAGTTGATCACCCTTCTTTTAATGTTTTCAATGGTGCCAGTGCTTTCCTGATTTTATCCCCATGTTCAGTTATTCTTTGTTAGTCATCTTGCTCTTCTATATCTACTTCAGATGTTGAGTATTCCTCAGTGCTCAGTAATAGCCACTCTCAACTATTTGTAGCTAGACATACCTCACTCAGATACTATACCAGAATCTTCCATTCAGTATATTTATAGTAGAACTCTTGACTCTTAACCCTGGTTCTTATTTCTTTCCTATCTTTACATCTCAATGTACAATTCTACCACATGTTCAGTTGTTCAAACCAGAATCTTGAAAGTTATCTGTGCTTATTGCCCATCCCTCAACTCCAGTCTCTAATTCATTGGTAAGCCCAGTCGATATTACTTTCTTTTTTTGTTTTGTTTTTGCAGTGTTTCCTCCCCTTCCCTCCCACCCCTGGAAACCAACAAACAGATGTTACTTTAATAATGTTATTTTGATCTCGTTCCTTTCTCTCCATCTCCATTGCCACTAACCAAGAGTCTATATAGGCCCCTAAACGAACTGCCTTGCTGTTTTATCCCCCTGAAATCCATTTCCATACTGCTACCAAAATGATGTTTTAAAATGAAAGTGAATCTTATCTTGTCTGCTTAAAACCCTTTAATGCTTTCCATTGCATTTGGAATAAAACCTAAGTTCCTCCCTGTGGTCTGCATGGTCACTGGCTCCTGCTTACCTCTCCAGCCTTTCTCAAACTACTCTGTTCCATCCCCTACATGTCAGCCCCAAAGGCCTTCCTGATTCCTGTGTATGTTGGGTCTTCACGGCTATTGTTTATTACTATGCCCTGTTCATCTCCTTTAAAAAAACTCTACTCATCTTATGACCATGAAGTTATACGTTTGTTTACTGCCTCTCTTTCCAATGGGCTGTATGCTGCATGAGCACAGTGACTGTATCTATCTCTTTGCTATTGTACCATTGGTCCTAACACAGTGCTTGGCTCAACAAATATCTAGGTGTGGAAAATACACCTAAGAGGAGATTTGGGCTTATGTTGCAGTTGCCTGCTGTCCTGGTGCCATCCACAAGAGAGGGGTTCTGTCCCCCAGGACTGGCCATCTGGGTCAGCTTGCAGATCTAATCTCTGAATGCTGTGTGGCAGGACTGGACATGGTCTGCTCGATTTTATCAAACAGCTTTCTAATTGTATCTATTCCCTTTTTAAATAAAGGGAAAGAAGTTGCTGCCAGAGGACTCACTTATCTTGTCTTAGCACTTATGTTTATTTGATGACTTTGGTAAGTTGGAGTCTATCCATAAACAACAGATTCCTCAGGAATTAAGAACCAAATCCGCTTCATAAACTTGTAGGACTGATGACTCACCCTTAGACTGCGCTGAATGGATGGCTGAAGATTTCACGTTATCTGGTTCACCCTGTAGTATCCCTGTGTGATACAAATAGTTTATACTTGACAACTAATATAAAGGTTGGTGGTTCACTTCAAACCTACCTAGTGGTGCTGCCGAAAAAGGTCTGGTGATCTCCTTCCATAAAGATTACAGCCAAAAAGTTCTATGGACTAGTTCTATTCTGTAACACATGAGGTTGCCATGAGTCAGAAGTGACTCTATAGCAGCAGGTTTGGGTTTTGGTGTTGTTTTACCTACGGTTAATATGCACAGAAGGAAGTAACTTAGTAACTGTGCTTGAACTATCTACTCCCAAACAGCGGTTTTACACTAGAACTGAGCAAATGGCTGTGATGGAATTCCAGGAAAGATTTAGAAAATAATCTCTAAGGGTTCATTGAAGATTTACCTTTCAAATTGATATTATCCTTGGGTCTTGGTGTTTTTCCTTTAAAATGTATCCACTTATTCATGTGATTTTACTAATAATTTCCTTTGATATGATCTTGGTAGCAAAATGGTCTTTCTGTCCCATGTCATGCAGGTGTACTGGCACTCCAGTGCCCATGTTCTTGGGGAGGCCATGGAACTGTATTATGGAGGCCACTTGTGCTATGGTCCACCCATTGAAAATGGATTTTATTATGATATGTTCATTGGAGACAGGTAACACCCTTAATGTTCATGTCTGAATCCATATGCTTATAGTGCTTTCTTTTTTTTTAATGGTTACATATTTGTTTAATGACCATATATATTGTATATTGTGATTATAGGTTGGTTAACCATCTTTGAGAATTACTATTTTTAATAAGTTTAGACTTCAGAATAGTTTTCATTCACTCTCACCCCCACCACCAGTAGGAAGCTAATGCTATTTATCTAATCTGTCACTTGCTAGAGCATGGTACTAATCAAGACCAAAATCACAAGTTTAGTTCCTAGAAAACAGTTAGTTTAGCTCTCTTTGTGGTAATTAAGAGCACTTTCAATCTTGACCAAACATCTCACACAGGTGAATACCAGTCTGAGATGGTTTAAAGAGGACTTTCATTCCACAGGTCTGTATTAAAATCATCAACAACCTCCCCAGACAACCTCCTTGCCTTTATTTCTCACAGCTGTTAAAGATACCACCTGCTGCCAAATTAAAATCTGAGCCCTTCTTGTTGTGTGTCATCAAGTTGGCCCTGACTCATAGCCCCGACTCATAGTGACCCCTCCTTGGGTTGCCGAGGCAGTATCACTATGGAAGTAGATTGCCCAACCTTCTTCCTGCATATTACTTACCTGCCCTCCCCTCCAATCGAGTCATTTAATCCAGTGCTGCCAATGTTATCTCCTAAATGATTCTCTCATCCTCCTCTTCTCTCTACTTCTGCCTTAATTTAGACCCATAACATCTGGCTAGTCCACTTGGCAAGGCAGATCATATCTGTTGATGCCTTAGTTTCCTTCTTTGAGAAATGGGAGTATCTGCTCTGTGGATGACTTGTCTTTCTAAAATCTTGGTAAAATGAAATACCAAATTCCTCAATTCAGAAAATGTGCCAGTTAGTGACAAAGGCTAAGAGCAAAGCTGCACAAAAAATAACATGCTTAATATTGGGAAAATCTATTTTGATCCTTACTTCCTGTTCTTTTTAGAGCAGTGTCCAGCACAGAATTGTCAGCACTGGAGAATATATGTAGAACTATCATAAAAGAAAAACAGCCTTTTGAAAGATTAGAAGTCAGCAAGAAGACCCTCCTGGAAATGTTTAAGGTAACTTAGGGGAACTTCAGAGAATAAGAAAACTTTTTGCTAGGAATATTAAAAATAATGAATGCAGACTAGCTTTCTGTTTTTTTTTTTTTTTTTTTTTACAAATAATTGGTTGCTGCTCACCAAAAAAATTGTTCCAGTTTGGCAAACTATTGTAAAGTTGCTACTTACTATGACATTTCCCTACTCTCTATTTTCTGAAAATTTTAAGGCAGAGAAGAGTATAGTGGATAGTTTTCATATGTATGTTTATAAATCTGATTAATTCTGAGTATTGTTAATATTCTGACTACTAAATTCAATAGTATTTATAACCCATATAAATTCCTGGTGTTTTCTTTTTTCTTTGTATTTTTCTGTAACTTTTTCTTTTTTTTAATTTTAGCCTAGAGTATCTTATGTAAAACTTTCTCTTATTTTGTTTTGACCAATGTGCTTAAGTGTATTTCTAATTTTCTTTTTTAAATTATACATAACAGAGAAAGCAGAGTCTTTTGTTCTAAGTTATGCAGTTTAATGGGTTTGAATTAAAAAATAGATTTGCCCTTGGAAAAATTACAATTACTGTTAAGAATTTAATCCAATCAGACCTTTATGATTGAAAATTATTTGATTTGAACATACAGTTATGAAACAGTTAAATCACACAAGTTCCCCCCAAACACACACCTACCTTCTTTAAGTAGTTATTTAATGTAAAAATACTGGCACCATGATAATGGTGATGAAAGCAGAATGGCAAGAAGTTTCTTCTAATATTTTAAAATTCATTGTTATTATGATAAATTTTGTCTATCTTTACATAAATTAATTGTGTCGCTGTGTCCTCAGAATTTATTTACTTAACATAGTTAAAACTGGAATCTTCTAGAATAGTGCTGTCCAATAGAAATATAAAGCAAGCCACAAATTTCAGCTGTGTATGTAATTTTAAATTTTCTAATAGTCACACTTTGAAAGTAAAAGAGCAGTGAAATTAATTTTAATACCATATTTTATTTAACCCAATATATAAGTAAATCACTTCTACATGTAACCCATGTAAAAATAATGAGCTAGTATGTATTCTTTTTCTCACTGTACACCTCTGAAATCCAGTGTGTTTTACACTTCCAGCACATCTCAGTTCAGATTAGATGCTTTCACATGCTCAGTAACTACACAGGCTTGTAGCTTAGGGCCTGTGACAGTGCAGTTCTAGACTGCGAGCCCTTTCAATTCTCAAAGTCTCAATGCCTAGAACGAAGTAGATGCCCATTCAATGCTTGTTGAAAAACTGCTTGTTAATTTTTTTTTGCTTAAATGTTTCTTATGATAATATATAAATACATTTTCCTTTGTAGTATAATAAATTTAAATGCCGCATCCTGAATGAGAAGGTTAACACTCCAACTACCACAGTTTACAGGTAAAAAGTATGTAAATTTTAAACATTGCTTTAGTGGCTAATCTTGAAAGCATTAGCAGTAGAAGCAGAGTGTATTGGTGGTCTGTTTATACATTTGCATAGCTGATATACTGCTCTAGTGAGGGGTTCCAAATATTTTATTGACAAACCAAACTCACTGCCATCGAGTTAATTCCAACTCACAGCAACCCCCACTGGGTTTTCAAGGCTATAAATCTTTATGGAAGCAGACTTCTTCATCTTTCTTCAGTGGAGTGGCTGGTGGGTTTGAACCACCAACCTTTTGGTTAGCAGCCAAATGCCCTAACTAGTACACTACCAGGACTCCTTTTATTACCAAAAGGCAATTAATCATCTTCTCATTTATATTTGTTAGGATGGTAATGAGACCCAAATTTTATTTTCTGGTGTGACCTGTAGCAGCCCCTTTCCCCTGTGGGTAAGACTGTACTCACTTTCTTTACTAAATTTTCCTTAAATTGTTTAACATTAAGTAATTTTCCCTCTGTCCTATGTTATTCATATTTTAACTCAGTTCATGTTTTTGTACTTTGAAGAAACAAACAAAAAAAACCCCAAACCAAACCAGTTGCCATTGAGTTGATTCCCATTCATGAATACCCCATGTATGTAAGAATAGAACTGTGCTTATAGCTGATTTTTTAAAAACTGTGCTATGGCTGATTTTTCAGAACTGGATTGCCAGACTTTTTATCCAAGGCATCTATGGGTGGACTTGAACCTCCAACCTTAAGCATCTGGGTGGGCTACCCATTTGCAACACCCAAGGACTCCTTTAAAGAAAAGTCTCCAATTTTTAAGATTCGGGGGTCTTGGTTCATTATAAGTGCAAGCTAATCCCTGACTGTAGCCCATCGTGCTCTAATAGTGGTGTCATCTCTGATCTAAACTCTTGCCTGAAATTTGCAATGCTTTGTTTTAATAAACTGAGAAACAATTAGTCATTTTGCTATAAAACCTGAATGCTTAAAAATAATAATAAAACACCTTGAAGTTTATTTTTAAAATATCATGTTAATATATTTTGTATATATTTCAGATAGTTTGTTTTGAAAATTAGTGTAAAACAAGGAAATGACTTTCTGATTTTATGACAATGGAAGTGTCTTGAGTGCCTTAGGATGTGTCAGTTAAAAGTACTGTATTTATATGCATAGTTTTTTTCACAAGATGTTCCATGGTTTTTGAATTTGAGCAAAGGAAGGCAGACTGGGATTTGAGGCTAGAAGCTACTGTCTTTCTCCTTGACCCCAAATTAAAAATTATCCCCAAAATACACAAACAAGTGGAGTCTTTCTTAAAACATAGGAGAATATGGTTTATAATGAATTGTCCAAAAAACTATAATAATGTCTTAAATATTTCATTATAGGTGTGGTCCACTAATTGACCTTTGTAAAGGCCCACATGTAAGACACACTGGAAAAATTAAGACCATAAAAATTTTCAAGGTAAGAATTGACTTTTTTTTAAAATACAGAAAACTTAAGATGAATTAGATAAGAGATTTCCATCATATCTCTTATAGTCTGAACATCATGACATTTTACAATATTTCATGCTTGACTTGAATGAGAATCATAAAATGTTTTGATAAATAGCAGACTATATGTAGTTTTAATTGTTTGTCATTTAACCTTAATGTGTTATAGTGCATTTCTTTTTCATATGATATTTTAAGGGATTGTTCTACATGCTATGATTTTCTTGAACTGCCCTAATGTGAACCAGAAAATATGTCTGTGTGTGTGGTAGTTAAGGTTGTGTGTCAACTTGGCTGGGTCATGGTTTTGAGTGGCTTGGCAACTGGATGTAGTTATTTCCCATGATGAGACAGTAGTCACCTCCATGGTGGAATCTGCTGTGAGCAGTTAAGTATTTGGAGAGGACTTACCTTCAGGGTGTGGCCTGCTTCCAGTATATATGGAGAAGCTTTGGGAAAGGTCTCTAGCTTTTGGCACATTTTGTTTCCTGTGTTTGGCTGAGTCTTCATCTCCAGTTCCTGGACTTGAACCTGTAGCCTGCTGTGTTGCCTGCTGATCTTGGGATGGCGCCAGTTTACCTGCTGATCTTGGGTTTTTCAGTCTCATCAGCCAATAGCTGCATGGGTTAGGAGACAACTCCAGCTCCAGTGGGCCTGGAACAAGAGGCGGAGCTAAAGCCCAAGGTCAAGAGTCCTACACCTAGCCCCTAGACCCAACACTAAATTCAGACTTCTAGCCTCCTAAACTGTAAAAGAATAAATTACTGTTGTTAAAGCTATCCTCTTGTGGTATTTTTGTTATAGCAGCACTAGAGAACCAACACAGGATGTGAGAATCATGTACCACAGGAAAAGGAATGAACAAAAAGGGCATATGGTGGTCTAATGGAGAACACGTGGCTTTGGGAATCCAGAGGCAGGGCTCTTGTTTCTGTTTTGCCATGGCCTGGCTTTGTAGTCGTCACCTGTCTGGGCTTTGATTTTCTCACTGGTAATATGGGACGCTGGATGACAGCATTTTTCTAATACTTTTATTTTTTTATTGTTGAAAATACACACAGCAGAACATACACCAATTCAACAATTTGTTCATGTACAATTAGTGACACTGATTACATTCTTCAAGTTATGCAACTGTTCTTACTCTGCTTTTCCAAATTGTTTCTCCTCTATTACCATAAACTCATTGCCCCCTAAGCTTGCTATCTAACCTTCTGGCTCACAGTACTGTTCTTAACCATTAATCCGTATATCTCCAAGAAAGACTTTTTAACAAAACTTTATTGTGTTAAAAAATATATATAGCAAAAATTTTACTATTTTAACCATTTGTAAGGGTACAATTCAGTGACATTAATTATGTTTACCATGTTGTACTGCCATCACTGCTATTTCCAAAAAGTTTCTCATCACCCTGAGCAGAAGCTCAGTACACATTAAGCAATAACTCCCCATTCCCACTTTTCTCCAGCCCTTGGTAATCCCTAACTACTTTGCTCTCCATGTATTTACCTATTTTAAATATTTTATGTGAGTGGGATGATACAGTATGTGTCCTTTTGCAACTGGCTTATTTTACTCAACATAATGTTTTCAAGGTTTGTCCATGTTGTGGCATGTTTCAGTTCTCCATTTTTCTTTATGGCTTAGAAATATCCCATTTATGTATATATCACATTTTGTTTATTCATCTCTTGCTGGGCTCTTGGATTGTTTCCACCCTCTGGCTGTTGTGAATAATGCTACAATTAATAAGGCAGAACTTTACTTCCTGATACTTACTTCTTCTGCCTCTCTCCTCTCCTTCTGCCCCAACTCCCAGCAGTTGCTGTTTAGCATTCCTTCATTTTCACACTTTCATACCTAGAATCCACAGCAGATTTTTTTTTAACATAATTTACTGATGAATCGTATAATTTGCACTGGCAAGGTTTATTTTATTTTATTTAGGCTCTTTTATTTATTTATTTTAAGAGTTTGTTTTACATACAACATTATGTATGCATTTAGTTTCATTCCCCATTTACCATGTCCAACCCTAACCCAGTCTCCTCCCCTCCCTGCCCAAAAACCTTCCCCCTGTGCCCCTCATAATTATACACTCCTGTTTGTTCTGCATTACCTCTGTGTGAATGTTGCCCCTCTGGTGCCTTGTGGTCTATTGCTCTAAGGGGTGTATTTCCATAGAGTATATGGGTGCATCACCCTAGGTTGAGTGTTCTGCATGTACATCTTGTTAGCTATTGGGTTGAGAGCCAGCCCCTGCAAGTGGTTTTATTCCAGGTGCAGAATGTATCCTAGGGCCATAGTATTGGGAGTCTCACCAAACTCTATCCAACCAGTAATTCTGGTCATGATTGAGTTTTTGGATTTTGTTCCATGTTTTTCCTCCCACTCTATCCAGGATCTCCAGATTTGATCCTTTCCTGAGTGGTTGGCATTGGTAGCCAGACACCATCTAGTTCTTCTGGTCTTGAGGGCCATTGTGTCCTAAGGTTGATTGCTTCCAAATGCCCTTGTTTTTTTGCACTCTTCTTTGCTTCCAAAGCTTGGAGACCATTAGGTGCATCTTAGATGGCTGCTTGAAAGCTTTTAAGACCCCAGTCACTACTCACCAATTAGGATGAGGAACAAGGTTTTTATGTATTTTGTTGTGCCAATTGAGTCTGGTGTCCCTGCATTGGCAAGGTTTAATTAGAATCTTTAAAGTTCTTTCCAGCACACAAAAAGTATTCTTTAAGTAAGCTATGTTGATGTTATGGTGGAAAATTGGGTATATAATTAATAGTGCTTTTATTTATGACCAAATGTTTGGTATGGTTACTGGTCCCTTGTTTGATGATTAGAATTCCTCAACCTACTGGGAAGGCAGACCTGAAATGGAAACATTGCAGAGGATCTATGGGATATCCTTTCCAGATAACAAAATGATGAAAACCTGGGAAAAGTTCCAAGAGGAAGCCAGGAACCGAGATCACAGGAAAATTGGGAAGGTATGCTTCAAATCATAGTCACTGTTGAGACAGAACATTGGTGACTGTTTTTGGCTTGTGATTATCTTAAACAATTTAGTTTAAAAATTTTTATTCTTCTCCTATTTTCTGTTATGCTTGCAGTCGTAGTCTGCTGTCAAATTCCTTCATGCTAGTAACTTTAAAATGTCTTCTAAACTCTTTCCTTCCTGCATTTATTTTTAGATTTTAAAAATTGCATGTTTCTATTTTTTTTTTTTTTTTTTTTACCATAATATCAAAATAAAGTTGCTTTTAAAATTGTGTACACTTGATAGCACACTTTGTATCTGGAAAGCAGAACAGTGTGATAGAAAGTGAAAAAATTTGAAAGCATGTTTAATCCATTATTATTTACTTCATTATGGTTCAGTCTGCTGAGAGTTTGCATTTCCACCCCTGATGTACTGAATCAGAATCTACATTTTAACAAGAATACCAGGTGAAATGTAAATTCTGATTCTGTTGTTGTTGTTATGTGCCGTTGAGTTGGCCCCAACTCATAGCGACCCCTCCTTGGGTTTCCGAGGCAGTATCACTACAGAAGTAGATTGCCCCATCTTCCTTCCGAGGAGTGGCTGGTGGGTTTGAACTGTCAGCCTTCTGGTTAGCAGTCAAGTGCCTTAGCCACCTTACTAACAGAGCTCCCTCTGATTCTGTATTCCTGGGGTAAAAAAGTAAATTCTCAGTGTCCATAAGAATTACTTGGGGATGTTGTTAAAATGTAGATTCTGATTCAGTATATCTGGGGTGGAAAAGCAAATTCTTAGTAGAGGGTTGAACTGGAATGAACCAGTTTGAAGTCCTGTCCACATCTGTCTTTCAAGATTGGCAGGGCTGATGTGAGAACAAACACTGAGTTATGGCTGGCAGCTGACAGCCATGTCATGAGCATCCTACCTCCTAAAATGTACTTTTCTGATCTTTTTGCCATATTGTTTCCCCATTGGATCATACTTTAAGTTTGCTAAGAAAATTAGCTTTAAATAATAAAGGGCATAATAAAAGCTAACAGGGCATTGATGGTTCAGAGGAAGAATTCTCACCTTTCACGTGGGAGACCCAAGTTAGATTGCCTACTAATGTACCTCATGTGCTGCCTGCCAATCACCCATCTGTCAGGGGAATCTTACATGTTACTATGATGTTGAGCAGTTATCAGTAGAGCTTCCAGACTAAGACAGACTAGGAAGAAAGGCCTGGTGATCAACTTCCAAAAATCAGTCTTTGACAGTCCTGTGGGTCAAAAAATAGTCCAATGCCATGGTGCATGGGTTATCATGAGTTAGGGGCTGACTTGACTACAGCTTAACAACAACCACATCAAAATAAAAGCTAAATGTCAAAGCTAAGTAACCATACATATGAACTATAATTTTATATATAATATTTTATATAGTTAAGTGATATGTATTGAGGGGCCTTGGAATCTACATTGTTAGAAGATGGAAATAAAAACTGGACATGATATGCTTTATTCATATCATGTGTATGCAGTACATATTCAACAACAGGTGAAATTTGAAATGCAATTACTGTTTTACTCTAGGAACAAGAACTTTTCTTTTTTCATGATCTGAGTCCTGGGAGCTGTTTTTTTCTTCCCAGAGGAGCCTTCATTTATAATACACTTATGGATTTCATACGGGTAAGTTAATTTTTAAAGTATTTTATTCTTAATTATACTTCATTTTACATTTTACTGTTTTTTTTTTTATAATAAAATGGGCAAGCATTTGCAACAATTTTATGTTAGTAATAGTAATAAGAATTTTGACTCTAAAAGAGAAATACCGGATTGTTCTTTCTAATAAAAATATTGAGATAACTTCTATTTTCCATAAATAAAATGCAGTCATGGCTTTTATTAAATGTACCTGTATTAAATTTCTAGAGCATGTAGGATACAAAGATAAGCATTGACCAAATGTGGAACTCCCTATTAAAGAGAAGAAAGAAATGTCTTATCTATCACAGAATGCTAACCTATGAAACATTGTTTTGGAAAATGTGATCCAGGGACCACTGGTATACTTCAGTTGTCTGTGAAGTGATTCACAGGTTATTTGGCAACTTTAGAGGAAAGAGTGAACAAATAATCTTGTAAAATAGCTTTAAAAATTACTTTTTGAAAGAAAAAGTTTCATTTTTTTTTCCCCTAGAGTGATACAAGTTCATAGACTGGAAAGTCTTCCCTATTTATATTATGGGAACTATGTAAATTCTGTTCAAAGTTGATCCACATGGACTACTTAGATTAAACTTCCTTTCTTGTATTGACAATTATCAGAAATCTTTCATCTTTTTTGTTTTCTATGTGCCTATCACTAATTCATGCTCAAACTTTTACTCAAAACTGAGAAACTCCTTGCATCTTATTCTGGTGACTCAAGCACTTGCTCAGTTAATTTTTATCTTTAAAAAGACTCAGTCCTCTGGCTCCAGAATTAGCTTGCTGCTAAGATTCCTGCCAGCTATAGTCTTGGGACTTTTCATCATCCTGGCTACTCCCCTGAGGTTTCTCCTGTGTTGAATACTATATTTCCCAATCTTGTGTCTTCCTCTTCCTTACTTATCTCTCTCATTTGGGTGGATAATTTTCCTCAGTAACTTCCTGAGAAAAGAGTATATGGCATGTGCTGGTTATTCTGTCTCCTTCTTCAGTCTCTTTCTCCTTCGTTTTGTGTCTGCATCCCTGAGGCTGACCTATAGGGACTGTACCACCTGGATTGCATACCTTCCAGGAGGGTTTGCATATTAAAATACCTGGTAGTGGTAGGAGATGAGAGGACTGGGTTGAGGAGGGAGTGGACAGCCTGGGAGAGAGTCTTGAAGAATCACTGAAGATTATCAGAAACTAAGAGGGAAGTGATGTCCATCACAGCTGCTGTTTTGGATATGCTTCCTAATAACATAACAACATCTTTACTGGAACAGCAACATAACCCCTGGCAGCATGGACTCTCAAAGTTGGGGTAGAGGGGTGGAGAAGAAACAGAGAGCCTTTATGGAGGCCTTAAAGGAATCTCTTATCTTTTATAGATGCAAGATAGACTCAGCAGATGACAGGCCCAAGGTCTGATTATATGGCCTACAGAATTGTAAAGCCATTTAAATACAGAACTCCAGTGGTCTCTTAGGCTAAGGTAAGGGCACTGGTTGTTTAAGAGTGGGTCCCTGAGCCAGGGAATGGGAATATGGGACAGAGAAAGATGAGTCTGAGAACCTTTAACTCCCAAATACTGTTGTCTGAAGGAACTGATTGACCTTTTCAGGAGTTGGGGGGAAAAAAACTTTCTGGGACTTAACTTGGTTTTTCTCTTGACTTTCTGTTATATGGCTTTGCCTCCTCCCATATCTAGTAATTTTTATTGTATGCCAGTGTGATAGTTAAGGTTGTGTGTCAGCTTGGCTGGGCCTGGTTTTCAGTGGCTGGGCATCTGGATGTAGTTATTCCCCATGATGAGACTGATAATCAATTCTATGGTGGTATTTACTGGAGCAGCTGAGGGATCTGCTTCCAATATATAAGAAGAGAGCTTTGAGAAAGGTCTCTGAGCTGTTTGGCACATCTGGATCCTGCATTTGGCTGAAGTCATCAGTGAGTGGCCTGCCATGTTGTCTGCTGATCTTGGGACTGTTTCTGGACTTGAACTAGTGGCCTGCCATGTTGCTCGATAATCTTTGGACTGTGCCAACCGTGAGTTTGTCACCCTCAGCAGCTAATAGCAGCCTGAGTTAAAGAGACACCTCTGAGTGCTCTAGGAGAAAGAGGCAGAACTGAATCCCAAGGCTGAGGGGCCTTGAAACTCAGACTTCTAGCCTCCTAAACTGTAAGAGAATAAATCTCTGTTTGTTCAGACTATACATTTGTGGTGTGACAGGGGAAAAGAGACCCCAAATTCAAACAGGTTCAATAGAGATACTTTTATTAAGCCTTGGACAAGACAAAGACAAACAAAGGCAATCATCCTGGATGAGAGAAACCATCAGCATGTAGAAAGCTGAATGGAGTCCATTGAGTCATGGCCATGTGGCTAATAATATATGACTTGAAAAAAAAAAAAAAGAAAAGAAATGATCACAAGACCGTGATTGGTGGTAGGTAGATTTGTCACTGTTGAAAATGGGACTATAGAATCAGGGAAAAGACCATGATTGGAACATGTACATAAATGAAGATAGAAAAGGGTTACAGGATTGGGTCTGGGCCTTGACTACCTGGCTAGGTGGTGGTCCAGATAGGCTGTGACTCATGACCATGCAGACTGAGTCTTAGCCACAAGGTGGCTACCACACAATACCAAGACCCCAACCTTAATTTAAATCAGGAAAGGACACTCTTTAGGCAAATTCCCTAGTTCCTTGTGTGAATATAATCTACTTTCAACCATACTCCTCCTGAAGGCAAACTGCCCTTCCCTAGGTATGTCTTAGAACTTGTCGATGCACAGCCACAATGCTGGTTTAATGGTCAGAAAGAACCCAAATGGCATCTGAAACTTACGTCAAACCTCAAAGTGGAGTTAGGGCTCCCACTGCAAACCATAGCCTTCTACAGCCTAAAGTGCTTTAGAATTTAAGCTCTCATATGGTAGGTATGTCTATTATAGTAGCACTAGAGAACCAAAACAGTCAGATGTTATATAAAATAACTACAAAGGGTCTAGATGATGTGTTCTCTCTCTGCCAGGATTTAAGGCTGATCACTCATTTTTATAAGAATCTACCTACCTCTGATTCATTCCTGTTTCTAGGATATGGCCTTCTGGGGTTTTCAATTGAGAGAATGGTGTTTTGTTTTGTTTCCCCTCTACAGTATTAAAAAACCACAAGAAAGTCAGTTCTGTCCTTCCAAGATGTTCTACTACTGAGTAACAAACTATCCTAAGTCTTATCCAATTACTATATTTGTGCAAAATCTATGAATATGTCATCTAAACCAGGTCCAGGTATGGCTGAGGCTCCTCAGGTGCAATTCCCTGGGCACAGATCATGAAGTACAGTTCCTCTCCATCTTCGGACTTATCAACTAAAAAGATCAGTCATTTGCCCCCTTCCCCCACCCCATACAATATAAAGTGGTGATAGAGAAATCCAATGCAATAGATACTCTCATTCAAAAAGAGGTGGTGGAGAATGGGAGGAATACTGATCCATAGAAATTCTGATATCCATCAGTTCCCCCTGTTCCAGGATAAAAATTTGCACACTGATTGTTGCTGTTTTTAATTGCCATAGAGTCAGCTCTGACCATGGCAATCTAATGTATAACAGAATGAAATGCTGTGGGTCCTGCAATACCTTCATGATCGGTGGTATATTTGGGTCTATTGTTGTAGCTATTGTTTGTCTTAGTGGAAACACCAGCCTGACATTCCATTAGAAAATGAAACAAAATATTTTATTGAAAGAGTAATTGCATTTCATAAAATGGACTCCACATGGTGTCTTAAAGAGAAGATGCATGAGTGTACTGCCTTGTAGGAGAAACGGCCAGTTTTTATTTGGTAAAGGAAACAAAAGGAATTTTTTTTTTCTCTAAGCAATGTTTTGTCATTTATATATATATATATACATTTTTTTAATTGTGATCTGGGTGAAAATTTACACAGGAAATTCACTTTCCATACAGTAGTTCACATACACTTTGTCTCATAACATTGACCACAATTTACCACAATGCAAAAGCTCCCCTCCCACTTCCTCCTGATAATTACCTCTTCCCTGTGTCCATCCCTCCATGCCCTCCTGCCCCCTGAGCTATCTCCCTGTGCATAAGCAGTCCTTCTTTCTCCCATGCTTGTTCTCTCCAAGGAGTGTATCTACCTCAAGTAAATGTTCAACTCATATGCCTGTCTTTTGCTTGGCTGGAAGCCACAGGTATGGGTTCAATTCCAGACCTGACAGGCAGCTAGGGGCCATAGTCTCAGTGGTTCCACCAGGTTCTATCGGGCCAGCAAACCTGGTCCCCTCCCCCTTTTTTTTTTTCCTCCAAATGATTTTGAGTTTTGTCTACGTTGTTCTCCCTCTCTATCCAGGATCTCCTACATAGATCCCCTTCCAAGTGGTTGACATTGGTAGCCAGGCACCATCTAGTTCTTCTGTTCTAATAGTTACACAGGCTGCAGATTGGATGGTGTACCAGTCACTAGGACTGATTATATCCATGAATTTTGGTTTTCTTCATTCTTCTTTGCTCTGGATGAGGCCATCATTGCATCTAGATGACAGCTTGCAGGCTTTTAAGATCTCAGTCACTACTCGCCAAAGCAGGAGGTGGAACAATGTTTTGTGTAGTATGTTATGCCAATTGAGCTTGATGTCCCCTGTGACTATGGTCCCAAGCCCAATGGTTCAACTGCTCAGTCCCTCTGGGTAACTGGCTGTGACCAAGCAGTGACTACCACCTTGCCTCTTGTCAGCTCTACTATACATCTGGGAATTCAGATCATACATTCATACATTCAGACCATTGTTTGCCAACCCTATACATGTTCTTGGGTACACTCCTCACTTCATAGACATACCTATTAGTTCAGCCTGTCCACCCATATAGCCATGTTTGCCTTCATTGACAATGCAGTACTGTTTGTGCAAAAGGGTTCATCTTTGTTGTCTGTACCTCCCATGTACCTCTCTATGTCTTTCTCATTCTTAATGCCACCATATTGATCACTCACATTTGGTACATTGCCCTTCTCTTCACCCAAATCAATACTTATCTCTATCCATCTAACAGCATTCCCTCCCCTCCGCTTCCATCCCTGATAACCAATAAAGAAAATTTCCTTCTGTAGATAAACCTTTCCTTGACTTTTACAATAACAGACTAATACAGTATTTGTCCTTTTGTGATTGACTTATTTCACTCAGCGTAATGTCCTCCAAGTTCATCCACATTATGTGATGTTTTGCAGATTCTACATTATTCTTTAGCATTGTGTAGTATTCCATTGTATGTAAGTACCATGGTTTGGTTATCCCTTCCTCAGTTGATGGACACCTAGGTTGTTTCCATCTTTTGGCTATTGTAAATAGTGCTGCGATGAACATGGCATATGTCTGTTCTTGTCATGGCTCTCCTTCTTTAAGATATATACCTAGTAAAGGAATGGCTGGATCAAATGGTATTTCTAATTCCCACTTTTGAAGGAATCGCCATACTGCTTTCCACAATGGTTGTA
Source organism: Orycteropus afer afer (assembly GCF_000298275.1). Classification (NCBI taxonomy): domain Eukaryota; kingdom Metazoa; phylum Chordata; class Mammalia; order Tubulidentata; family Orycteropodidae; genus Orycteropus; species Orycteropus afer. The sequence goes on from NW_006921606.1 coordinate 1,276,993, forward strand.
CCATTTTTAAAGTCCTACCAGTAGTGTATCAGAGTCCCAATCTCTCCACATCCTCGCCAGCATTTGTTATTTTCTGCCTTGCTGAACTTTGCTAATAGTGCTTGAGCAAGATGGTATCTCATTGTTGTTTTGATTTGCATCTCTCTAATAGCTAATGATCATGAGCATTTCTTCATATGTTTGTTGGCTGCT
>NW_006921606.1:1278099-1282743 GCF_000298275.1 Orycteropus afer afer
CCCACCAGCCACTCCTCGGAAGGAAGGTTGGGCAATCCTACTTCCGTAGTGATACTGCCTCAGAAACCCAAGGAGGGGTCCCTATGAGTCAGGGCCAACTCAACAGCACATAACAACAACAACAACTATGTAGACATTTTCATGTGGAGGGTCTTGTGATTGAATGTAGTTGAGGTCAATTCTAATTGAAGTCCTTGAAAAGTAAGACTGAATCATTTGGATAAGAAAAGGTTGAATCAACTCTAATCTGAAGCCTCTGAGATGTAAAACATTGTTTTATCTGGGTAAGGAGAAGTGCAATTGCTCAAATTCACCTTATGATTCAAAGAGCAGTTAAGATATCAATAAACAATTCTTCATCTATGTTAGAAGTTCTAATTATTTTCTTCTTTGTTATTCAAACAGTAACAACTTGACAAGGAAAAAGACTGCCTTTCTTTTAGAAAGGTAGAAATGAAAATCTTAGTTTAAAATGGAGTTTTCACATAGGTCTGAAGTCACCCTATTCAGATATACTAGCATTTCAGTTTTTCTAAGATTGACTACCACATCTCCCCCTTTTGATCAAGCCACTACTAGGGGCTGATAGATTACTTACAAAAGAGTTACCTATTTTCTGCAAGGTGTTGAAGTTTCTTGGCTGGCTGCTCTGTGTGAGTCTTTTTGCTCTGAGTGACTCTTTAAGCTATTGTTCTCCTCTGGATGCATAGGCTTTACTGTGTTTTTCTTTGAACTTTCAATGTGGGAGCTTTGCTGTGGCTAGGCCACTCTTCTGGAAGCTTTTAAGACCTCAAATGCTGTTTTGATACCATTTTAGCAACTGAGTCTTTTCTGAATTCACCTTGTCATTAATTCCAGGGTGGATAAAATCAAGGTAAGTGATATGAACACATTAGAGGAATAACTGAGCATTCTGCACAGGGTTTGCTTCAGAACCCAACTTTATCTTCCTTAGAAAAATCAGTTTCTTTTAGATGCATAATTCTTTGCATAGTCATATGTCGAGAAGGTTGATTGTGGCAATAAGAAAACACAAGGTATCAGTCATTTAACAAATCCTGTGATAATAATGGGAGCTCTGGTGGTGTAGTACCTAAGGCATTTGACTGCTAACCAGAAGGCTGGTGATTCAAACCTGCCAGTCATTCCTCAGAAGGAAGGTTGGGCAATCTACTTCTGTAGTGATACTGCCTCAGAAACCCAAGGAGGTGTCACAATGAGTCAGATCCAGCTTGACAGCAGTGAGTTTGGTTTTGTGGTGTGATGATAATTACAGCGATTAAAAAGAGACAGATTAGCAGAAAGGAGTATATCCCATGTACAATATTTTAGGGTAACCAGTCAAAAAAAAATATCAAGGAAAGAAGGAATGGTCAGTCAGGAGCAGTCATGGGTGGAATGGTATGTAACCAAAAAGCAATTTAGGCATATTTTAGAGATGTTTTGCTCTACTACTCCAGAGGTGTTTATCCTCAAACAGCAAGACCTATTGGTGACAGCCCAAACCCCTCCTTGTTGAGCAGATAGGAAATTAAAAAAACAAACTTGTTGTCCAATAAAAACTTTGTCAAAGATTCTAAAGTTTTGTTGTTGTTGTTGTGCAGCCATCCCATCAGCGACACTATCAGTAATTTGAATCTTAGTGACAGATAGATTGTAGGTGGACATTTCTAATTGTCTAATTTTTAACCATGGTGCAGAGCATGTAAGAAAGACCATCTCTATCTCAAATTCTCAGCTATGAGATTGTGTGAGGATGAGGTCTCTTCTTTGTATGAATATTAATTTTAAATCATATCACTGTTCTATAGTAAGCTGTCATTGTATGAATGGATACTCAAAGGAATTCCTAATGCTTTTAAAGTACATTGGTTTATCATGTTCCAACTATCTAAACATGGTAAAGCCCAAGTACAGAATGAGTCATCAGACTTATTCCTCAAATAAGCTGTTCCTCCACATAAAAAGTCATATCTTTTTATAAAAACACACATAGTGTTCCTTTCTCAGTTTGAATATCAGGAAATGGAAATGAGTTGATTTGCTCTTTTAAACTAGTTATAGTTAGCAATTAATTATAAGTGGATAGTTCTTAAAAATCTAGGGGATCTTAAAATCTGGAACAAATAGAGAAAGACTTGGATTGATCATAACACAGTTCTCTTTTTCTGAATGCTATATCAAGCATCATTGATAAAAATTTTTACATAGTGTGGATAGAGAAGAACATTTTATTTGAACATGAGTAAGATTAAAACTGGGAGCTGATGAACACATAGACAATTCTGGGGTAACCATCGTTTGATAGGGATGGCTTCTTTATATGGTTTTTCCAAATCAATAATAAAATCAGGTGTGAATTTATCCTCTAAAACTAGTATAGGAAAAGTATCTGTGTGCTTTTGTGTGGATTGTGGGGCAGTCAATGCCTAACATTCTGTTAAATTGCTGGCACTGGCAACTGATATAGCTAACTTCATAAAAGCATTTTCTTTCTAGGTATCAGTGGATGTTGTTGGTATGTGCTGTTGAGTTGTCTCCAACTCATAGTGACCTTATGTATAACAGAATGAAACATTGCCCGATCCTGTGCCAGCCTCATGATCCCTACTATATACCTGAGCCCATCACTGCAGCAACTGTGTCAGTCCATCTTGTTGGGGGCCTTCCCCTTTTTCATTGACCGTCCACTTTACCAAGCATGACATCCTTCTCCAGAGAATGGTCCCTTCTTACAACAGACCAAAGTAGATGAGATGAAGTCGGGCCGTTCTGACTTCCAGGGAGCGTTCTGGCTACACCTCTTCCAGGACAGATTTGTTAGTTCTTTTAGCAGTCCATGGTACTTTCAGCATTCTTTGCCAGTACCACAACTCAAAAGCATCAGCTCTTCTTTGGTCTTCTTTATTCATTGTCCAGCTCTCACATGCATATGAAAACTAAATAAAATAAAAAAAACAAAAACTCCCTGCCTTCGAGTTGGTCATAGCGACCCCTCCTTGGGTTTCTGAGGTATATCTCTACAGAAGTAGATACCTCAATCTTCCTTCTGAGGAGTGGCTGGTGGGTTTGAACAGGCAGCCTTCTGGTTAGCAGTCAGATGCCTTAGGCAGTATTCCACCAGAGCTCCTATATGTTTATAAGGCAATTGAAAATATGATGGCTTGAGTTAGGCACATCTTAGTCTTCAAGGAGATATCTTTGCCCTTCAGCACTTGAACGAGGTCTTTTGCAGCAGATTTGCCCAATGCAATATGTCCTTTGATGTCCTGACTGCTACTTCCATTGGTATTGACTGTAGAACCAAGCAATATGAAGTCTTTGACAACTTCAGTGTTTTCTCCATTTATCCTGATGCTGCTTATTGGGCCAGTTGTGAGGATTTTTGTTTTCTTTATATTGAGGTGTAATCCATACTGGAGACTGTCTTTAATCTTCATCAGTAAGTGTCTCAAGTCTCACTTTCAGTGAGCAAAGTTGTGTTGTCTGCATAACGCAGGTTGTTAATGAACCTTCCTCCAATCCTGATGCTACATTCTTCTTCAAATAGTCCAGCTTCTCGGAATACTTGTTCAGCATACAGACTGAATAAGTATGGTGAAAGGATACACTTTTCTTTTTCTGGTAAATTCACTAAGGGATGAAGCAGCTCAGTAAGATGGGGCTATGTTAAAAGGTTATAAATATTGAGGAAATGCATCTTGTCATTTCTTCCATTTGCTTTAGCTACTCTCTGTTCAAGTGCAAGTTTCAGAATCTCTTCTGATATCTATTTTGGTTGTTTCTTCCTTTGCTATCTTTTTAATGATCTTTTGCTTTCTTTGTGGATGATGTTCTTGATGTCATCCCACAATTCCTCTGGTTTTTGGTCATTGGTGTTCAGTGCATCTTGTCTATTCTTTAAATTATTTCTAAATGCAGGAGGAATATAATTAAGGTCATATTTTGACTCTCATGGACTTCTTAAATTGTCTTCAGCTTGAACTTGAACTTGCATATAAGCAGTTGATAACAAACAAAACAAAAAGAAACTTACTGTAAACATCATAATAGAAGGATAATTAATAAAATATAGTAAAATAGAGGACAAATAGAGACTATAAAACATTTTATTTTTCTGGCAAATTCACTAAGGGATGAACCAACTCAGTAAGATGGGGCTATGTTAAAAGGTTATATAAATATTGAGGAAATGCAATATATTCAGTTACTCATATACGGAATGAAAGGTTTAACTTTTGGGTAAGAGTCAAAGATATTTAATAATTATAAAAACTATTCAGCTACCTGGGCAACTGATTGGAAGAGATCCATATTTGTTCCCATTCCAAAAAAAAGGTGATCCCTCAGAATGTGGAAATTATCGAACAATATCATTAATTCACATGCACTAAAATCTTGCTGAAGAGAATTCAAAAATAGTTGCAGCAGTATATTAACAGAACTTCCAGAATTGCGAACTGGATTCAGGAGAAGATGTGGAACAAGCGATATTGTTGCTGATAGCAGATGGATTTGGGCAGAAAGCAAAGAATACCAGAATACCAGAAAGATGTTTACTTGTGTTTTATTGACTATGCAAAAGCATTCAATTGTGTGGATCATAGCAAATTATGGATAACATTGAGAAGAATGGGAATTCCA
>NW_006921606.1:1283029-1284820 GCF_000298275.1 Orycteropus afer afer
CTTGTTGAAAGTGAAGGTGATTTGAAGCACTTGTTGATGAAGATCAAACTATAGCCTTCAGTATGATTACACCTCAACATAAAGAAAAAAAAAAATCCTCACAACTGGACCAATAAGCAGCATCATGATAAATGGAGAAAAGATTAAAGTAGTCAGGGATTTCATTTTACTTGGATCCATAATCAATGGCAGCAACAGTCAGAAAAACAGATGATCAATATTGCACTGAGTAAATCTGCTGCAAAAGAACTCTTCTTTAAAGTGCTGAAGAGCAAAGATGTCACTTGGAACACTAAGGTGCACCTAACCCAAGCCATGGTATTTTCGATAGCATCATATCATATGCATGTGAAAACTGGACAATGAGTAAGGAAGATGGAAGAAGAGTTGGTGCTTTTGAGTTACGGTGTTAGCAAAAAATACTGAAAGTACTGTGGACTGCCAGAAAAACTAACAAATCTGTCCTGGAAGAAGTGCAGCCAGAATGCTCCTTGGAATTGAGAATGGCCAGACTTCATTTCACCTATTTTGGTCACGTTGTCAGAAAGGACCATTCCCTGGAGGAGATTATCATGCTTGGTAAAGTGGAGGGTCAATGAAAAAGGGGAAGGCCCTCAACAAGATGGGTTGATAGCATGGCTGAAACCATGGCTGAAAGCATGGGCTCAGGTATAGCTAGGATTGTGAGGCTGGCACAGGACTGGGCAGTGTTTGTTCTGTTGTACATAGGGTTGTATGAGTTGGAGCTGACTCAACAGCACCTAACAACAACAACAACAACAACAATAAAAGCTATTAAGAGCTAGTTCTGCAAATGAAAAAAGGAATAGTTAAATCCCAACAGTTAATAACCAGAGTTCATAGATTTTAGCAGCTTGCAAGTGATCTCACTCCATAATTCTGGAGTTAGCCGCTTGGTGTTGAAGTTGTTTGCTTCTGGCCACAGGGACACTCTTTTGGTCTGAGTTTCAAATCATTGGTTTAAGTCCAAATAGGCACTTTAGCTTTCTTTGGTAACTATGATAAATGAACTCAAAGGTTAATATTAATTAAAGGAGGAGAATCAGATTTTCTCTGTAATGCCTCTTTGATTTGGGGATAATACATTTTTTTACAATAGTGTATTAAAGATTGACAACATTTTCATAATTCAGGTTGTACTAAGTTAGCATCTGTAGAGGCATATGTAAGGAAAAATCATAGGCTTTCCACTAACTATTTCATAAGGAATAAGTTTATGAAATCCAAAAGAAGTGGTTCTTAAATTTAAAAGGACTAAAGGGAGAATTTTAGTCCAACACAAACCAAAGATTCAGATAAAATCAAATTGCATTGACAGGATCGTTTCCCTTAATTTCTTCAACTTGGGATACTCCCTTTGGTTGACAAGTTTGTATTTTGATTTTAGCTATTTTTGAAGGTGGTAGCAATGTATCTATTGGTCTGTTATTAAAGCCTCCTTATATAAGTATATATGTAAGGAGCTCTGGTGATATTGTGCCTAAGGTATTTGACTGCTAACCAGAATGTTGGCAGTTCAAACCCACCAGCCACTCCATGGAAGGAAGACTGGGCAATCTACTTTCATAAAGTTTTATTGCCTCAGAAACCCAAAGGGAGTCACTATGAGTCAAAATCGAGTCGATGGCAGTGAGTTTGGTTTTTTATATATATATGTATATAGATAGATAGATAGATAGATAGATACTGTTACTAGATGCAGTGAAAAAAAAAAAAAAACCAGCTATTTTGTTTCCATAATATCTTAAAATCAGGAATAACTTTATTTTA
>NW_006921606.1:1288168-1289763 GCF_000298275.1 Orycteropus afer afer
TGGCAGCATTGAGGATGAGAAAGACATAGAGAGGTACATGGGAGGTACAGACAACAAAGATGAACCCTTTTGCACATATAGTACTGCCTTGTCAGTGAAGGCAAACATGGGTATATGAGTGGATAGATGGGTGGACTGGCTGAACTCTTAGGTATGTCTATGAAATGGGGAGTGTATCCAAGAACATGTATAGGGTTGGGGGACAATGGGTCTATAAGTTTATGTGAATGATCAGAATTCCCAGGTGTACAGTAGAGCTGACAAGGGGCAAGGTTGTGGTCACTGCTTGGTCACAGCCAGGTACCCCAAGGGACTGAGTAGTTGAACCTGTGGGCTTGGGGCCATAGTCATAGGGGACATCAAGCTCAATTGGCATAACATACTATACAAAACATTGCTCCATCTCCAGGATGAAATATTAGATATGTCTGTGAGGTGGGGAGTACACCCAAGAACATGTATAGGGTTGGCAGACAGTGATCCTATAACTTTATGTGTATGATCTGAATTCCCAGGTGTATAATCGAGCTGACAAGGGGCAAGATTGTAGTCACTGCTTGGTCACAGCCATCTCCCCAGAGGGACCGAGTAGTTGAACCTCTGGGCTTGGGACCATAGTCGCAGAGGACATCAAGCTCAATTGGCATAACATACTACACAAAACATTGTTCCACCTCCTGCTTTGGTGAATAGTGACTGGGATCTTAAAAGCCTGCAAGATGCCATCTAGATGCAATGATGGCCTCGTCCAGAGCAAAGAAGAATGAAGAAAACCAAAATTCATGGATATAATCAGTACGAGTGACTGGTACACCATCCAATCTGCAGCCTGTACGACTATTAGACCAGAAGAACTAGATGGTGCCTGGCTATTACTGTCAACCACTTGGAAGAGGATCTATGTAGGATATCCTAGATAGACAGGGAGAACAATGTGGAACAATACTCAAAATCATTTGGAAAAGATAAAGGGGACCAGGTTTGCTGGTCCAATAGAGCCTGGTGGAACCACTGAGACTATGGCTCCTAGCTGCCCTTCAGGTCTGGAATTGAATGCAAGCCTGTGGCTTCCAGCCAAACAATAGATAGGCATGTGAGTTGAACATTTACCTGAGGTAGATACACTCCTTGGAGAGAACAAGCATGGGAGAAAGAAGGACTGCTTATGCACAGGGAGACAGCTCAAGGGGCAGGAGTGTATGGAGGGATGGACACAGGGAAGAGGTAACTATCGGAAGGAAGTAGGAGGGGAGCTGTTGCATTGTGGTAAATTGTGGTCAATGTTATGAGACAAAGTGTATGTGAACTGCTGTATGGAAAGTGTATTTGGTCTGTAAATTTTCGCCCAAATCACAATAATAAAAAAAAAAGAATAAGGGAGAAGAAATTTTAAACACTTAATAAAATATCCATGAAATAAAAAATAAAAAAAACATTGTTCCACTTCCTACTTTGGCGAGTAGTGACTGGGATCTTAAAAGCTAGCAAGCTGCCATGTAGATGCAACGATGGGTCTCTCCTCATCCAGAGCAAAGAAGAATGAAGAAAACCAAAATTCATGGAAACAATTAGTCCTAGCTACTGGTGATCTGTAG
>NW_006921606.1:1290313-1304580 GCF_000298275.1 Orycteropus afer afer
AAAAAAAAAAAAGTAGCTGCCTTAAAAAAAAAAACAACAACCAAACTCATTGCCATCGAGTTGATACGGAGTCATAGCGACCCCCTTAGGGTTTCTGAGGAGGTAAATCTTTACGAAAGTAGATTGCCCAGTCTTCCATCTGTGGAGTGGCTGGTGGATTTAACCGCCAACCTTTCAGTTAGCAGTGAAACGCCTTAGGCACTACACCACCAGAGCTCCTTAGTAAGAAAGTCTGCTGGCAGAGAAATGCTGAGTTAAAGCAGAATTAAGTAAAAGAGATACAGCTTAAGGTATCTGCACATTTAAAAAGATTTAAAGCTATATTCACAATTTTTTGGAATTTTCTAAATTGTCTTAGTTTCAAGCACAGCTTTATAGTTAAAATTTTAAGGAAGCTCATTAAATTGTAAGTGTAATTTTATTTGGGTAAAATATCTCTTTGTACTAAATTGACAGGAGTTTCAGAACTTAGTAAAAAGGAAGTTAAATCCTCTATAGGGCCAAAAGAGACAGGCACAGGCAGAGAATGAAATAATGTTTTTTCTTCTTTAGTAACTATCACAATTTTAAATGTCTTTGTACTCCTGGGCAGGGCCTTTTGTAGGCATGTGGGATTAATTTCAGACAGTGAGCTCTTGAATCAATCAAAAACATACAAAATTCTCCGTTAATATATAGTTCTCTCTGATGGTTTGGAGCTACTGTTAGAAAACTCCCTGGTTTGTCCCTGGAGCCCTTTGGTTCTGAATCAGACTGCAGGAGCTGTTGGGGTGGAAACCTTCTGTTTATTCTTTAACTTAAAGCATCCACTTCCTGATGGCCAGGTTTTTTACAAGTTAGAAGCCAGTTTGGGTATATTGGAAGTGGGCCCTTGGAGCTGCTGTAACTGAAGGGTCACTAATTTATTCAACTGGTTAGCCGGAGTAGTATGTTTTGTTGCTAAAGTTTGGGTGAACTCATGAGCTAAAATGGGTAGTTCTTCAATGGAAACAGCCCTCCAATCTCAATTTCTCATAACTAAGGCTGAAATTTCAGGTTTGAGGACAGAAATAAATATGTATTAAAGGTTCCTTTCATTTTTGGTTCTGAAAAGTACATCCTGTTGTTGTTGTTGTTGTTAGCTGCCATCGAGTTGTCTCTGACTCATAGTGAACTCACGTACAGCGGAACGAAACACTACCTGTCCCTATGCCAGCCCCACCACCTTTGCTACATCTGAGCCCGTTGTAGCCACTGTGTCAATCCATCTTGTTGAGAGCCTTCCCCTTTTTTGTTGTCCCTCCACTTTACCAAGCATGATACCTTCTCCAGGGAAAAAGCTCCATTCTTACAACATGACCAAAGTAGGTGAGACGAAGTCTGGCCATTCTCACTTCCAAGGAGCATTCCAGCTGCACATGTTCCAGGACAGATTATTTAGTTCTTTTAGCAGTCCATGGTACTTTCAGCATTCTTCACCAACACAACTCAAAAGCATCGACTCTTCTTCGGTCTTGCTTTCTCATTGTCCAGCTCTCACATGCATATGAGGCTATTGAAAATACCATGACTTGCGTCAAGCACACCTTAGTCTTCAAGGAAGTATCTTTGCTCTTCAGCTCTTGAAAGAGGTCCTTTGCAGCAGATATGCCCAGTGCTATAGGACATCTGATATCTTGCCTGCTGCTTCCATTGGTGTTGACTGTAGAACCAAGTAATATGAAATCCTTGACAACTTCAATTTTTTTCTCCGTTTATCATGATGCTGCTTATTGGTCCAGTTGTGAGAATTTTTGTTTTCTTTATATTGAGGTGTAATCCATACTGCAGACTGTAGTCTTTAATCTTCATCAGTAAGTGTGATGGTTGGAGCTGTGTGTCAACTTCGCTGGACCACAATTCTGTGTGGTTTAAGCTGTTGTGATGTGCTTATTCCCATGATGGGATCAGATGATTATGTTTTGAGCAGCCAGTCCATTGAAAGGGAGTTTCCCTAGGGGTGTGGCCTGCTTCTAGTATATCTATGGACATCCTGGGAAAAGAGACATTCTTCTGTGGATCGGGATTCTGTTGTGCTGCCTACAGCTGTCCATGAGTGAACAATCCACCATTCGGCCTGGAAATCTTGGATTCGTCATTCGTTGGAGTCAACAGCTGTTGTACTGTCTGCCAGCCTTGAGTTCCTCAGTCCCTGTGGCTGCAAGAGTCAGGAAAAACCTCCAGCTCGAAGTGGAAAAGCCTCCAGCTTGACGTTTGATCCAGGAACTTTGGATTTGCCAGATTCTATAAGTGTGTGAACCATTTTCCTAAGATAAATTTTTCTCTATAAACATATATATAAGCTTTACTGGTTTTGTTTCTCTAGAGAACCCACTCTTAACACAGTAGCTGTCTCAAGTCAGCCTCACTTTCAGTGAGCAAAGTTGTGTTGTCTGCATAATGCAGGTTGTTAATGAACCTTCCTCCAATCCTGATGACATATTCGTCTTCATATAGTCTAGCTTCTTGGATTATTTGTTCAGCATACAGATTAAATAAGTATGGTGAAAGGATACAACCCTGATGCACTCCCTTCTTGATTTTAAACTCTGCAGTGTCCCCTTGTTCTGTTTGAATGACAGTCTCCAGGTCTATGTACAAGTTTCTCATGAGCACAATTAAGTGTTGTGGAATTCCCATTCTTCTCAATGTTATCCATAATTTGTTATGAATAAAAACAATTGAATGCTTTTGTATAGTCAATAAAACACAAGTAAATATCTTTCTGGTATTCTTTGCTTTCAGCCAAGCTCCATGTGACAGCAGCAATAATATTCCTTGTTCCACATCCTCTTCTGAATCCAGCTTGCATTTCTTGTTCTCTGTCAATATACTGCTGCAACCATTTTAGAATTATCTTCCGTAAGATTTTACTTGTATGTGATATTAATGATATTGTTCGATAATTTCCACATTCTGTGGGACACCTTTCTTTGGAATGGTTACAAATATGGATTTCTTCCAGTCAGTTGGTCAGGTAGTTGTCTTCCAAATCTCTTGGCATAGCCAAGTAAGTGCCTCCAGCGGGGCATCTGTTTGTTGAAACATCTCAATGGTTATCCTGTCAATTCCTGGAGCCTTGTTTTTTGGCACTTCTTTCAGTGCAGTTTCGACTTCTTCCGTCAGTACCATTGGTTCTTGATCATATGCCACCTCCTGAAATGGATGAACATTGACCAATTCTTTTTGGTACAGTGGCTCTGTGTATTCTTTCCATCTTCTTTTAATGTTTCCTGCGTCATTCAATATATTGCCCATAGACTCTCAATATTGCAACTTGAGTCTTAAATTTTTTCTTCAGTTCTTTCAGCTTGAGAAATGCCAAGCATGTTCTTCCCTTTTTGCTTTCCAACTCCATGTCTTTGCACATTTCATTATAATAATTAAATTCGTCTTCTTGAGCTGCTCTTTGAAATCTTCTGTTTAGCTCTTTTATCTTGTCTTTTCTTTCATTTGCTTTAGCTCCTCTCCATTTAAAGGCAAGTTTCAGAGTCTCTTCTGACATCCATTGTGGTCTTTTTTCCTTTGCCATCTTTTTAATGACCTTTTGGTTCCTTCATGGATGATGTTCTTGATGTCATCCCACAGTTCTTCTGGTTTTTTGGTCACTAGTGTTCAATGCATCAAATCTATTCTTTAAATTGTCTCTAAATTCAGGAGGGATATTATGAAGGTCATATTTTGGCTCTTGTGGACTTTCTCTAATTGTCTTCAACTTCCACTTGAACTTGCAGATGAGCAGTTGATGGTTTGTTCCACAGTCAGCTCCTGCCTTGTTTTGGCTGAAGATATTGAGCTTCTCCATGGCCTCTTGCCACAGATGTAGTCAATCTGATCCCTGTGTACTCCATCTGGTGAAGTCCACATGTATGGCCACCATTTGTGACGTTGAAAAAAGGTATTTGCAATGAATAACTCATTGGTCTTGCAAAATTCTATCCTGAGATGTCTAGCATTATTTTTATCTCCAAGGCCAAATTTTCCAACTACCAGTGATTCTTCTTTGTTTCCAACTTTTGCATTCCAGTCACCAGTGATAATCAGCACATCTTGATTTTATGTTTGGTCAATTTCAGACTGCAGAAGTTGGTAAAAATCTTCAATTTCCTCATCTTTGGCTTTGGTGGTTGGTGTGTAAATTTGAAAAATAGTAGTATTAACTGACTTTCCTTGTGGGCATATGGATATTATTCAATCACCAAGAACATTGTACTTCAGGGTAGATCTTGAAACATTCTTTGTGATGATGAATGCCACGCGATTCCTCTTCAATTTGTCATTCCTGGCATAGTAGATCATATTGTTATCTGATTTAAAATGGCCAAAATCCGTCCATTTCAGCTCACTAATACTTAGGATATCAATCTTTATGTGTTCCATTTAATTTTTGACAACTTCCAATTTTCCTAGATTCATGCTTCATACATTCCATGTTCCAATTATCAATGAATGTTTGCAGCTATTTCTTCTCATACTGAGTCATGCCACTTCAGCAAATGGAGGTCCTGAAAGCTCTGCGTTATCCATATCATTAAGGTAGGCCCTACTCTGATGAGGCAGCTCTTTCCCAGTCATATTTTGAGTGCCTTCTGACCTGAGGGGCTCATTGGACAATATTTCAGGGCTATTCATAAAATTTTCCAGTAATATGTCAGACAGTGTCTCACTACTATTCAAAGGTTTTCACTGTCCAGTTGTTTGAGAAGTAGATGGTCTCTTCTTTCTTCCAAGTCTGGAAGCTCCAGCGAAACCAGTCCACCATGGACACCCCTGCTGGCAGTCTCCAGCCTCACAGCAACACGCAAGCCACCACAGTATGACAAACCAACAGGCAATTTTGTCTCCTTTAGCTGTTCCAACAGCTCTGCTCACTTCCTGAAAAATACATCCTAGAATATTCTAAAAACTTCTGGAATAAGCGGGATTGATAATCATAAACATTTTCATCTTTGCCTTCTATACAAGAAAGTGCTCTTTTCAATCTATTTTTTTGGTGAAAGTCTTTAACAATTGCTTCATATAAATAATTTCCCTTATTTTGGGCTTCTGTAAGAAGGGTGAAGGCTGATTTGTTTGTATTCAGAGCTAAGTCAGTGTAAAAAAGACAAGGAGGCCACACGTTCTGACCTCCTCTAACCTCATAAGAAGAAGACAGAATCACCATTAGCAAACCAAGGCCTATTCCTGCAAAACCAGACATACTGCTTCCCTCCAGCCCTTTCACCAACCATTCCTCCCAAAGCACCCACCACCTCTCTCCTGAGTTCGATAATTCACTGCAGTGGCCACACAGAACTCACAGATTACAGGGTCTATTAGGGAAGCACCAGGCTACAATTCAAGTTCAGGAAAAACACTCAGTCTCTCTCCCAGCCCACAGTCTCTCTCCTAACAGTCTCTGTCCCACCATGAGTGTCCTTCGGTGTTTACTCAGCAATGCGTGTCTCTTGTGTCTCTTTCCTAGCAGCACGTGCCTCTTTCAGCAGCACGTCTTCCTCAACCAGCAGTCAGAGAGACTTCTGCCTCTAGGAGACCTCCTTTTGAGCCTGACAGAGTGACCAAACTAATCAATCATAACATCAGAATTCTAAGCACCTGAGAGAGAGCAGGAACCTCCCAGAACATTGCTTTGTGTTGTGCCCAACAGAAATACCCCAGGTGGATAACTTTTACAATCACTCCTCAGTTGCTCACAGAAAATTCCACCACAGAGTTTACAAAGACTTATGGCTAGAAAAGCCAGACTAAGTAATTTACTACACCTCAGTCAGGTATGGGATTTTTCCCCTTATCATGTTCCAATCATAATTTGGCTTATCCAAGGCCAACCAACGTATGGATTTGTTGTTGTTGTTGTTGTTATGTGCCGTGGAGTTGGATCCAACTCGTAGCAACCCCTCCTTGGGTTTCCGAGGCAGTATCACTACAGAAGTAGATTGCCCAACCTTCCTTCCAAGGAGTAGCTGGTGGGTTAGTTGGCACAAATTAGCCAATACAGTTGATAAGCATTAATGAGGACCTTAAATTCTTCAGCAAATCTATGAGTTGTCCTCTCATAAATTTGGAATAGTTTTAACAATGCTATGGAGGTTTGTATGGGTCCAGGAAAGGAAAGAAACAACAGCCTTCCTTGGACTTTCTCCAGTGCCTACTTCAGATTCTGCAGGGTGAATTTCAAAAGACATTTCAGGAATTGTCCTGAATTTTAGAGATACCGCCTCGGAAATCCAAGGAGGGGTTTGCTATGAGTCAGAAATGACTGGACAGCAGTGAGTTTTTCTAAACTCGATCTTCAGAAACCTAAGGAGGGGTTGCTATGAGTCAGAAACAACTGGACAGCAGTGAGTTTTTCTAAACTCAACCTTTTTGTTTTAGACTCTCTGCTTCTGATTTTTTTTTTTTTAAATAAACAATTTTCTACTTCTAGCTTTGAATCTTTAAAAACTCTTTCTTGGAAGAAAGGAATTCAGATAGAGCACTTTCAGATGGAAAAAGAGGAAGAGGAGAGTACAAAGAAAGGGGTGACAGCTGGGAGGCAGGGAAATGGTAGCAGAGGATGTCAGGGGAGGATGAGAGTCCACTATGGGCAGAGGGGCAGAGGAGGTTGCAGTGAAGGGTTTAAGTACAGCAGAGCTATGTTTTTCTAATTCTTTAACTTTCTTAGTTAACTCAGAAACCGAATACTGCAGTTCCTTATTTGGTTCAGTAAATTTAGAAATACATTTTGCAAAGAGGTCATCTTACTTTGTTACTGTCATTTAGAGCCCTTAAACTGTCAATCAGAAAAAAGTCCCATTAATATTTTTTCCCCCTCTGAGACCTTCTTTCTTTAATTCACTGTACAGTAGTAATTTAGAAAGTTCAAAAGTGTCATGAATTGTCCATTAATCCCAACTGTCATTTGACAATCATGCCAAGCAGACATAGACTTGGCGTTACCCAAATTTCCAGAGACAGGACAAAATTAGCTTCAAAATCTTTTCAAACAACAAGCTAGAGCTCTCATTTCTTAGAACCAGCTAATTTCTCTAACAAAGGGTACCACAGAAATTGGAAATAAAGTTCTGAGGTCTTTAAGCAATGACCCTAAAGTACCTGAAACCAAAGGAACTATGTTTGGTTCAAAAGACAGAAAGGAAAGAGGGAAACAAGTAGTTCAATAAAATATTGGGGAGCTTTATACACAAAGGGCACAGAGCTTGACCTTGTGAGGAATTTACCTGCTGCAACTTCTGGATTCCATGAAAGCAGACTGAATTGGTAAATCTATGTTTTTGCTTTACCCCATTTTCTTGCTGCTTGAATGCTGCAAAGGTGAGATGTCCTTTGGTATCCCTTCATGGTTATAAGAAATATATCCTAGTGGGCACACTGGACTGACACTCTATTAGAAAATAAAAAGAAGATTTTATTGAAGGAATAATTGCATTTCATGCAATGAAGTCCACGCAGCTTCTTAAGATGCATGAGTATCCTGCCTTGTAGGAGAAATAGCCAGTTTTTATTTGGTTAAGGAAACAAATGGTTTCAGATCTAAGAGACAAGTGCAGAGGAAGGGAGGAAAATTTACAAGGAATTGTCAAATCATATATATTTTTTTTAACAATTCTTATCTCTTGGTACAATTAATTCTTTATCTCCTTATACAATTTGACTAAGGCAATATTTCTGAAGCATACTATATAGACATTTTGAAGTGTGTGTGTGGGATGTTTTATGACTGAATGTAAACCAAAACCAAACCCGATGCCATTGAGTCACTTCTGACTGATAGGAACCCTATAGGGCAGAGTAGAACTGCTGCATAGGGTTTGGTTTCCAAGGCTGTAAATCTTTACAGAAGCACACTGCCTCATCTTTCTTCCCCAGAGCAGTTTTTTAAAATTTGAACCACCAATTTTTGGATAGCAGCTCAGGGCTTCAACCACCAGAGCTCCTTGTGACTGAATATAGATCAGGTCAATTCTAGTTGAAGTCCTTAAAAAGTAAGACTAATTCATTTGGATAAGAAAAGGTTGAATCAACTCTAACCTGAAGGCTCTGAAATGTAAAACATTGTTTTAGCTGGCTTAGGAGAAATGGCAGTTGCTCAGACAAATTCACCTGGTGATTCAAAGAGCAGTTAAGACAGCAAGTAAACAATTCTTCATCTAGGTTAGAAATTCTGAGTTTTTTCTTCTTTGTTTCAAATCTTGACAAGGAAAAAGACTGACTAGTTTTCTTTACAAAGGTACAAATGAGAATCTTAACTTAAAATGAAGTTTTGATATAGGTCTGAAGCAACCCCTCATTGGATTTCCCAGGCGGTATCTCTACCGAAGTAGATTGCCAGTCTTCCTTCTGAGGAGTGGCTGGTGTGTTTGAACAGCCAACCTTCTGGTTAGCAGTCAAATGCCTTAGGCACTACACCACGAGAGCTCCCATAGGCCTGAAAACACCCTATTCAAATATGCTAACACCTTGATTTTTCTAAGATTCACTACCACATCTGTCAGTCCATCTCTCAGAGGATTTCCCTCATTTTCACTGACTTAATGATCCTTTTCTAGTGATTGGTCTTTCCTGATGACATGTTCAAAGTAAGCGAGCTGAAGTTTGCCATCCTTGCTTCTAAAGAATATTCTGGCTTTATTTCTTCTGAGAGTTCTTCATTCTTTTGGCAGTTCAGAGTGTATTAAATACTCTTCACCAATACAGTTCAAATGCATCCCTAATTTTGCTCCCTCTAGGCTCTGGTTCTGCCTTCTGAGCCATCCTTTCTTTTCCAAAAGAAGTGTCCCACATGTGCCCTTGGGTAGCTCTTTCAATGTTCTTGGCCTGATTCCTTCCTGTAGAAGGTTGGAAGTACAAAGGCGTCATTTCATCTTGTCTTTTTATGCCTGTTGTTATGTGCTGACTGACTCAGCAACCCATGTAAAAACGAAACACTACCAGGCCCTGAGCCATACTCACAGTCTTGGTTAGGCTTGAACCTATTGTTGTAGCCTTTGTGTCAATCTATCTTATTGAGGGTCTTCCCCTTTCTAGCTGACCCTCATACGTACTTTCTCAAAGTACTTGAGATGAAGTCTGGCCATTCTCACTTCTGAGGAGCATTCTGGCTACACCTCTTCCAAGACAAATTTGTTTGTTCTGGCAATTCTTGGTATTTTCAGTATTCTTCACCAGTACCAAAATTCAAATGCATCAATTTTTCTTCAGTCTTCTTACTCATTGTACAGCTTCGAAGGCAATTGAAAATACCATGGCTTTGCTCAGGCACACTTTAGTTTTCAAAGGGACTTTGAACCCTTTAACACTTTAAAGAGGTCTTTTGCGATAGATTTAACCAGCACAGTACGTCATCTGATTTCCTGACTGCTGTTACCATGGGCCTTGATTATGAATCCAAGTAAAATGAAATCCCTGACAACTTTAACCTTTTCTCCATTTATCATGATGTTTCTTATTGGTCCATTTGAGGATTTTTATTTTCTTTATATTGAGGTATAATCCATACTGAAGGCTGTAGTCTTTGATCTTCATCAGTAAGTGCTTCAAATCTTCACTTTCAGCAAGCAAGGTTGTGTTATCTGCATATTGCAGGTGGTTAATGAGTCTTCCTCCAATCCAGATGACACATTCTGCTTTAATAGTCCAGCTTCCTGGATTATTTGCAAAGCATACAGATTGAATTATTATGGTAAAAGGATACAACCCTGATGTATACCTTTCCTGATTTTAAACCCCTTGTTCTCTTTGAATTGCTGCCTCTTGGTCTATATACAACATGTCCACTGTAATAGGGGAGTAGAGAGCCCAGATTCAAACAGGTTTAGTAGGGACACTTTTATTAAGCCTTGGATTGGACAAAGACAATCATCTTGGATGAGGGAAAACATCAACCGGAGAAAGCTGACCGGAGTCCACTGAATCATGGCCATATGGCTATTTATGTATGATTTTTTTTTTTTTTTAAAGGAGAATCATCACAAAATCACGATTGGTGGTAGATAGAATTGTTAATATTGCAGATGGAACCATGGATGCAAGGAAAAGACCATGATTGAGATTTGAAGATAGGAAAAGGTTACAGGACTGGTTCTGGGCCTCAACTACCTGGCTAGGTGGTGGTCCCCATAGGCTGTGACTCATGACCGTGCAGCCTGAGTCTTAGCCACAAGGTGGCTACCCCATGATACCATGACCCCAACCGTAATTTAAATTAGAAAAGGACACTCTCAGGCAAGTTCCCTGGTTTTTTGTGATAGCATAATCTACTTTCAGCCATACTCTTCCTGAAGGCAAAATTGCCCCACCCTAGGATTGTCCTGGAACTTGTCTGTGCATAGCTACAATGCTGGTTTATGGTCTGAAAGAACCCAAATGGCATCTGAAACTTATGCCAAGCTTCAAAGTAGAGTTAGAGCTCCCAACAATGGGATAATGCTTTAAAAATGTGAAGTCTCAAAACTGTAACCTGCTAAAGTAGTCTGGCTTCTGGGATTCTCCGTCTCATGGAATAGTTTCAACCTTCCCATTTCTTCAAAGGCAATTACTACTTGTTCATCTACTTTCCAGATTCTAAAGTTATTATAGCATTCATCTTTCCTTTTCTCTTTGTTTTTGTACATTTATACTTTTATAAAACTCTCTTTACAGTTATTTTTGTGGGGTGTTGGGAAGGAGTTAAATAGAATTACTTAGATTTTATAATAAGACTTTAAACCATTTCTTTATGATGCCAGTATTTAGGTGCTATGTAGATGTTTTCAAGTGGTCAGCTCACAAGGTGTAGGTAGAAATACAGAACCTTCAGTAGCCTGAAACTGTTACTTCAGGGATGAAATATGATTTTTAATGTTTGGAATAAGCACCAGGATTTCTTCAGGACACTAGACTGAGCTGAACATTGCTTAGTCACTGATAATTGACTATTTTCTAGCACTTTATTTTCTTTGAGAAATTGATGACATGGCATCTTGTGTATTTTTCTCCAGCTTTTTCATTTGAAAAAATTTATAGAAAAATTGAAGTGCAGTACAGCGAACATACATCTGTCCTTTACCTAGATTCTTCAGTTGTTAACATTTTTCCTTATTCTGCTCTTATATGTATATGTGCCTGTAAGAGAGACAAAACAATGTATATGTGTATATAATATATTGCTTACACTAAGTTGTAGACATAATGACATTTCACCTCAGAGGGCATATTTTAAAATCATTTCTAAAAACCTTGGCAAAATATAAATTGATAACACACATGCAAACCCAAACCTTTAATCTATGGGACTTTGATTAGTTAGAATATACAGAGCCAATTCCATAGCCACCAAATACTGCCATTTCTAATGGCACATGATTTTGTTAAAATGTTCTAATTTTGTAAAAATTAAGGGTAAGTAGAACAGTTTACTAAAAGGCTGAGACTCCAGCTATCCATCATTGAAGTGAAAAGATACCTGGTGAAAAGTGACAAAAAATATCACTTTCCAAGATATAAATTTATGGTTATTAGTTTGAAGATATTAGTTTATTTATTTATTTTTTTCATTGTGAGATTTCCTTTTTTACTTGCCAGAAATCTGATGGCCTAGATTTGTGTCAGATGTCCATTAAGTAATCAACAAATGTTGAGAACCTAAGGAACCAAGATGACTAGATTGATATCTTGAAGAAAAAAAAAAAAGTTTAAATAAAATAAGAATTTCACTTGAAAAATTCTCTTTTTTTGTTCCTGGTGGAGTTTGTAGTTACAGAAAGTTTCTGTATATATTGTATTTCAATAATTAATTTTAGAGATTTACATTATATAATATATACTATAAAATAAATATACTTGATAGGAAAATTATACTGAGTATACATTAATCTTTATTTCATGATGTAGAAAGCACCGTATCTAAAACTGAAGGCACATTAATCATAAATTAACATGAGACATGGTCCTGAGTTAAAAAATAATTTGCCCATAGTATTTTTGCATGCATTTGTGATCTGTCATAGCAGATTTTAACATTAAACATGTTTACCTTAAAGGAGGAATACCACAAACGTAACTTTACAGAAGTACTCTCTCCCAATATGTACAACAGTAAGCTCTGGGAAACTTCGGGACATTGGCAGCATTACAGTGAGAACATGTTTACTTTTGATATTGAAAAGGACACTTTTGCTCTGAAACCCATGAATTGTCCAGGGCAGTGGTGAGTATTTAAAAGTGAAGCAAATTTTTGCATAAGGATATGTAGCACATTTTATCACAATTTGCTTTTAATGTATTATTGCTTTGCTGTTTGGAGTTATGTGACTCCTTTAATCTGAAGGCAGATAGTTACTAGTCATCTTCACTAAGTTATTTCATTCTGGAGAATGAATTTACTTTTTAAAACATGTTTGCTTTTTGCAGGTATAGAAATGTTAGCTAGTAACCCTTTAGTTTTTTGTGCTTTTTAGAGGGTAATTTATGTATCTGTTTTACAGATTGTTATAATGTTTGTCTTCTTAATAGTAATTTGCTTCAAGTATGTATGTTTACAGAACATTTAGTTCTTACTAAGGCATTTGACTGCTAACCAGAAGGCTGGCGGTTCAAGCCCACCAGCCACTCCTTGGAAAGAAGGTTGGGCAATCCTACTTCTGTAATGATACCGCCTTGGAAACCCAAGGAGGGGTCACTATGAGTCGGGGCTGACTCAACGGCACATAACAACAACAACAACACTGCTTGAGTTAATTATAACAAGACCAGTGAGGTCACAATCAATGGGTTACCTAATTTCATTGATTCTAAATACATTTTGTCCCCACTTTCCAACATCTCTGAAATTGGAACATATTTTATAATCTGTGACATTTTAGTATTATGCCAATTTAATGAATGAATGGATTATTTTCTTTCTTAGTGGTACATAAAATAATGGTATAATTACAATTGATGTTGTCTTAGAATCTGTGAATGATGGTAATTATCTTAAAGTCATTCTGAAAATTCGGCCCTGTAAGGCAAGCAGATGTTAAAATGCGAAGTGAACAGACATACTTCTTCATTTAAAAAATCCCAGTAATTGTAGTTTTATATTAAAAACCTAAATAGCTTCAAGTAAATCGACTATCAAAGGTAACTATTAAAACAAACTTCTGAACACTGAAGAAAGCTCTTTGCTGTTTTTAGTAAGACTAAAAGAAATCCAACTTTATGATGACAGGATATAAATTATGAATATGTTTAAGTCTAATTTTGTGAAAATTAGTATGTAAATATTTTCTAACTTTTCTTTTTAAACAGAACATGGAGGCTATACTACTACTTTGCCTTCTCCAAAACACTTGTTCAACAACTTCATAAATGGGTTTCCCACTTAAAAAAAAACAAAAAAGCACACTCATTGCTGTCACTGCCCAACTCATAGTGACCCTTCCTTGGGTTTCTGAGGCAGTTATCACTACAGAAGTAGATTGTCCAACTTTCCTTCTGAGGAGTGGCTGGTGGGTTAGAACCACCAGCCTTCTGGTTAGCAGTCACCATTTAAAGTTGTCTCATTTGATTTCAACTAGAATTGTGAGGCTGAAGAAAATTAGGAAATGTCATTTTTTAAAAATTTTCATGCCTCTGAATAAGGAACCAGGACCACAGTTGGCTTAGTGCTATATAGCAGCTAAGAATGCTTTCTGCAGAAGAGAGGTCTTTAATTCAACTGAAAACATACATTATTTGAGTTTTTACAGTGCTTAGTGCTAGAAATGAAGAGATGATTAAGACACACTCTGTTTCTACAGGGAGTTCATGAGCAAAGTAAGGCAGGAGCAGTTATGTAGACAATCAGTTATAAAAGAGTAAGACAAATGTCATAATAGTGGCATGTTTGAGGTGTTCATGGAACATGAGAAGAGAGTGACTAGCTCTGTCTGGGGAAGTGTCCACGAGGGTTTCACTTAAGAACTAGCCTTTGAAATGAATTATAAATGGTAGGTGGAAATTTAGTGATTGGATGAGGATAGGAAATGGCATTTCTGGAAGAGTTAATGGTATGGTTCTTTCTTAAAGTGCTGCAGTACTATAAATTCAAGTGTCAATAAATCAGAGGGGAGCTCTGGTAGCATAGTGGCTAAGACACTTGCCTGCTAACCAGACGGCTGGCGGTTCAAACCCACCAGCCACTTCTCGGAAGGAAGGTTGGGCAATCCTACTTCCGTAGTGATACTGCCTCAGAAACCCAAGGAGGGGTTGCTATGAGTCGGGTTTGACTCGACAGTGCATAACAACAA
>NW_006921606.1:1304680-1321997 GCF_000298275.1 Orycteropus afer afer
TACTTACGTAGTGATACTGCCTCGGAAACCCAAGGAGGGGTCGCTATGAGTCGGGGCCGACTCGACGGCAAATAACAACAACAACAACAGTGGTCTAAGAACCAGGATAAGGAATTTACAAATCCTGAGGCCCAATTTCTTAATATTTGGATGATTATTTAACCTTGTCTGTGTTACATTAGGGAGCTCTGGTAGCATAGTGCCTAAGGCTCTTGACTGCTAACGAGAAGGCTGGCAGTTCAAACCCACCAGCCACTCCTCAGAAGATGGGGCAATCTACTTCTGCAGTGATACTGCCTTAGAAACCGAAGGAGGGGTCGCTATGAGTTGGGTGCAACTCGACGGCACATAACAATAACAACAACAAATTATGTAAAAGCTATATGTTATGTGTCTTTTCTAGCCTTATGTTTGCCCATCGTCCACGATCTTGGAGGGAAATGCCTATTAGATTAGCTGATTTTGGAGTTCTTCATAGAAATGAACTGTCTGGGACTTTAAGTGGCTTGACTCGAGTCAGGCGCTTCCAGCAGGATGACGCTCACATCTTCTGCACAGTGGAGCAGGTAAACTATAATACTGAGTGAAGCATGGTCCTCAGAAATTCAGTGCATTGCCTTGGACATGTTAGTTTTTCAAACCTGGTATAAAATGAGATGTTTGAACTAGTCCCCAAGGTCTCATTCAGCTCTTTCTTTTATTCTCTAATTTGTATCAATAGGTCAGTAATCTCTTGACATAAAGTTTATTATTTTCCCCTTCAGCTTCCTCTACTTATTTTATTAATTTAAAGTTCACTAAGTGTATTTTTTAAAGGACTTTGGTAGGATTTTAGAGGCTTTCATTTTTCAATATTGGCTGGAACTTTTACTTTTTCAGATTTCATGCTAACTCAAATTAAAATTGTCACGCAAAGGGCCACTATCAAGCACTGTCAAATAATTTGACTTAATTGACACATACAGAACACTCCAACCAATAGTAGCAGAATATACATTCTCTGAAAGTATGCAGAGAACATTTACCAAATTAAACCATATTCTGGCCATAAAAGAAGTCTCAGTAAATTTTAAGGGATTCAATTCATATAATAGATGTGGAGTTAATGTAGAAACCAAAACTATTTCAGAAACTCCTAAAATATTTGCAAAGTAAATAACACACTTCTAAATAACCCCTGGGTCCAAAAAGATATCAAAAGAGAAATTAGAAAATATTATAAACTGAAAGAAAATGAAAATACAACACATCAAAATTTGTGGTATGTCACTAAAATTGCATTTAGAGGGACAATTATAGTCCTAAATGTCTGCACTAGAAAAGAAGAAAGGTTTAAAATCAGATACCTCAGCTTGTACTTAAGAAACCAGAATAAGGAGAGAAAATCACATCAAAATAAGCAAAAGAAACAAAATAATAAAGACCAGAGCAGAAACCAATGAAATAGGAAAATAAATAAGTAAATAAAATAATGGAGGATATCAATGAAAACCAAAAGTTGGTTCTCTGAGAAGACTCATAAAATTATAAAAATTCTAGTCAGACAGATCGGGGGAAAAAAAGAAGACAAAAATATCAGGAATAATAAGTGACATCACTATAGGTTCTACAGATATTAAAAAAATAGTAAAGTAACATTATGAACAACTTTATGCCAATAAGTTTGACAAGTTAAATGAAATGGACAAATTTCTTGAAAGATAGAGAATCAAACTTCACTTAAAAAGAAATAAAAAATCTGAGTAGCCGTGTCAAAAGAAATGAATTGGTAGTTAAAAACAAAGAAAATTCCAGGCCCACATTCACTTCAATGATGAATTTTACTAAACTTTTAAGGTATAAATACTAATTCTAGACAACTCTTCAAGTAAACTGAAGAGGATCTCTTTACCAACACAGTTCTGAGGCTAGCATTGTCCAAATACGATAAAGACATTACAAGAAAACTATAGGTCATTATCCCTCTTAAATTTTTGAAAATCACATCCAATAATGTATTTAATAAAGCATAAAAGAAAGGTAAATACTATTACATACACAATAACAATAATACCGGTAATCTATAAGGAGATACATAGACAGACATGCAAGCTGAACAGGTGTGGGAAGGTGAATGGTTCTAGACTCCTGAATATATATAGGTTTGACAGAGGATATTTCTACATATGTATTTATATATGCTGAAAATATATCTATGAATATAGTAGAGTATACAGGGGGCAAAGTTATGAAAACTTCTTAAGCCGTAACCAAACACCTTGAAGGAATGAGCCACTGGGACTGAGAGCTCAGGACCGTAGTCTTGGGGGACATCAAGGTCAGTTGGCATAACACAGTTGACAAAGACAATGTTCTACGTGCTACTGTGATGAGTAGTGACTAAGGTCTTAAAAGCTTATTACCAGCCATCTAAAGTGCAAGTATTGGTCTCTCACCATCTGGAACAAAAAAGAGAGAAGAAAATCAAAGACACAAGCAAACAGTCCAAAGGACTAATGGCCCACATGAACCTCAGCCTCCATGACCCTGACATCAGAAGAACTAGAGGGTGCCTGGAAACCACTACCAACCACTCTGAAAGGGATCACATTAGAAGGTCCTGGGTAGTGTAGTGGAAAAATGTGGAACAAACTTAAAATCATGAAATAAAAAGACCAGGATCACCGGTTGGATAGAGATTGGTGGAACCCCTGAGACTATGGCCCTTAGTCACCCGGTAATAAAGAGGTGACTAACTACAAAAGAGGAAGACAGAATCACCATCAGCAGCCCAAGGCCTGTTCTTATGAGGCCAGACATGCCACCACCCTCCAACCCTCTTACTAACCTCCCACAACACCCACCACCTTTCTGCTGGGTTCAATAATTTGCCGCAGTGACCACACAGAACTCACAGATTATGGGGTTTATTAGGGAAGCAGCAGACTACAATTCAGATTCAGGAACATGCTCAGTCTTTCTCAGCTGGCCATCTCTCTCAGCAGCTGGCAGTCTCTGTCAGCAGCCAGACCTCTCTCTCAGCAGTGTGTGTCTCTCATATCTCTCTCTCTGCAGCACATCTCCCTCACATCTCTCAGCAGCACATCGCTCTCTCAGCTGGCAGTCAGAGAGAGATTCTCCCTTCTGCCTCCAGGAAGGCTAATTTTAAGCATGGCAGAGTGGCAAAACTAACCAATCCCAACATCAGAATTCTATACACCTGAGAGAGAGTGAACTTCCCAGAAGATTGCTTCATGCTGCTCCAACAGAAATACACCAGGTGGATAACTTTAACAATCAGCTACTCAGTTGTTCAAGGCAAAGTGGGAGTCACTAAGACTATGGCTAGAAAAGCTATACCATGTAATTTACTACACCACACCCTGCAAGCCTGGAGCTGAACTTACCTCCATGGCTCAACTTTCAGCCAAATAATAGGTGGGTCTGTAAGGTGAAACAATAACACAAGGGAAGTACATACTCCTTAGAACAATCAACCATTTGAGATCAAAAGGGCAGCATTTGTCCCAGACAGAGTTCAGAAGGCAGGAAGAGATAGAAAAGAAGAACAAATGGAAACTGGAAGCACAGGGAAGAAGTGGGATGAGTTGTGTTACATTGTGGGAATTGCAATCAATGACATGAAACAAAATGTGTATGAATTGTTAAATGGAAAACTGATTTGCTCTGTAAACCTTCACCCAAATCACAATAAAAAGGAAAAGGAAAAGAAAAAGCATAATAATCTTGGCCAAGTGGGCTCTATACCAGTAATGACAGCTTGGTTTAATGTTAGAAAATCACATCAATGTAATTCACTGTATTAACAAACTCAAAAAGAAAATATCATACAATCATCTCAGTAGATAAAGAAAAACCATTTGGCACAATCCAGCATCCATTTCTCATAAAAACTTTCAGTTACTAGTAATGGAAAGGAACTTCTTCAACCTGATAAAAGGCATCTATGGAAAACCTACATCTAACATTTTACTTAATAGTAAAAGTCTGCATGCTTACTCCTAAGATTAGGAACAAGGTAAAGATGTCCACTCTTACCACTTCTATTAATGATTATACCAGAAGTTCCTGCTGATGTAATAAAGGCAAGAAAAAGAAAAAAAAGTATCGACCTTTGAAAGAAAGAGTTAAAAACTCTTATTTGCAGATGACATCATCATCTATGTAGACAATTGATGGAATCTACAAAACAATGCTACTAGAACTAGTAAGTGTGTTTAGAAAGTTTGTAGCATAGAATATCAATATAAAAAAGTCAGTTGGATTTTCACATACTGACAGTGAACCATTGGAAACTGAAAATAAAAATTAACTATAGTAGCATCAAACAATATGAAAAACTTAAGGATAAATATAAAAAATGTATATGACCTGAACACTGAAAACTATAAAACATTACTGACATAAAGAAGCCCTAAGTAAATGGAGAGATATACCTTGTTCGTGAGTTGGAAGAGTCAGTATTGTTAGACTGTAAGTTCTCTCTAAATTAATGTACAGATTCAACTGCTGATTTACAAGGTTGCTCTGAGTCGCAATGCAATCTCAATCAATGTATCAATATCCAAGCAGTCTTTTTTTTTTTTTGTAGAAATTGTCAAACGAATTCTAAAATTCACATGGAAATCTAAAGAAACTAGAATTGCCGAAACAACTTTGCAATAGATCAGTTGTAAGGATACATATGTTTGAATTAAATAATTATCATAAAGCTACAGTAATCCTGATGATGTGACACTAGAATCCAGATTGATAAATAGATCAGTGGAAAAGAATAGAGAAACTCGACGGCACGTAACAACAACAATATATATAGACAACTGATTTTTCATTAAGATACAAAGGCAGTAAAGTGGGGGAAGAGACAGTCTTTTCAACAAAGGATGCTGGAGCAATTGGGTATCCATATACTAAAACAAAAAACAAAAAACCAACATTTCATACCTTCATACCTTGTACTATATACAAAAAGTAACTAAAAATGAACCATAAGCCTAACTGAAATCTCATAAAACTTGTAGGAGAATATAACTTTGTGATCTTGGGATAGATGATGATTTCTTAGATATGATACCAATGTACAATCAGTAAGAAAGAAAAAATAAAGTGGATTTCCTCAAGAGTTTAAACTCCTGCTCTTCAGAAGATACTGTGAAGACAATGAAAAGATAAGCCACAGTCTGGGTGAAAATATTTGCAAGGCATATATTTAATAAGGGACTTATATCTAGAATATTTAAAGAAATTTCAAAATTCAATAATAAAAATATAGGCAACTCAATTAGACAATGGGTAAAACAGACTTCTGGTTTTGGGAAAGTAAAGTAGATATATTTTCTCTGTTCCTCCTATTAAATATAACCGCAAACCTTGGACATTTGTATGTAAAATAAACATAAGACTCTGAAAGCTGTAGAGAAAGTGGCACAATAGCCATGGGTATCAGTACTCAAGAAACAACATGATAATGAGATCCTTGTGCTTTTTGCCTCATATATCACAGAATTGGAGCCAAGATGCGAGGAACCAAGAAATATCAATGGGTGCAGACAGAAATAGTCAATGAAAACCTGCTTGCTCTAGCCAGCAGACCAGGAAGGGGGCGGCCTAGCAAGACAGAAAAAAAAAAAAAAAAAAAAGTATTCCATTTGTTAAAATTTCAGAAAATTCAAGCTAATCCATAGTAACAGAGCTCAGATCCTCTCTCTTCTCAGTGTTCTACATTTGCTGCCTCCGTCCTGCATTTAAAAGTGCTCTTTCTCCACCCCTCTCAAGGATGCCCTCTTAGCCTCAGCCTCATAGCTCTGCTCATCTCACTGTGCAGTGTCTGTCTTCAGTTACATTCCAAGCTCAGCACCTAATCTCACCTCTCCCACTTGAGCTCCAGACCTCGATCCTATAGGCTTACTGGGCATATCTTCTTGGCCTTCACAGGCATCCTCATATTTGGCATATCCAAAATGAACCTCCACTTCTGCCTCCTGCCCCACTTTCTCCCCTTCCAGGTTCATTCTGAGGAAATGGTACCAACATCCTCTCTGCTGCCCAGATGAAGAACCTTTGCTTTTCACTTTTCAGTTTATCACAAGCCATACTGTTCATTTTTCCTAAATATATTATTACTTCCTGGATATTTTCATTCATTCCTAAATTCCCAGCATCTAGCACATGGACAGTTAGTTCATCTGTCAGTCAATGAAAGAATAAATACCTCACATACCCATCAAATCCCTGCATTCCAGCTTCTTTTTGGTTCTAGTGAGCATCATCTCCCATTAGAATCCTAATGAGCCTCTCTTGTAGTGTTGCCCTTTGCCCATACATTTCCCATACAGTGGGACATGTTAATTCCCTGCTGATAAATTCTTCATTGGCTCCCTGCTGTTCCCACACTAAAAAAGTACAAATATGAACTTGGCTTTCATGGCATTTCCTTCTACCTGACCTCTAGAGTTGTCACCTATCTCCTTCCTTTCTCTTCTCTGTCATAAGCAGCTCTTTTGCATGGCAACCTCTTTGTAGCTCCTCTGACGAGCATGGCTCATCTGTCCTCTGTGCCTTCACCCTTAGTACTCCCTCTGTTTCCATGGCTCCTTCTCTAGAGAACTATTTTTATGTTTCTGGCAGCAGCTTGGCTGTCACTTCCTTTGGCCAGCTCCTCCCCTTCCTTCTCATGTGTGGCACTTTTCACACTGTGTTACACTGTCCTGCTTCTTTGTCCAGCCTCATGCCTGGTGCATGGTAGGCATTTCATGAATATTTGAGCATGTGTCAATGACCAAAATGTCATCCACTGTCCCATATTAAAAATATACTTTATTTTTGTCTGATTGGAGGAATTTATTTTTTAAAGTGCCATAAATGGATTTAATTCAATGTCCTATTTAAAATATTTTGTTTAATTTCAGATTGAAGAAGAAATAAAGGGGTGTTTGGAATTTTTGCTCTCTGTTTACTCAACATTTGGCTTCACCTTTCAATTAAATCTGTCCACAAGGCCTGAAAACTTCCTCGGAGAAATTGAGATATGGAATCAAGCTGAAAAGGTAAGAACAAATAAAATGCTTACCATTTTATTTTTGTGACTATGGAAAACTCCTGAGTGACTGCACTTACTTTACATGAGGATGAAACACTTAGTAGTAGAAAAATTTTAAACTGGAAATTGTGGGACAAATATGCAGATTATGTTGTTGTTGTTATGTGCCATTGAGTCGGCCCTGACTCAAAGTGACCCCCGCCTTGGGCTTTTGAGGCAGTATCCCTACAGAAGTAGGATTGCCCAACCTTCCTTCCGAGGAGTGGCTGGTGGGTTTGAACTGCCAGCCTTCTGGTTAGCAGTCAAGTGCCTTAGGCGCTATGCTACCAGAGCTCGTAGTTATCCAGTTTTCTTCAAAACAGTGATAATTCTTTACATCTGTTTTACACTTTAAAGTTTCTATCAGGTTTTCATTTATATTCTTTCAATGCTGGTCACTAATAAACAATTTCATAAATAAAAAAATTTCTCTGATTTGATATAACTTTTGGTTTATGAGTTTTATTTTGAACTATTGCCTGTTGAGTTGACATAGTATGACTCATAGAGTCTGGGGGTTACGTATTCTAGACATACACTTGTGATGCTTAAATATCATCCACAATAATGGCTTGTAGCGCCTTGCTATCTGTCTGAGACTCAGATGTCATATGTCAGCTTTGAAAATCCAAGATTGATAAGCTCCTCATATTTTCTTCTTATTAAACATGAAAGGATATAGTGTCTCCTGTGTGAGTTTTTATTAGAAGTGAGGATAGTAATATGGTCAGACACCCCAGCACTGTGTGAGCCCTGCTGTTCCTGTTAGTCCTCCTCATGAAAGCTGTACATACAAATAGGAATAAGAGTCAAATAACTTTTTATTAATAGTGTAAGCATTTTTATGTTATTAGTAAGTACAGAGGCTAGGCAGAGGCTGGATAGAGTAGTTTAGGCTTGAGGTCCAAGTGGGGTCTTCTTTGCCCTACCACACCATCTCAACCTAAATTCTTCTTCTTCCACATCCACCACATGGAAAGAAAGTCAAGTAAGATAGGCTAACGCAGGAAGGATGACTTAATTTTCTGCATAGCCACATGGGAACAGGAAGAGGAAAAGGACACAAAGCTCAGCTCTGAAGCCATTTTTGCCTCATTTCAGAGTTTAGCTCTGTAAGTGAATTATGTAAACCTTATTGTAACTCAGATGTGTATCTGTGAAATAGTGATGATAGTGATGTGATGATGATAATTAGTATCACCTACTTTGTAAGGTCATACCAAAAAAAAAAAAAAAAACCTCACTGCCCTCAATTCATTTCCGACTTATAGCCACCCCTCCTTGTGTTTCCAAGGCGGTATCCCTACGGAAGTAGATCACCCCATCTTCCTTCTGAGGAGTGGCTGGTAGGTTTGAACTGCCAGCCTTCTTAATGTGATGTATTTGGCAAAGTGCTAGGTACATGTAAGTACTCAGTAAATGTTCTCTCATCATCATCATCATCATCATCATTGCTTCATTCATTTGGGACAGCATGGGTTGTGCAGAGCTAAGAAAGAGATGGACCAGGTATAGGACTTACATGGGAAAAATGGCTGAAAAGTTCCACGATTTTTTTAGTTCTTTAAACTGATGTGGCTAAATACTTTAACAGCCAAGTACATCATCACCCAAGAATTGTGACTCTTCTTTCGGGGGATGGCCTGTTCTGTTCTGCCTTTCACAGGGGTTCCTACAGTATTTACTACTTGATCCAGGCAGGAATCAGTGAGATGAGCATTTGAGGTTTTTTTTTTTTTTTTAAGAAGTCTCTGAAATGGTTTTAAAAAGACTTTAATTAAGTCAACTCCAAAGCCATGCTGCTGCCTGGGCATTATTTCACCATTACCCACTTCCCATCTCAGATTATGTCCAGCTCTGAAGTGCAGCAGAGCTCACTAAAGAGAGAGAGTCAGTGAAAATCAGATGATAGAAATAATTGAAATGTCAGCAGTAAAAAATACCCTAGATAGAACTTCTATTAAGTTTCATGAAGAAATTTGTCCTAGAAGAAAATTCTCTTTTTGTAGAAATTAAAATCCCAAGGAAATTGGAGCTTAAAATTTCTGCCACTGCAATTTTTATTTAGTATATATAGAGTTTTGAAGACTAAGGTATGCCTGACCCAAGCCATGGTATTTTTAATAACTTCATATGCATGTGAAAGCTGGACAATGAATAAGGAAGATTGAAGAAAAATCAATGCATTTGAATTGTGGTGTTGGTGAAGAATATTGAAAATACCGTGGACTGCCAAAAGAATAAACAAATGTGTCTTGAAAGAAGTATAGCTGGAATGCTCCTTAGAAGCTAGAATGGCCAGTCTTCATCTCTTATACTTTGGTCATGTTATCAGAAGGGACCAGTCCCTGGAGAAGGATATCATGCTTGGTAAAGTAGAGGGTCAGCAGAAAAGGGGAAGACGTTCAAGGAGATGGATTAATCCAGTGTCTACAATGATGGGATCAATGATAGCAACAATTGTGAAGATGGTGCAAGACTGGGCAGTGTTTCATTCTGTTGTACATGGGGTTGCTATGAGTTGGAACTGACTCATTGGCACCTAACAACATATAGAGTTCCTCCTCAGATAAGTCTTGAGGGAACCTGAGCTCCTTCTTCAGCAGGTGTGGTCTGGACTCTACCACTGAACTGATGTCAATCCATCAGCTCCTTTGAGATATTTTACTCTCAAATGTCAGCCCCTCTCATGGCATCAGTATGTTGGGGTGATGACAGGAGTTGGGGTGATGTTTTGACAGTATTCTGGCTAGTGACTCACATACTTCCCAAGTACAAAAAGGACAAGGAGGCCACATGTTCTGACCTCCTCTAATCCCACAAGAGGAAGACAGAATCACCATCAATAGCCCAAGGCCTATTCCTGCCAGGCCAGACATGCTGCCTCCCTCCAGCCCTTTCACCAACTGTTCCTCCCAAAGCACCACCACCTCTCTCCTGGGTTCGATAATTCGCTGCAGTGGCCACACAGAATTCACAGATTATGGAGTTTATTAGGAAGCACCAGGCTATAATTCAAGTTCAGGAAAAATGCTCAGTCTCTCTCCCAGCCCACTGTCTCTCAGCCAAGTCTCTCACAGTCTGTCCCCCAGCAGTGCATGTCCCTCGGTGTCTTACTCAGCAATGCATGTCTCTTGTATCTCTTTCCTAGCAGCACATGTCTCTTTCAGCAGCACGTCTTCTTCAACCAGCAGTCAGAGTTCTGCCTCTAGGAAGCCTCCTTTTGAGCTTGGCAGAGTGGCCAAACTAGCCAATCACAGCATCAGAACTCTAAGCACCTGAGAGAGAGTGGGAACCTCCCAGAACATTGTTTTGTGCCACTCCGAACAGAAATACTCCAGGTGGACAACTTAGCAATCAGGGGAGCTCCTCAGTTGCTCATAGCCAATCCCACCTTGGAGTTTACAAAGACTTATGGGTTGAAAAGCCACACTAAGTAATTTACTACACCGCACCAAGGTAGCTGTATTCTTGGGGAATAACCAGGGAAATCAAAGAATCCCTTCATTGATATCAATATACACACACAATAATCTTCAGTGCTGAGTGTCTTTACTACAGGCTAAGTTGAATACATGTATGTATCTGAAGACCAAAGTGGGCTCTCCTGCTCCCATATCCCTATAAATCATTAGGGATCCCTCCCCCAGCTATATGTAAGAGGTGGAGGAAAACAAAAGAGAGATGGCAAGGCCTGTGCTCTTGGTCTTCTTACCCAGTTAAACAGAGTAGAGGAGGGAGCAAGATCAAGGCCTTCATGCCTTTTCATGTGTGGAGGCTCTACCTATAGGTGGGACAAGCTGGAAAATGTGTAGAGCAGAGGGGCCCACATTGGAAGGAGGGCAGAAACATCCCCTCCTTAAATGCTTACCTGAAATTCCTGTTAAAATTAAACAAATGATATATATTTTTCCAATTAACATATCTATATTTCTTGAGACAAAGTACCATGAGGTGCAGTATATTACTTAATATGGCCCTTCTAGCAAAAGTCTTTATAACTCCCACCAGGTAAATGGGTGGGACTAGGCAAATAAGGTGCTTGTGGCCCACCAAGGGGATTGAATGGCTTGCTAATAATGTAAATAAAGTGAAAGACACCCTTGTGGGAGTGTGACCATACAAATAAGGCATATGTGGATTGGACAGTTTTACCATCCCAGTAGACTGAAAATGAGGCAGAAAGGAAGAACCTCATGACTATCAAGAAAGAACAACAGAGAATGGAACACATCCTTTGGATCCAGCATCCCTGCACTGGAAGGCTCCTTGACCCAGGAGAAGTGCACTGGAGAAGTGTCAGCAGAGGCAACAGAGACTGACAGAAGTCTGGCCTTGTGGGTATGCCAACCCACAGAGGGAGAGAGCTGAGCACCTTCAGACCAAGGCTTACTGGCAAAGTGGGGTGCCTCTGGATACTTATTGGCACAGCTAGAAGAGCTGGCCCAAGAGACACTTGGGGCCCTCAGCCAAGGGGCCAAGGACCAGAGAGAGGCTTGCCTGTGTCGGAGAAGAAGCTGTTCTAACTGAAGAACCATATCCTGAGCATTCCTGAACCTGAATTATAATCTATTACCTAATAAACCCCATAACTATGAGTATGGTCTTTGAGTTCTGGGTGGCCATTGCAATGAATTTGAACCCAGCAGAGGAGCAGAGAGTGACATGGGGGTGCAGTTAGAGTCAGGATTGGTGAAGTGTTAGAGAGAGGAGGTATGCCTAACCTCATAGGAATCAGCCTTGGGCTGTTGATCTTCATTCTCCTCCTTTGTGCCACGCCATTCTTACATACCATCTTAATCATTTCTATATGTTGTTGTTACATGCCGTCGAGTCGGACCCGACTCACAGTGACCCCTCCTTGGGTTTCCGAGGCGGTATCACTATGGAAGTAGATTGCCTAACCTTCCTTCGGAGGAGTGGCTGGTGGGTTTGAACCGCCAGCCTTCTGGTTAGCAGTCAAGTACCTTAGGCACTATGATATTAGAGCTCCCTCATTGCTATATAGTCCCTGCTTAATAAAATTTGCTGCATATAAAAGATCCTCAATAAATATGTTGAACTAAAATATAATGCATTAAGATTAATAGTATTAAGATTAATAATGCTTACTTTTGTATCATATATATGTGCTGTAACAAAAAAAAAAAAAATTCATTCAATCCATAGAATGAGATTAAAAGGAGTTATTCAGACCAAAATAAATAAATAAATAAAGTACATCCAAATGCAGCAAGAAAGCAGCCCACCAAAGTGAGAACTGATGATTCCAACTAAAGAATGTCTAACAAAGATAAATACAACTCAGGAAACAAATTATAATACAGACATTTGTTTAATCTTTTTTTGAGGAGGATGGGTTTTTGTTGTTGTAGTTAAGTGTTGTCAAGTTAGTTCCATAGAGTTGGAACATAACAAAACAAAACACTACCTAGTTCTCTGCCATACTCATAATCGTTACTATGTTTAAGCCTATTGTTGCAGGCACGGTGTCATTCCATCTGGTTGACAGTCTTTCTCTTTTTCCCTGACCCTCCACCAAACATGATGTCCTTCTCCAGGCTCTGGTTCCTTTTGATAAATATATCCAAAGTACGTGAGAAGAAGTCTCACCATCCTCCCTTCTGAGGCACATTCCAGCTGTACTTCTTCCAAGACAGATTTGTTCATTCTTCTGGCAGTCTATGGTGTATTCAGTGTTCTTCACCAACACCATAATTCAGATGCACCAATTCTTCTTCAGTATTCCATATTCGTTGTCCAGCTTTCACATGTATATGAGGCTATTAAAAATACCATGGCTTGAGTCAGGCACACCTTAGTCTTTAAAATGATATATTTGCTCTTTAACACTTTAAAGAGGTCCCTTGCAGCAGATTTGCCCAGTGTAATATGTCTGATTCCTTGACTGCTGCTTCTGTGGGCATTGATTGTAGATCCAAGTAAAATGAAATCCTTGACACTTCAAGGGGAATGGGCTTCTGCTGAATAATTGAGTACAGAGGCTTACAGTTACTGATTTCAGGAACTAATTACAGAGGTTTTCAATCATAGTTACATATCCTTTAGGTGGACTCTTAAAAACATCACTGGTTAATGTTTAAACAGTTTAACCAAATGTTTTAGGAATTTGAAGTAACCATTTGGTACCAGGATCTAATTTCCCAGTAACAGCTTGTTTAAACAAAAACTCTCCAAGTTGTCTTGGAAACTTTAGATAAGGCTGGCTCCAACACTCCTTCAAAACAATTCTCTTTATTAGTGGGAGAATAGAAGGGCTGTGTATGCACAAGGAGTCCATGGGAGGGAAGGACACAGGGAAAAGGTAACTATGAGGAGGAAATAGAAGGGAAGCTGTGGCATTGTGGGAAATTGTAGTCAGTGTCATGAGACAAAGTATATGTGAGCTGCTGTATGGAAAGTGAATTTGCTCTGTAAACTTTCACCCAAATCATAATAAAATTAAAAAACAAAAACAAAAACAAAAAAAAACCAGAAACACAGTACTCTCTATAAAATCCTTGTCAAAAAGAAATATTTATTGGGCCCACTTTATATAAAAGACAGCTGTTCAAGATTCCTTTCCTTAGAGTGCATTTCTTTCATGTGCTGGCTTGGCCATAAAAAGAAATAACCTTTTAGTTCTTATGGCTTCTAGCAATTACAAAAGCCAATGACAGGAGCTTGTGAAAATTCTGAGTTGATTCTGTTGAATGCAGCTAAGCATACATGGAGTCCCAGGCAGGGAAGTAAAAAAGACCAGTTTAATTCAGCAAGAACTGAGTATAATATAATCATTTAGTTTTGGTCAAAGAAGGCTTCATGAACTTCTTTATATGTCTATCATAAAAAAACTTAAAATGTACAACGAAGTAGAAATTCTAAATGTTCTCTTTTTTCAAAAAAGCAACTGCAGCATAGTTTGATTGAATTTGGAAAACCATGGAAGATGAATCCAGGAGATGGAGCATTTTATGGCCCTAAAGTAAGTAGACTGCATGCTTCAAACAGTCAAATTTTAAAGAAAAATAAAAACTGTTTCTAAGCAAACATTATTTAATTTACAGATTGATATAAAAATCAAGGATGCTATTGGCAGATACCATCAATGTGCTACTATTCAGCTAGACTTCCAGCTGCCTATTAGATTTAATCTTACATATGTTAGGTGAGTAATTTACTATGATAAATAGTATTAATATCCTTATTATTTGTCATTTGAACATTAATACTACACATGAACAGTGAATATTTATTATGTACTATATTGTTGTGGTTGTTAGGTGCTGTCAAGTTGGTTCCAACTCATAATGATCCTATGTACAACAGAACAAAACACTGCCCAGTCCTGTGCTATTCCCACAATTGTTGCTATGCTTGAGTCAATCGTCACAGCCACTGTCTCAGTCCATCTCATTGATAGTCTTCCCCTCTTTCACTGACTCTTTACTTTAACAAGCATGATATCCTTCCGTTGGGATTCATCCCTTCTGAAACATGACCAAAGTATGAGAGATGAAGTCTGACATCAGCAATGATATCCCTCATTCCACATCCTCTTCTGAATCTGGCTTGAATTTCTGGCGGTTCCCTGTCAATGTATTCCTGCAACTGATTTTTAATTTTCTTCAGAAAAATTTTACTTGCATGTGATATTAATGATATTTTTTGCTAATTTCTGCATTCTGTTGCATCACCTTTCTTTGGAATGGGTATAAATATGGATCTTTTCCAGTCATTTGGGAGCTCTGGAAGCACAGTGCCTAAGGCACTTGACTGCTAACCAGAAGGCTGGTGGTTCAAACCCACCAGCCACTCCTCCGAAGGAAGGTTAGGCAATCTACTTCCATAGTGATACCGCCTCGGAAACCCAAGGAGGGGTCGCTATGAGTTGGGTCTGACTCAGTGGCAAATAACAACAACACAACAACCAGTCAGTTGGCCAGGTTGTGGTATAACAATTGGCATAACCAATTAAGCACCTCCAGTGCTGCATTTGTTTGTTGAAACATCCCTAGGGGTATTCTGCCAATTCCTGGAGCTTTGTTTTTTTTTGCAAGTTCCTTCAGTTCCCCTTGGACTTCCTACTTCAAGACCATCAGTTCTTGATCATATGCTACCTCCTGAAATAATTGAATGTCGATCAATTCTTTTTGGTATAGTTACTCTGTGTATTCCTTCCATCTTCTTTTAATATTTCCTGCATTGTTCAATATTTTGCCCCAGTATCTTTTGGTATTGCAACTTGAGGCTTACGTTTTTCCTTCAGTTATTTCAGGTTGAGAAATGCCAAGTGTGTTCTTCCCTTTTGGTTTTCTAATTCCAGGTCTTTGCACATTTCATTTTAATACTTTACTTTGTCTTCTGGAACTTCCCTTTGAAGTCTTCTGTTAGCTATTTTATTTCATTATTTCTTCCATTTGCTTTGTTGTTGTTGTTATGTGCCGTCGAGTCGGACCCGACTCATAGCGACCCCTCCTTGGGTTTCCGAGGCAGTATCACTACGGAAGTAGATTGCCCCATCTTCCTTCTGAGGAGTGGCTGGTGGATTTGAACTGCCAGCCTTCTGGTTAGCAGTCAAGTGCCTTAGCCACTATGCTACCAGAGCTCCCTCCATTTGCTTTAGCTATTCTCCATTCAAGAGCAAGTTTCATAGTCTCTTCTGACATCATTTTGGTCTTTTCTTCCTATCCTATCTTTTAAATGACCTTTTGCTGCATGTTTGATATTCTTAATGTCATCCCACAACTCATTTGGTTTTCAGTCATTGGTGTTTAGTTCATCAAATCTGTAATTTAGATTGTCTCTAAATTCAGGTGGGAATAATCAAGGTCATATTTTGGCTCTCGTGGACTTATTTCAATTTTCTTCAGCTTCAATTTGAACTTGCATATGAGTGATTGCAAGTATCATGGAGCTGGCACAGGACCGGGTGGTGTTTCATTCTGCTGTGCATAGTTTCGCTATGAGTTGGACACGACTTGATGGCACCTAACAGCAACAACATGAGTAATTGGTATTCCAAGTCAGCTCTTGTCCTTGTTCTGATTGATGATATTAAGGTTCTCCATCACCTCTTTCTATAGATGTACTCAATCTGATTCCTCTGTTTTCCATCTGGTGAAGTCCACGTGTACAGCCTCCGTTTGTGTTGTTGAAAAAGGTGTTTGCAATGAACAAGTTGTTGGTCTTGCAAAATTCTGTCATGCAGTGTCTGGCCTCATGTCTACCACCAGGGCCATATTTTCCAACTACCCATGCTGCTTCTTTATTTCCAACTTTTGTATTCTGATCACCAATAATTATCAATACATCTTGACTGCATGTGTGGTCAATTTCAGACCTCAGAAGTTGGTAGAAATCTTCAATTTCTTCACTTTTGGCTTTAGTGGTTGGTGTGTAAATTTGAATAATAGGATTAACTGATCTTCCTTGTTATGTGCTGTTGAGTCGGACCCGACTCATAGCAACCCCTCCTTGGGTTTCCGAGGCAGTATCACTGCAGAAGTAGATTGCCCCATCTTCCTTCCGAGGAGTGGCTGGTGGGTTTGAACCATCAGCCTTCTGGTTAGCAGTCAAGGATCTTCTTTGTAGGCATATGGATATTATCATATTACTGACAGCATTGTACTGTAGGATAGATCTTGAAACATTTTTTGTGAATGAATGTGATGCCATTCCTCTTCAATTTG
Source organism: Orycteropus afer afer (assembly GCF_000298275.1). Classification (NCBI taxonomy): domain Eukaryota; kingdom Metazoa; phylum Chordata; class Mammalia; order Tubulidentata; family Orycteropodidae; genus Orycteropus; species Orycteropus afer. Next base: position 1,321,451 of record NW_006921606.1, read on the forward strand.
TTATTTCTGGCATAGTAGACCATATGATTGGCAGATTCAAAATGGCAATACCAGTCCATTTCACCTCAGTAATGCCTAGGATATCAATTTTTATGCATTCCATTTCATTTTTGACAGCTTCCAATGTTCATACTTTGTACATCCTATGTTTTGATTATTAATGTATATTTGCAGCTGTTTCTTCTCATTTTTAATCATGCCACATCAGCAAATGAAGGTCCAGAAATCTTTATTGCTTCCACATCATTAAGGTCAACTCCACTTTGATGAGGCAGCTCTTCCCCAGTTGTATTTTGAATGCCTTACAATCTGAGGGGCTCATCTTCTGGCACTGTATCAGACTGTTTCACTGCTATTCGTAAGGTTTTCAGTGGCCAGCTTTTTCAGAAGTTGATGGTCCCATCCTTCTTTCCAGGATGACTTAGTCTGGAAGCTCTGCTGAAACCTGTCCACCATGGGTAACCCTACTGGTATTTGAAATATTGGTGTGTTGGATTGGGTTCTCTAGAGAAACACAAAAACCAGCAAAGTATATATATATATATAT
>NW_006921606.1:1338985-1339654 GCF_000298275.1 Orycteropus afer afer
CCATCAAAAAACTAAAAGCCCATGGACGAAAAACACACCATTTAATCACACATGAACAATAACCAAAAAAAGTGAAAAGTGAAAAAAAAGAAGAAAAAGCATGCAAATCTGCAATTTCTGGCAATAGGGCATTAAGAAGAAAAAAAAAATAGCGAAGGAGAATAATAAATGAAGGAAAAAAATAGGAAGATTGCAAAAAGAAAAACAAGGTATGGGGTTAGTCACGAGAAAAAAAAATGGGGAAACGAAAAAAAGCAAACAAAAACCCTTAATTTGGGGGGTGGGGCAGAATTTCAACCAGGCACAGGGAAAAGATAACTGCTGAAAACTAGGACCTGGTAGGGGAAGATTAAGAATAATAATAAAAAGGACAAAGGTATTAAAAATATTAGTTGGTTTGAAACGGACAAATACAAACAAACTAATCACCGGGAAAAAGAAAGTGAAACAGAAAAACAATTAAAAATAAAGAAAAAGAAAAAAATCGGTGGAGGATTGCGTAGGGCACCCAGGCTTCATCTGAGCACACAGGCTGTGATGGAGTTCTTGTGGGCCCAGAAGGTAGGTGGGAGTTGGGATGGCCACACCTCCATTCACCAAGCAGGTGTAGGGTGTAGTAACAAGAAGAATGTCGTACCTTTTCAGTCTTGCAGGCCCTGAGTGTCCTTG
>NW_006921606.1:1341284-1346365 GCF_000298275.1 Orycteropus afer afer
GATTTTTGTTTTCTTTATATTGAGACGTAATCCATACTGCAGACTGTATTCTTCAACCTTCATCAGTAAGTGCCTCAAGTCATCCTCACTTTCAACAAACAAAGTTGTATCATCTGTGTATCTCAGGTTGTTAATGATTCTTCCTCCAATCCTGATGCCACGTTTTTCTTTATATAGTCTAACTTCTTGGATTATTTGCTCCACATGTAGATTGAACAAGTATGGGGAAAGGACAAAACCCTGACGCACTCCCTTCCTGATTTTAAACCATGTAGTGTCCCCTGGTTCCGTTCGAGTGACAGCCTCCCGGTCAAGGTAAAATTTCCTCATGAGTACAGTCAAGTGTTCGGGAATTCCCATTCTTCTCAATGTTATCCATAATTTGTCATGATCCACAGAATCAAATGTCTTTGCATAGTCAATAAAACACAAGTAAACATCTTTCTGGTATTCTTTGCCTTGAGCCAAGATCCATCTGACAACTGCTATGATATCCCTTGTTCCATGTCCTCTTCTGAATCCAGCTTGCACTGCTGGAAGTTCTCTGTCAATATACTGCTGCAAACGTTTTTGAATTATCTTCAGTACGATCTTACTTACGTGTGATATTAATGATATTGTTCTATAATTTCCACAATCTGTGGGATCACCTTCCTTTGGAATGGGTACAAATATGGATATCTTCCAGTCAGTTGGCCAGGTAGATGTCTTCCAAATCTCTTGGCATAACCGAATGAGTGCCTCCAATGGAGCATCCGTTTGTTGAAATAACTCAATGGGCATTCCATCAATTCCTGGAGCCTTGTTCTTTGCCAATTCTTTCATTGCAGCTTTGACTTCCTCCTTCACTACCATTGGTTCTAGATCATATGCCACTTCCTGAAATGGTGAAGATTGACCAATTCTTCATCCATTTCATCCTACTACAATTTTAGTAGGATAGTTAATACTTGGTTCAGAGTCAGTTCTACAAAAAAAGTTGCTCAGGACCAACAGAATCAATGTGAAACTTCTCATCCAAGGAGGGCTGGAGGCGAAACAGATCAGCTAACTCAGCCATCCAGCCACTTAGCTCTTATGTGGAAAATGGAGAGTAGGAGAGCAAAAGTGAAAGTAAGTAGTCTGCTGAGCAGGTAAATGATGATGATGGTTAGAACAAAGTGATAGTGATAGAGATGAAAAGAGGAGAGCTTTTCGGAATGTACTTGGAAGTGGAACTGATGGGATTTTTTCATGGCTTAGTGTGAGGATAGAAGGATGATCACAATGCTCAAGTAAGGTTTTTTCCTTAAGAAATTACAGATAGTTTCATATTAAGAAATGTGCTATTGTTATTCATTACATTCAACAATGCTGAAAGGCATTGGTAAAATTTAACAATATGGTACATTCCTATCATGTGAAGAGAAATAAATGTCTTTTATTATAAGAATATTTACAGGAATAGGCATCTCAATATAGTTAGGAAGAAGATGAATATACTCATTATTTCTAGTATTTCTTAAAAGTGTTATAGAAGTACAAATATTTGAAAGAAAGAGATAAAAGGTACAATTCTTTTCAGATATTAAGATGTCTAGAAATCCAAGAGAATCAACTAGAGAAAATTGGAAGCAATAAGAGAGTTACCAAAAAAACCAAACTCAACACCATCAATTCGGATCTGACTCATAGTGACCCCTCCTTGGGTTTCTGGGATGGTATCACTACAGAAGTAAATTGTCCAAACTTCCTTCCAAGGAGTAGCTCGTGGGTTTGAACCACCAGCCTTCTGCTTAGCAGTCAAATGCCTTAGGCACTATGCCACCAGAGCTTCCCCAAAAAAGAGTTAAGTAAGGTAAGAGTTAAGTAAGCTTCAAATATAAAAATCAATGTATTTTCATATATATATTACTAATAACTTGTTAGAAAATGCAATGGAATAAAACACTTAAGAAGCAACAACAAAATAAAGTAATCAAGGAATAAATTTAATAAGAAATATGTAAAACTTTTGTGAGGGATATCATTAAATGTTATCAAAGGCCATAAAAGATTTGCTTAAATCAAGATTCACACCACATTCTTAAAGTTAGAAGAATCAATATTGTGAAGCTCATCTCTTCCAATTCATCAGTAAATCTAGTATAATTCCAACTAAACCACACTGAGATCATTTGGGGGAACTTGACATTAATTCTAATGTTCATCTGAAATCATAGATGTATAAGCATAGTTTGTATCATTATTTACTCTTTTGAGGCTACACCTGATTTATGTTAGAATAAATGATGAGACAGAATTATCTGCATAATCAGTGCCCTGTGAAAGGGTCATCCTGCTTCCCTACACATTATGTAACATTCAGAAATAGGCCTTACTTGTTTCAATTTATGGGATAAAGACTAGACTCAACCAGCCTGACTCCCCAACCCCAAAACTTACTGTGATATCTGGACAGAGGATTTTGTCTGATGTCAAGCATACTGCTTCAAATGAGGATGGTATTCTGTTTATAATGGTTCTTAGCAGAAATGATTGGCAGTGATGATACTCAGTTATAACTGATTTCAGGTGAGTTTATGAATGGGTATTTTTATTTATTAATTATTTATATTGTTTTATTTGTTTCTTTGTTTTGTATGGGTCTGTCAGTAGTAGCTAGCTAGCATAATTTTTAGATAAAAAGTTCTCTTAAGAACTTTGTAAACATCACATACTATACTTATTGTGACAGTGTGAAATTTATCTTTCTGAGAAATGTATGCACAGATCAGATCTTGGATGACTTACTTCATTACAATTAACAGAATTTGCCCCCCCTCCCCCAGGGAAGAAGGTATCATTAAATGTGAGGTGAATGTCAGGAGTGTTTCAAGCCCATAAAGGGAATCTGACCAATAGACTTTTGAAAGAAAAATCAGGAACATTTTGATAAATGAGGTTTTCAGTTGGGGTGTGTGTGTGTGTGTGTGGGGGGGGTGATAGTGGCAAGAGCAGGTTGCATTTGGATTAAATAAGATTGGACATGAGTAGGTATTTGGTGAAGCTGAGAGAGGGTTCATGGAAGTTCATTATTGCTATTCTCTTTACTTTTGTTATGTATTCAGTGTTCTCTAATAAAAAGTTTAAAAAATAAAAGAAAAAAGATTAGTAAACAAAGCAATCTCATTCTTAGCAAATAAGATAAAAGCCGAAACAAACAGGCAAAATCAAACAAAGTTCATAGGATATCCACAGATACAAATCTAGGTTAGATTTGTAGCTGTAGATGTTCTATATATGATTATAGATTATTATAATCAGAAGAAGAGCCTGCTCCTTTCACCCTAAAGCACTCCGCTTTGCCTCCCCTAAGATTTGGAGGTTGGCTAGTGACCTTTGAAACAGACAGTACACGCTGGTTCAGTTCCTTTCCTGACTGTGTTACTATGGGATTATCTGCACCTTATCCACATCAAGCACTGCCAGGTGCCTTGACCATGGTGAACCTGTGTTCCTCTGGATTCAAGTTGACTTCCCAGAAAGGGCTCTTGCAAACTGTCAGGCAAACTGAAGAGAGTCTATGACCCAGCTTTTCTTCTCCAGGGACCCTTCCCCCAACAGTGGCCATCCTGCACCAACACTATACTGCTAGGCATGCATGTACTCAGTTTACTTAAAAACTGAACAGTAGTACAACTACAAAGAAAAGCAAAGATGGGAGGAAGGGATATATGCCTGAGGAGGGATACCCAAGAGACTTTCAAGGTATTAGTAATGTTCCATTCCTAAGCATTTTTTAAAAAATTATTCTTTAAACAAGACAAACATTTTTATCAATCTTTGCAATGAATGATACATATCACAGTAAGTGCTTTGAATAAAAAACAGTACTATTTATAAGTGAAGCACTATAGCCCAATAGAGATGGAGAGTGAAATAATAAATGACATTGGACAATTGACTGTCTATTTGAAAAGAGCATGTGAAATTCTGTATTTTATACAATATACAGAAACTATATGTGTGTGTGTGTGTATATATATATATATATGTATATATGTATACGTATATATATATGCACACACACAGATAAAAAATATTTCTATTTTTTAAAATTTTTATTATGATTTGGGTGAAAGTTTACAGAGCAAATTCATTTTCTATAGTTTATATACATTTTGTTTCATGACACTGACTGCCATTCCCCACAATGTAACAGCTCTCTTCCCACTTCCTCCCATAGTTACCTCTTCCTTGTGTCCTTCCCTTCCATGAACGGCCCCCCCCAGCTGTTTCCCTGTGCAAACACTGCCCTTCTGTTCTCCCACGATTGATTGCTCCAAGGTGTGTTTCTACCTGATATAAATGTTCACCCTATATGCCTGTCTTTTGTTTGGCTGGAAGCCACACGCATGAGTTCAGTTCCAGACCTGAAGGGTAATTAGAATAAAAGATATTTTTAAAAAATCCATCAAAATAATAGGAGAAAATGTAGGAGAATCTCTTTATTACCTTGAAAAAAGAAAGTCCGTTCATTGCATAACATCAGTGCCAAATTTCTTAAAGAAAAAGTCTGGTAGATTCATCTTTTCCAATAGTAAAAGCTTATGATAGCAAAAGATAGTATCAAAACAGGTAAAACACAAATAAATAAACCTGGAAAAAGTATTTTCAATGTATATATTAAAAAATGAGTTAATTTCCTTAACATATAAGGAATATTTACAAATTGCCCGCCCCTAAAAAAAACTCAGTAGAAAATGGACTAAGGGTACAAGTAGGCAATTTGATATATAGGAAATATGATCATTAATCATGTAAAATAATATTCAATTTAACTAAAATGATATCCAACTTAACTAATTATAGCACTGCACACTTTAAAAATATATCACTTTCTGCCTTTGTAACTCACAGAAAATTTTTTATCTCATGATTTACCTGTGGTGTTTATGATAAAATGAGAATTTAGATGCAGAAACTTATTTTCTTTATTTTTTCAGTACCTTTGACAATTGTTCACTAAAGTACTGATAGAGTAACTCAGAGTTAAAAATTGTTATTGTTGTTGTTGTTGTTGTTAAGTGCCGTCGAGTCGTTTCTCATAGAGACCCCAT
>NW_006921606.1:1350806-1352077 GCF_000298275.1 Orycteropus afer afer
AAAAAAAAATGCCGAAAACTAGGACCTGATAGGGGAAGATTCAGAATAATAATAAAAAGGACAAAAGTATTAATAATAGTAGTTGTTTTAAAACAGACAAATACAGGCAAACTAATCACCAGAAAAAAGAAAGCGAAAAAGAAAACAAAAGAAAAAAAAAATCAGTGGAGGACAGGGCAGGGCACCCAGGCTCCGTCTGAGCACCCAGACTGTGATGGAATTCCTGTGGGCCCAGAAGGTAGGTGGGAGTGGGTGATGGCCACACCTCCCTTCACCAAGTGGGTGTGGGGTATAAGAGTAACAAGAGGAATCTCGTACCTTTTCAGTCTTGCAGGTCCCGACTCTCCTTGGGGTTGCTGGAAAGTAGAACATGTTCTTAAGCCCCAGGAATCTGTGAGAGCGCTGTCTCTTTAAATATCCAAAATAGTCAAGCCGCTTTTTAAACGTTCAAAATGGCGGCGACCTCCGGACCGGCAAAAGTCCACAGCCCACCTTTCTCTTCACCTTCTCCATTTGTTCCCCAGCCACCGTGCACAGTCCTGTGTGCAGTCCCTGGCTAGCAGGGTGATTTTTAGGTTAATTCTTAGGTCCTACCACCTCTCGGGAATCTCCAAGCTGTCTGTGCCGTCAGGATCACTCAGGCTCACTGCCAGGCCACAGCTCTGTCTGTCTCCTTTTTTGGTATTTTCATGCAAATTCTTCTGCTAGTTGGGGTTTAGTCCACTTCTATATCCTTCCCTTCAAGGCTCAGGAGTCCAAGATTATCTTCTGTGTCTGTGTTAATTGGTTTCCCTCTTCTTTGTTGAAGAGGGTGTGTGCAGTCTTTCTGCCAAGTTTGCCATCTTGCCTGAACCTTGTTACTTTAATTTTCTTAGATACTTTTATTTATTATCTAGTATTTTAATAGTATTTTGTTTACCATTGGTTCATAAAAGACATAAGAATTTGAAAGAAAAAACTTTTTATTTCTAATAAATGGCACATTATATGCTTGAAGATGATTTATAAAGAATTTATCATTTTACCTACTTTGGGGAAATAACTTTTAAGTATAACATCAGAAGATAAAGTTTTTCTAAGTCTTAAGAAAATATTTAAATGTGTAATTTTTTATTTTTTAGTAAAGATGGGGATGATAAGAAGAGACCGGTGATCATACACAGAGCCATTTTGGGATCAGTGGAAAGAATGATAGCTATTCTCTCAGAAAACTATGGAGGGAAATGGTAAGTGACATGGAAAAGAAAAGGGATATGTCTGTTTTTTTTTTT
>NW_006921606.1:1352692-1361185 GCF_000298275.1 Orycteropus afer afer
AGTAAGATTGCCCAACCTTCCTTCCGAGGAGTGGCTGGTGGGTTTGAACCGCCAGCCGTCTGGTTAGCAGGCAAGTGTCTTAGCCACTGTGCTACCAGAGCTCCCAGTCTTATATAAACAATTTTAAAAAACCATAATACTCAAGGGTGGCAATCTTTGCTCATTGAGCCAAACTGTTAATAGTTTAAAGGTGACTTCTTCAGGGGATAGTTTCAATTCAAGGTGCAATTCAGGGCCATAATCTTAGGGACTCCTCTAGCCTCAGTAGGTCTAGTAAGTCTGGATTCTTTAAGAATTTGAGGTTCTTTTCTGCATTTTTTTCCCTTTTTATCAGGAGTTATCTATAGTGTTCCTGATCAGAACACTAGCCAGCCACCATCTATTTCTTGTGGTTTCAGGGTGGAGAAGGCAGTACTTTTTGTAGACAATTAGTCCTATAGTCCAGTTCCTTCTCTGATATTTGGGTTTCCTTATGAATAAAGATGTTCTAGATGAATAAAGCCCAATAGTTGTATCTTAGATAACCACTTGTAAGCGCTCAAGATCCCAGACACTACTCACCATACTGGGAGGTAGAATGTGATTTTTAAAAACTATGTTATACCAGCTGACTAGATTATCTCATGAGACCATAGTCCTAAGCCCTCATACCAAGAAAACTAATCCCATCAGAAGATTGGTTATATCTAATTAGTATTAGGGAGCTCTGGTGGTGTAGTGCCTAAGGCATTTGACTGCAGTTCAAACCCACCAGCCACTCCTTGGAAGCAAGGTTGGGGCAATCTACTTCTGTAGTGATACCGCCTCAGAAACCCAAGGAGGGGTCACTATAAGTCGGGTCCACTTGATGGCACATAACAACAACAATAGCAATTAGTATTAGCATCTGTAGCCCCCCATCCTTTTTCGGTTGGTGTTATTGTTGCAAAACCATATACAAAGTCAAATGACCACCAAACACATGAAAAGATGCTCAGCAGCATTAGCCACCAGAGCTGCAAATTAGAACCACAATAAGATACTGCTTTACTCCCACTTGGATGGCTAAGATTTAAAAAAAAGAAAGAAAATAATAAATGTTGACAAGGATATGGGGATATTGGAACCCTTACCCATTGCTGGTGAGAATGCAAAATGGTACAGCCATTATGTAAAAAGTATGGTGTTGTTACCTCACAAAACTAAAGTAAAAAGTAAAAAAACAAAAACAGAACTCACTGCTATCGAGTTGGATCTGACTCATTGCGACGCTTCCTTGGGTTTCCAAGGCGGTTCCTTTTGTGATTGACTTATTTCACTCAGCATAATGTCTTCCAGCTCTTCTATGTTGTAGAATGTATCAAGACTTATTTCTCCTACTGGCTAAGTAGTATTCCATTGTATGCGTGTACCACGTTTAGTTATCCATTCATCTGTTGACAGGTGTGATAGTTGGAGCTGTGTGTCAACTTGGCTGGACCACAATTCTGTGTGATTTAAGCAGTTGTGGTGTGGTTATTCCCATGATGGGATCAGATATATATGTTTTGAGCAGCCAATCCATTGAAAGGGAATTTCCCTAGGGGGGTGGCCTGCTTCCATTATATTTATGGACATCCTGGGAAAAGACACTCTCTTCTGTGGATTGGGATTCTGTTGTGCTGCCTACAACTGTCCGTGAGTGAACAATCCACCATTCAGCCTGGAGATCTTGGATTCATGGTTCATTGAAGTCAACAGCCAGAATACTGTGGTCAAATGTTATATGATCTCGCTTATATAAAAAGACAAGAAAAGGCAAATATATAGGGAACAAAATATATCAGTCGTTACTAGGTGCAGGATGGAGAGGGACAGGAGGGGTTAACAGTGATGATTATCACATTGATTAAGGGTTGCACCACTGATATTGTAATTGCTTTCAATAGTTACACACCTGTAAAAAGTTGAGTTGGCAAAAGTTGTATGATAGATATATTTACAACAACAACAATAACAAAAACAGTAGCTGCTGAGGCTGTTTACGTACAATTAAAACTTCATAGAATTTGGTTTCTTGGTTTAGAGGTTTAGGACATTCCATTAACTAGCCTAATGACATGTTTAGTGCTTTTGTTCTACCTCCGAGTTCGGTTCATAGTACCTGGGCCTTAAAAGCTTGCAAGTGGCCCTCCAAGGCACAATTTGTCTCTATTTGCCTGGAAAAACAGAGGAAGAAGGAAAATCAGGAATAGGAGGAGGATGTGGAATGTGTGGCTAATTGCCTCCATGAGCAACTGCCTCCTTTGAACATTTTTATTAAAGATTCTATAGAAGAATTCTGATTTTTTTAAAAAACGGGAGGTGGGGGAGTGTAGAACAGAATTTCAGATTCTTATGGAATCTGAGCCATGGAGGGTGGATGAACCCCTGAAACTATTGCCCTTAGATAATCTTTAAACCTTAAACCAAAAATATCCCTTGAAGTCTTCTAAAAACAAACAATAGTTCAGCTTAAATAGGAAAAAGGAGTCGGCCATGAGCATTTTAAGGAGAGCTGATGGTGCAATTCAGCTGCTACACAAAAGGTCAGAAGTTCAACCTCACCAGCCACTCTGCAGGAGAAAGATAAGGCAGTCTGCTTCTCAAAAGATTTACAGCCTTGGAAACCTATGGGGCAGTTGTACTCTGCCCTAGAGGGTAGCTGTGAGTCGGAACCAACTCTACGGGAATGGGTTTGGTTTTTTGGGTTTTGAGCATTATGCTCTTGTAAGAACTCTATGAGAGCAAATTGACAACAGCAACATGAAAGATTAGGTAGGAACCTTAGAAGGCAGTGAGCTCATGTTAATAAGAGATGAACAACTCAGAAAATGAGAGTAACATGGTACATGTAGAAACTGTTGAATTGGTGTATGTTTGCTGTGTATGTTCTCAACAACAACAAAATAAATACAGTTTAGGAAAAAAAAGTTACAGATAAGCAAAAGCATAGTTATGCATGTATATGATTCATCAGAGTGAGTTTATCATGTTTATATTTCTTTCTTTTTTTCCCAATTTTTATTTGTATTGTGATTTGGATAAAAGTTTGCATAGCAAATTGGTTTTCCATTCAGCAATTCATACATATTTTGTTTTGTGACATTGGTTACAATACCCACAATATAACAACACTCTTCTTATTTTTTCCCTGTGTTTACCATTTCCTTTTATCCTTGTTTCCTATTCCTTCCTGCATTCTGAGCTTTATCCCTGGGCACATGCTGCCTTTTTGATCTCCTGTGGTTGATTGACACTAAAAAGAAATTGGTGATAACATAGGAGACACATGGCTGTGTCTTGCACCAGAGTGGTAGCAGTGAAAGTGGTAAAAAACTGAAACAATAATTAATGGAGATGAAGTGGGAAACAGGAGATGGTGTCTTCATTGTGCCATCCTTCACTGCAGGGAGTAATACATACTTTCCTCAGTCAATAAATCAGAAATTCAGATACCTCTTAGAGTTATGATGGAAATATGAAGAATTAAAAATAGAAATAGTTAAAAGTTGTTGTCTTACAGGAGTAGGACTGGGGATGGATGAGTACAGAGCTCAGAAGGAAACGTTTACTTTTCATTTTTATATACTATGTTTCTATATTTTATTGCATTTATTATTTTACTTTTGTAATTTTAGAATAAATATATAAATATATACATTCATAACGTGCCATCTGATTATAGTCCCCATTGCATTTCCTTCCAGCTTTGAACTAAATATTTTCATCATATTAACTCATTATGATGAAAAAAAGCAAGCATTGCTTATACTCACCTTCCTTCTCTATTTCTAATTAAACATTATATTATGAGATAATTATAGATTCACATTTAGTTATGAGAAAAAATACAGAGAGGTCTAGTGTACTTTTCACCAATATTTACATCTTACAAACTATAGAAAGTATCACAACTAGGAAATACAATCCACCAAACTTATTAAAATTTTATCAGTTTTACATACACTCAGTTGTGTTTGAATGTGTATATATTTAGTTCTAATAATTTTGTGTCATATATAGATTTGTGTAACTACCACCCATCAAGATACCTGAAAGTCCCATCACTGCAATAATCCCTCACACTCACCATGCAATTCTCAACCTACATGACTATGAGACCAGAAGAATTAGATGATGCCCAGCTACCACTGTCAACCACTTGGAGGGGGATCTATGTAGGAGATCCTGGATAAAGTGGCAGAATTATGTGGAATAAAACTCAAAATCATTAAATAAAGAAAGGGACCAGGTTTGCTGGTCTGATAGAGCCTGGTGGAAACCCTGAGACTATGGCCCCTAGCTGCCCTTCAGGTCTGGAATTGAACCCACACCTGTGGCTTCCAGCCAAACAAAAGACAGGCATATGAGCTGAACATTTACATTAGGCAGATACACTCCTTGGAGAGATCAATCATGGGAGAATAGAAGGGCTGTGTATGCACAGGGAGACACCTTGGGGGGTAGGAGTGCATGGGAGGGAAGGACACAGGGAAGAGGTAACTGTGGGGAGGAAATGGGAGGGAAGTTGTTGCATTGTGGGAAACTGCAGTCAATGTCTTGAGACAAAGTGTATGTGAGCTGCTGTATGGAAAATGAATTTGGTCTGTAAACTTTCACCCAAATCACAATAAAAATTAAAAAAAAAAAAAAAGATCCCTCATGCTAATCTCTTATTGCCACACATTCCCATTCCACCCTTGCCTTGCCCCTAACTCCTGGCAATCAATAATATTCTTTCCATCTCCATATTTTTGTCATTTCAAGACTGTTACATAAATGGAATCATACAATATGCAACCTTTTGAGATTAGATTTTTTTACTCAGCATAATTCCCTTGAGTTTAATTCAAGTTGTTGTGTGTTTTAATGGTTTGTTCCTTTTTATTGCTGAGTAGTATGCCAGGGAATGTATGTGGTTATATATTTATTCTTAAATTGCCAGTTCATTAAACCATCTGCCTGTTGAAGGGCATTTAGGGTGTTTCTAGTTTTTGGCTATCACAAATAAAGCTGATAGGAACATTTGTGGAAAGGTTTTGGTGTGAAGTCTTCATTTCTCTGGGTTGAATGCTCAGGAGTGCGATTACTGGTTTGTATGGTAAGTGCACGTTTAGCCCTTCCATCTGTCAACCTATTCTTCCCTCCCTTTTCCAATCAAATTTGAAATTTCCCCCTTTATCTGTGTAAGTATATAAAGTATCACAACTTTTATCTTTCAGTATAGTTTAGTTTTCTTCCTCATCACTCTGCTGAAACTGCTCTCTTGTGGAGTCTTTACTTTTTAACAAATATTTCATTATTTTAATCAGTGGTCATCATTAGATTTTAAAATTACATATTTTATGTATTTTTTTTTTTCAGGCCTTTCTGGCTGTCTCCTCGTCAGGTAATGGTCATCCCTGTGGGGCCAACTTGTGAAAAATATGCACTCCAGGTAAAAACAGAGACATTTAAAGCACTAAATAAATAAATAAAAACCCACTGCCACTGAGTCAATTCTGACTCATAGTGACCCTATAGTACAGAGTAGAATTGCCCCATTGAGTTTTCAAGGCTGTAATTCTTTTACAGAAATAGACTGCCTCATCTTTCTTCCGTAGAGTAGCTGGTGAGTTCAAACTGCCAACCTTTATGGCTAGGAGCTGAAAGCTTTAATGATGGTGCCAACAGAGCTCCTATTGAAATCGCAAAGACCAAAAAAAAAAAAAAAAATCACACTACCTAATAATCTTGGCCTATGTTATTGTTATGTGCCGTTGAGTCGGACCCGACTCATAATGACCCCTCCTTGTGTTTCCGAGGCAGTATCACTACGGAAGTAGATTGCCCCATCTTCCTTCCGAGGAGTGGCTGGTGGGTTTGAACCATCAGCCTTCTGGTTAGAAGTCAAGTGCCTTAGGCACTACACTACCAGAGCTCCTAATCTTGGCCTATATTCTATGTAAATCATTGACTTGGAATGTCATTATGCTTTAAAATATTGCATAGCTTGACACATTAATTTTACAACCTATGTATTCAGTAATTGGGAGTAATACCTTTAGTCTGATTTGAATATCTATATAGCTGTATTATAACTATAAGCATACATTGGAGATATTACAGGTTTGGTTCTAGATCATTATAGTAAAGCAAATATCCCAATAAAGCAAGTCACGTGAATTTTTTGGTTTTTCAGTACATATAAAAATTATGTTATATAATTTTAATACAATAATAATATATAATAATTTTAATACAATAGTAATACAATATACAAAAAAAAAAAACCCCAAACTCACTGCCATCGAGTCGGATCCAACTCAAAGTGACCCCTCCTTGGGTTTCTAAGGCAGTATCATTATGGAAGTAGATTGCCCAATCTTCCTTCCAAGGAGTGGCTGGTGGGTTTGAACCGCCAGCCTTCTGGTTAGCAGTCAAATGCCTTAGAGTCTATGCCACCAGAGCTCCTATGTTACAATATGCTGTAGTCTATATAAGTGTGCAGTAGCATTATGAAAAATTTGAGATATTGTGAGAATTATCAGTATATGACACAGAGACAAAGAAATGAGTACACGCTTTTGGAAAAATGGTACTGACAGACTTGCTTGATGTAGGGTTGCCACAAACCTTCAGTTTGTAAAAAATGCAGTATCTGCTAAGTGCAATAAAATGAGGTATGCCTATATATTGCTTCTTAATAAATTTGAAAAATGGGTGTTTTAAAACATCTCATATGGTGAGATGTCTAAGCCATTTGAGTGCTAACCAGAAGGTTGGAGGTTCAAACCCGCCAGCCACTCCAGGGAAGAAAGATAGGGCAATCTACTTCCATAAAGATTTACCAACTTGGAAATCTAATGGGGGTCGCTATGAGTCAGAATCAACTCAGTGGCAGTGAGTTCAGTTTTGGTTTTCTGTTTAGGTAAGAATGCTTTATTATCTCTTGCTGTGTAACAAATTAGCACAAAACTTAATAGCTTGAAACAACAGACATTTATTACCATACAGATTCTATGAGTCTGGAATGTGGAAGCAGCTTAGCTGATTGTGGCTCAGGGTCTCTCATGAGGTTCAATCAAGCTGTAAGTCATGGCTGCAGACATTTGGGACTGACTCATATCATTGTTGGCAGGTCTTAGTTCCTCAATGGCTGTTGCCCAGATACTTCAGTTCCTCAGCACATGGACGTTTCCATAGTCTGCTCAAGTATCTTCCCAACTTGGCAGTTAGTTACCCCCAGAGCAAGTGATTCAAGAAAAAGACAGAAGCCACAGTTTTTCATAACCTCATCTCAGAAGAGACACACCCTCACTTCTACCCTTTTCTATTGGTCACAATGGTCCAACATGGAGGGAACAAGGGAACTACACAGGGTGTGAATACAGGTAGGGAACATTGGGGTCATCTTAGAGGCTGGCTAGTACAAATAATTTAGTGAAAAATGTTTCATTTTCTTCTAGGTATCCAGTGAACTTTTTGAAGAAGGATTTATGGCTGACGTTGATTTAGATCATGGTTGTACGCTAAATAAGAAAATACGCAATGCGCAGCTGGCTCAGTATAACTTTATTTTGGGTAATTTACATATTTTCCTAATGCCTTTTTTTATCACTGCAATTCCAAAATACTAACAAAATAAGAAATAATATATAACTACTTGATTATCACAATTTTTAAAAAAGAACTTATATGCAAAAAGAGTCTCTAGGGTCCATGGGAAATCAGGCACACCCAAAGCACCAGGGCGGGAGAGTGGGAGTTAGGGGAAAAAAAGCCAGGAACCCAGACAGAGGAGCAGTCAGCCACAGGGACCCAGGTGAGAAAGGAACTCAGCCACGCCCAAAGCAGCAGTGAGGGAAAGCAGGAAAAGGGGGATTAAAAGCCTGGAACCCTGACAGAGGAGCAGTCAGCCTCAAGGATCCAGTTGTGGAGAGGGAAATCAGGAACGCCCAAAGCAGCAGTGAGGGAGAGCAGGAAAAAGGGGATTAAAAGCCAGGAATTCAGACAGAGGACCAGTCAGCCCCAGGGATCCAGGTGAGGAGAGGGAACTCAGGCACGCCCGAAGCAGCAGGGCGGGAGAGTGGCAGAAAGGGGATTAAAAGGCCTAGGAATCTGGACAGAGGAGGAGTCAGCCACAGGGACCCAGTAAGGGTGGTACGAGAGGTTTCCCACAGGGAGGCAAACTTGTCTTGGTTTGTCCTACCATGGTGACGTGTTGATGTGAGTTTTGAGGTTGAGCCACTGGTGTTTCTTATCCAGCGGGATGCGCATGGTGCACAGGTGTCAGCCCAGCTTACAGAGACAGACTAGGAAAAAGGAAGAGGCTGTCCAATTCTCAAAGAATTGACCAGGGAAAACCTTACGAATAGCAAAGAAACACTGATACATTACTGCACAACTTTATGATTAGTCCGATTAGGTTAGAAGGCTCTCAAAATAGGACTGGGAAAGAGCTGCATCATCTCGGTAAACCCAGCCTTAGTCCTATGGATAAGGTAAAGCTTT
>NW_006921606.1:1363620-1365075 GCF_000298275.1 Orycteropus afer afer
CTGGCGAAGAATGCTGAAAGTACCATGGACTGTTAAAAGAACTAACAGATCTGTCCTGGAGGAAGGGCACCTGAAATGCTCCTTGGAAGCGAGAATGGCCAGACTTCTTCTCACCTATTTTGGTCATGTTGTCAGAAAGAATCATTCCTTGGAGTAGGATCATGCTTGGTAGGTTGGAGTGTCAACGAAAGAGGGGGAGGCCTTCAACGAGATGGCTTGACACGGTGGCTGCGATGATGGACTCAAGTATAGCAGGGATCGTGCAGCTGGCGTGGGATCAGGCAGTGTTTTGTTCTGCTGTGCATGGGGTCGCTATGAATCAGAAATGACTCGATGGCACCTAACAACAACAGCAACAACAACAGGGTCCATGGGTTAGCTGTTCCTAAGAACTCTGTCATTTGCTGAAAAAAGGGTTAGAAAATTTCACATGAAGTCTGTTGTGCTGTATTATTTGTAATAATAAATAATATCTCAAACCAACAATGAAAAAATATGTGAAAATGATCTCATCAGCAGGATTATACTCCATATGTTTCAGCTCTGAGATATTTTCCCTTGCTTTTTGGTATATTAGAAATCTTTGGAATTAAACTGATGAATGGAAAACATCCCAACTTTAGAATGATCAAAAAAAAAAAAGAGAAGTTAGGTGAAAAAATTAAATATTCTTAGGGCCTAAAGGATAATAATTCAGCAATGAGTAATAATGTAGAATCTAAAGTTTTGGCTTTAAAGATGATTGACAAATCAAGAGAAACTGATGTTGATATGCCTGCAGGATATGGTATAGATATATTCTCTAAGCTCAGAGATTCTTTCTGTGGGAGGAAAAAGAAATATGCATAGAGTTGTCTTTATCAACAATTTTTCATTGATGTTTGACTCTGTAGTAGAGATACTATGGTGTTCCAATCAGGCTTTTTGTGGTAAGCAACAGTAATTTCAAATTAGGTTAGACATAGATGGAATTTATTTAGAAGGGTATTAAAGTATCTCATGAAATAGAAGGTAGAATTAAAACCACAAACCACAAGAAGAGCAACTGGAACTAGGAAATCAACCCTTAATAGGACTGTTTCTCCCCGTTTCTGATCTCTGTTTCTCCCTGGTTCTTTATGCTTTTCTTACATATCTATTTTATGCCTCTTATCTGCTAAGCAATTTCTTTCTTCCACATGAGAAAAATATGGCTGCAGAGTCTTACATCATTTCACAATATGGGTCACAAACCAAGCCATTGTAGTGTCCTCAATTCCAACTCATAGTGACTCTATATAAGAAAGTACACCATAGGTTTTCCAAATCATTCCTTCTTTGTGGGAGGAGCTCTGGTAGTGTAGTGCCTAAGACATTTGACTGCCCAGAAGGCTGGTGGTTCAAACCCACCAGCCACTCCTTGGAAGGAAGGTTGGGCAATCTACTTCTGTAGTGATACTGCCTTCGAAATCCAAG
>NW_006921606.1:1365920-1367375 GCF_000298275.1 Orycteropus afer afer
ACCTGAACCTCCAACCTCTCAGTTAGCAGCCGGGCACGTTAACCATTTGCACACCCAGGGACCAAAACCAAACCCAACTCACCACCTTCGAGTTGTTTCCAACTCATAGTGTCCCCTCCTTGGGTTTTTGAGGCGGTATTTCTATGGAAGTAGATTGCCCAATCCGCCTTCCGAGGAGTGGCTAGTGGGTTTGAACTGACAGTCTTCTGGTTAGCAGTCATATGCTCCTATTTGTACCTTCAAGACCACAATAGCTGTTCTTTCAAGTGGACAATAGAGAGATGGGGTTACAAATCATTCCTTCTCTCAAGAAACTTAGAGGATTAGCCTAATGATTGATATTTAATGATTAATTGTGAAGAAAAATCAGCTAATAAGATGCAAGTGTCATATGACTTGGTTTACTGTCAAATTGCTAATTTAAATGTTTATGTCTCTTCCTTTTCTATAGTGGTTGGAGAAACGGAAAAGACAAATAATGCTGTAAACATTCGAACAAGAGACAACAAAATTCATGGAGAGATTTCAGTAACTTCTGCCATAGATAAATTGAAGAATCTCAAGGATTCACGTACACTGAATGCAGAGGAAGACTTTTGAAGTCTTTTCCTTATACTTGCTTCTATATAACCTTCTTTTGATCCTTGGAAATGCATTTTTCTTAACCATTTAATCTGGTAGTACTTTATCAAATAACTTTAGATTCACTGATGAGCATAGTGAGAAAGAAGACAGTGAGTGAGTAGCTGATATGAACCAATTGTTTAATTCACTAATGTGCTCTGAGGACAATAAGAGGACAAGCTTGGGACATTTTCAAGAAATGAAAGCCTTGAGAGACTTAAATAGAAACGAATTGTCATTCAAAGGGAGAAATACTGGAAAATGAGGGGTATGAGATGGTATTGCTAATATTTATGATTTTCAAAAGATAGACTTCAAATAAAATTCTGCAAAGTTTTTTCGAATGTGGTTGAAAAATCTTATTTTCTGAAAACATTATGTCTCCGGTATTTTTATGGTTCTTTTACAAAAGTTCACACTGTAAACTTTCACCCCAAATTGGAATAATTACATAACTTATTTTAACTAACCAACCACCACAAAAGAAGCTAGTATTAAATATCAGATTATTGAAAAAGTATTTTGAACAGCAAAGAAATTCAGCATTGTGGAATCTACTGTTGTTTGCACTGTATGTAAGATGTTGCAATTTTAATGCTTCTAATTCATAATTGAGCCTTGTTCATCTTTAGAAAAAATAAATTCTCAAATAAAACGTATCACAGTGTTTCCAATTATTCAGCTTTGGGCTTTATACTGTAATAAACTGCTGACTTAGAGTTAAATTACTGTTTTTCTCAAGTAGACACATGCCCTGGAGAGAACAATCATGGGAGAAGGAAGGGCTGCTTATGCACAGGGAGATAGCTCAGGGTGCAGAAGAGTATGAAG
>NW_006921606.1:1368910-1370710 GCF_000298275.1 Orycteropus afer afer
GGGACCATTCCCTGGAGAAGGATGTCATGCTTGGTAGGGTGGAGGGTTGACGAAAGAGGGGGAGGCCTTCAACGAGATGGATTGATATGGTGGCTGCGATGATGGGATCAAGTATAGCAGGGATTGTGGGGCTGGCACGGGATCGGGCAGTGTTTCGTTCTGCTGTGCATGGGGTCGCTATGAGTCGGAAAAGACTCGACGGCACTTAACAACAACAACAACAACAACTAAGAGGAAGAATAATAATTAAGATGGCTTTATGTCAACAGAGAATTTAGCTATCGATCAAACTGTTTTTTGGCTAGGTACTGTGAAATTAAAAATAAATTTAAGACATACTCTCTCAACACACTTATAATTTAGTTAGCTTCCTGAGGGAAGTGGACTGGTAAGCAAAGCAGTATTATGTATCAGAGTTGTGTGGTGCAAATTGTGGAATATTTTTTAAGCAAATATTTGAGGGCTTGTGTTGTGTCAGGCACTATTTTGTGTACTTTTTTCATTCATCAAATAGGCTACTATGAGAGTGGGAATCAGAAGACCCAAAAATGATTGCTCTTGTGGAAGTATGGTAGTTATGTTTGTGTGTCATCTTGTCTGGGCAGCTGGTGGTAGTTATTCCCCATGATGAGACTGGCAATCAGCTCCATGGTGGGATCTACCACAAGCAGCTGAGTAGCCTTTGGGATGTGGTCTGCTTCCTGTATATAAGCCTTGGGAATGGTCTCTAGCCTATGGCACTCTTGGACCCTGCAAGTAGCTGTGTCGTTGCTCAGCAGCCTGCTATGCTCTGACGACCTTGGGACTTAAAATGGACTTAAGTTAATGGCCTGCCATGTGGTTTGGTAACATCACGACTGTGCCTTTTTACTTGTCAACCTTGAGGCTTCTCAGCTTCAGCAGCCAGTCTGAGTTAAGAAATGCCTCTAGTTTCTGTGGGCCGGGAGCAAGAGGCAGAGCTGGTTGAAGGGCTTTCACCCAGCCCCTAGAGCTTGGCACTTTGAACTCGGACTTTAAACCTCCAAATTGTAAGAATAAACTCCTGTTTGTTAAGGCCATCCCGTTTGTGGTATATATTATCATCAGAGTGGCACTAGGTAACCAGAACAGGCAGGTAGGTGGGAAGAGAGAAATACGTCAATAGCACAGTACAGAGTATGCTGTGCTAGAAATAAGAGCTCACAGTCTAAAGTGCAGCTCCCCTCCCTAAGGCTGGCCTTCTCCAGGGAGAATCCCATGCTTTGAACCGTCCTTTCATAAGGTTCCTTTCCCAGTCCCTTGAGGCTTTAATATTTGCTGGCTATCCTAATGCCCTGTTTCATTCTTAGAGGAACTTGCTGTTCATAATGCCTATTTTTAAGGGGTTGGCTGATACTGAAGCCTAAGGCAGGCTGCACAGATGCCTGTTCGGCACCAACTAGTGCCAGCCCTCGGGGCCGTGGAAGTGGGCCACTTACAACCCAACTGTCACACCTGAGGTGGCTCCACCTGTACTGTGTTTAGCTCACTAACAACCTGTTTCTTAATCTATAAAATAAGTCTGAGATTAAACGTAATAATGTCATCAAAACCTTTACATATCACCTGAAAAATAGTGGCAAATTTTTATCTCCAACATATATAATCTCATATAAAATTAGAGCCAATTTCCCAAATTTGCCCAATTCAGCTTTCCCTCGCTTGCGGTGTTAATTTCCGCCCCCAGGTGACACTGCTGGTCTCTAATGGTTGAAGGGGAGCTCTGGTAGCATAGTGGCTAAAGCACTTGCCCGCTAACCAGAAGGCTGGTGGTTCAAACCC
>NW_006921606.1:1371370-1385529 GCF_000298275.1 Orycteropus afer afer
CCGCCCCTCGGACGAGTCCCGCCCCTCGGACGAGTCCCGCCCCTCGGACGAGCCTTGCCCCTTGGCCCCGGAAGTGCTCGTCCAGCGGCAAAATGGCGGCTGCAGCCGTTGTGCTGCGGGCGCTTCGCAGTTTGTGTGGTGTGTTGCTCTTTCTTTCACAGTTCTACATCTTGTCAGGCAGTGGTGAGTGCAAAGAACCGGGATCCACACCAGAGTGCCGGCTGAGTGGCGATAGGGACCCCAGGAGCTGAGGGTGGCGTCCTGACTAGGACAGGGGCAGATTGCCTGGTGCAGGGCGGCGCATCTCGGCGGTCTTGTCTAAGGCTGCCCCTCCGCTCACGAGCACCTGTGCTGCCCTTAGGCCGCGGAGGCTTCGAGAGGTCAAAGAGGGTTCGGGGCTCGGGCGGGGAAGTACAATAGAATCCCTTTAACACCCTTTGTTCCCTAGTTGCCCTAAGATCTGAATTGGTGTTGACCTTGCTGGTATTGCGCCATGTAGTTTTATGAGCAGTCGAGCCGGGAGATTTTCATGAGCGGTTACTAGTCTAGTGTAGACCCTGCGTGTTAACCATACAAGCCAGCGTTTTCGTAACCCAGGATAACATGTTTTTCTAATTGTAGAATCCTTAAATTTAGAGCATTCGCGGCTCAGGCCGCTGGCTCAGGCAATAAAGGACCCGGGTCCAACACGTACATTCACAGTAGTTCCCAGGGCAGCAGGTACTAGACATTTTGTATTCTAGTAAATGTGCATATTTATATCTAGTGATTTCTCTCTCTCTTTTTAAAATAAAATTTCTTTTAGTATGTGAAATCAATTTCCATTTTTGAACCTGCTGTATTTTAGATTGTGTGACCTAAGGGCAGATACACATTTTTCCATAGACAGTCTTGTTATTTGAATACCTTTGACATTTCTGCCTCATTTCTTTTTGAGGTCCCACAGATCTCATTTCCATTTCCGTATTTCATGTTTCTATCATTTTATCCAATTCATCCACCAAAATAACTTTCAACCAATACTTCTTCCCATTCAGAAACTTTCTTCTTCTTGAACCCTCTTCCTGTTGTTGGATATGCTCCCCCAAGGCTGTGTGAAATGGAAGGATCACACAGAGACCAGGGTCTTGGAATCTAGGTCTGGAGCAACTGGGATCTTGAGTAAATTATTCACCCATTGGACTTTTATTTCCTCATCTTTAAGGTGATAGAGTTAGCAGAATCACCTAAAGTCATTTTGTCTTTGTGATTCTAAGTGTCTAGGTCCCAAACAAGGTAGGAATATGATAGAATAGAAGAAGATAGTTTTACAGGGTTACTCGTTTAATGTTATGACTTTAAGTAGGACCAGCTTTAAACAGGCATTAGTATTTTTTGCTATGTACAACATTTGTTTCTGTAGTTTCATTCATCCAGATTTCCATTATTTCAATGGATTTAAACTGGCAGAGAGATTTTTCTCATTTTTATTTGGATGTAGAGAGTAGTAGGAGACAGCAGCATACTTGAATGTAAAATGTAGATTTTTTATAGAGAAGATAACAAGAATTCTTGACTCTTTGGGATGTTTGTGAAAACCCTGCTTCTGTCTTAAGAAGCTATGCAATTTTGATCCATTTTTAACTGATGAAAATATATTGTACACCTTGGTAGGTTGGCTGGGGAAAAAAATTGCAACCCTCTGAAGCAGGTTATTAATATAGAGACGCTTATTTTGAATTTTATTGTTGTTGTATGTTGTCAAGTCGCCCCGACTCATAGCGACCCCAAGGCGGTATCACTATGGAAGTAGATTGCCCAACCTTCCTTCTGAGGAGTGGCTGGTGGGTTTGAACCGCCAGCCTTCTGGTTAGCAGTCAAGTGCCTTAGGCACTATGCTACCACAGCTGCTTTTTGAATTTTAGTAGTATGGAAGTATTATTAATGTACCAATGTGGAATAATGGCAAAAAATTTCCAAAGTTCTGATTTATTCATAGTTAGAGGATGTTTGTGGCTTCATTTCCAAATAAGTGAACTGAGTGAAAGAACATAGAATTGAAAACCAGGAGATTTGAGTTCTGGTTCTGTTTGTTCCACAAACTCCCTGTAGGGTTTTAAACAAGTCTTAACAGCTGTAAGCTTTAGTTTTTCATCTTGTAAAATTGTAAAGAGGTTTTTTGGAATCCTTAACTTGTACCCAGCATACATTATATATATTAGCACCCTTGATTTTCATAGCTTTTTTGGGGCAGTTATTAAGTACTTTTACCAGTGAGGTGCTTGGCTTTTGAGCTGTTGCCCCAGCTTGCACAGCTGGTGGTAGAACCCTACTTCAGTTGCAAGTGTCTCAACGCTGTGCTTTTTCCATTTCAGCACACTATACATTGATCGGTATGATTCCTCATAACTATAAAATAAAGTGTAGACCTGGCCTTCCATCTGGTTCCCATTTAGCAAGGCCACCATTTAACCATGTTCTCCAGAATGCTGCCAGTCACAATGAGGTCAGCTTGAGTCCTACAAAGAAGGTATTCCTGGAGGTTCTGAAGAACCCAGTGCAGTTCTGTTTCCCTTGTAAATTAGTCCCTGTCCAAAAAACAGTGTTGTGTTTTGAAAGTTAATAGAGCTATAACCCTCTCTTGACGTTTAGTGTGGAGTTGAATCACATCTTTAAAACTGCCCTTTAATGAGATCCATCCATTACAGCAGGATTTGGAATGGTGCTGGTGTGTAGTTAGAGGTACACTTAGAGGGCTTTAGTGGCTGAATGTGCAGAAGCATGCAGATGTTTACTTATGTTAACAAGTGATAAACAGATTTAACTCCCTCCTGTACCACCATGATATGTACATGACATAAAAACAAACAACAACAAAAAAAACCCAACCTGTTGCCATCAAGTTGCTTTTGACTCATAGCAACCCTATAGGACAGAGTAGAACTGCCTCATGGGGTTTCCAAGACTGTAAATCTTTATGGAAGCAGATTGCCTCATCTTTGTCCCATGGAGTGGCTTGTGGGTTCAAACTGCCAACCTTTTGGTTAGTAGCCCAGTGCTTTAACTACAGTGCCATTATAGCTCCTGTGCGTGACACTAGGCACCCAGTTATAGAAGTTCATTTAACTCTGAGATAATTTTACATCTTTTGGGTCCTTTTTTAAAAAATCAGGTTCATTGAGGTATATTTTACATATAATAAAATTCTACCTTTTTAATTTATAGTTATGTGACTTGACCAATATATGTACTTTTGGAACCACTACCAAAATCAAGACAGAACAGTTCTGTCATTTCCCCTTCTCCCAATTCCTCTCTGCCTCTTTGTAGTCACTGCTTCACGCATTCCCAGCCTCTGACAACCACTGATCTCTTTTCTGTCTCTATAGTTTTGCCTTTTCCAGAATGTTATATATATGGAGTCAACAGTCTGTAGTTTTTTGGATCTGACTTTTTTCACTTACCGTGACTGTTTGAGATTCATCTTTGTTGCTGTGCTTTATCTTACTAGGGTTTTGTACAAAACCCTGCTTCATATTTATATAGTGTATATTTATAAAGAGTATCCAGATGTCTGCTGGACATCGCAATTTGGCTGTTATGTAGGCATCTCAAACTTAGTATATCTAAAATACAGCTCTTTGTTGCCTGATTCCTAAATTAATCAGTAAAAAAGCAGCCCTGTTTCTTCCTTAATTTATCTTGAATCAAAGTCCTGATTGTTCCCTTTCCCTTAGCCCTCATCCAGTTCATCAGCAAGTCTTATCACTTTTATCTGTAGACCATTTGAATTGCCTACCTTTCTCCACCTCCAAAGCCATTCCCTAAACCCAAGTCACCATCATCTCTGTGTAGACAGTCTGAATGCTGCCCTTTAGAAACTTTCTTCATGTTCTTGATCTGCATCATGCCTGTATGGAGACACTAGCCACGTGTGGCTGTTGAAAACTTGAAATATGGCTACTGCAGCTGAAAACCAAAACCAAACCCACTGCCGTCGAGTCGATTCGGCTCATAGTGACCCCTCCTTGGGTTTCTAAGGTGGTATCTCTATGGAAGTAGATTGCCCAATCTTCCTTCCGAGGAGTGGCTGGTGAACTAACTGCCAGCCTTCTGGTTAGCAGTCAGATGCCTAGGCACTGTACCACCAGAGCTCTGAATTTTTTATGTTATTTAATTTTAAGTAACTTAAATGTAAATAACCACATTTTTCCTGTAGCCAGAATTACTCTTTTAAAGTGTACATCTGATTAGGTTGTCTTCCTCTCACACTTAGATGAAATTCTAACCCTTCACCTTCCCCTGCGGTACTGTTCATGATATGATGCTTGCCTGCCTCTCTGTTCTCCCACTTGGTCCCCTCTCACTAGCCTCCTGAGAGTTCTTTGAGCTCTCTCCTGCCTAAAGCCTTTCATTCTTCATCTTCCCTGAGCCCAGAATACTTTGCTTAGGTAGATATTTGTTACTGTCAATTTTGAGGGTTATATATCATCTTCTCAAATAATTCTTCCCTTAGTTCCTGTTAGCTAAGGCAGGCATCTCCTTCTCTATTGTTCTTTCTCTTTCTTACTGCCCACTGTTAAGTCCTTCCTAGTACTTTTCACAATATTTAGTAATTTTGCTCATTTACTTGTTAGAGCAGAGTCTTGTCTGTTTTGTTTACCATAGTAGTCCCAGTGAGCAGAGTAGGTGTTTAGTAGTGTGTGGTCTGAAGGATGCAGGAGTTATGTGCTCAGAGTAGCAGCAGCCTAATGGGCCCACCAGCATTAAGTGGCTGCTCAGTGGCACATCCACTTGGCCCTTCCTCCAGTGTACTTGGGGCACCATCCTACACATAGTCATTACTTCTCATCTTTTCATTTCCTTCTACCTATAGCAAGTCCCTTGCAGGTTTGACTAAGGATTTTAGTAAAACTATTTATTATTTTCAATTTAGTATTTACTGGCATTCTCAAGGCTTGAATCTCAGTTCTCTATCAGTTTGCAGTAGTCTTCCTTTCACTTTACAGTTACATGGGTCTCTAGGTGTATTTTGAGGCAATGGTGGGCTCTTTTCTTTGCTGGTTAGCTATCACATGCGCAACCTTCTTAGCATAGACAATCTCCTTTCTTACATCTCATGCTAATGTTCATGTCTCTTAACCTTAGAAAATGATTGTTTTCTTCTGTATTCTAACAAGTATTATAAGAGAATAAGTTTCTCTCTCACCTTGCATACATAGAAAGTACCGAAATCCCACCTTATGTGATGAAGTGTCCAAGCAATGGTTTGTGTAGCCGACTTCCGGCCGACTGTGTAGAATGCAAGACAAATTTCTCCTGTGTCTATGGGAAGCCTGTCACTTTTGACTGCACAGTCAAGCCTTCTGTTACCTGTGTTGTAAGTACCACAACTTATTCTAAGTAAATTTATTGTAAACCTTGAGTTTAAAGTGTAGTTTAGACTTGATCATTGGGGAAAATTCTGAAAGTGCTCTGCATTTTGTAAGTAATATTTTTAGGAATAAAGTCAACTTTATCAGAAGACTGAAACTCCATGTCAAAGCAAGGTTTGGTTGCAAAGGTTTAGATGATAATTTTTTTACTCATTTATTTGCCTTCCCCTTTATCCAACTTAATATGTGTCTGCCCTCTAGTTAGTGGTTTATCTTCCCTCCTCCACCTACCCTGGTAATATCAAAGAATGTATTTTTTTTATGTGAAATCCTTTTCTTGACTTTCTACAGTGGTGATCTCATGCAATATTTGTCCTCAGTGATTGCCTAATTTCCCTCAGTATAATGTCCTTTAAGTTCATCCTTGTTATGAGATGTTTCACAGATTCATCACTGTTCTTTAATGTTACGTGGTATTCCATTGTGTGTATGTACCATAGTTCGTGAATCTATTCCTCCATGGATGGCCATTAGGTGGTTTCATCTTTTTGCTATTGTGAACAGTCCTGGGATGAACGTGGATGTGTACATACTTATTTGTGTCGTGGAACTTATTTATTTAGGATATATACCTATTAGTGGGATTGCTGAATCGTACAGTATTTCTATTTCCAGCTTTTTAAGGAAGAATCATACTGTTTTCCACAGTGGTTGTACCATTTTATAGCCCCATCAACAGTGTGTGAGAGTTTCAGTCTCTCCACATCCACACCAGCATTTGTTGTTTTCTTAGTGTTTTTAACTTTACTGTTAGTGCAGGGGTGAGATGATATCTCATTTTGATTTGCATCTTTCTAATGGCTAATGACAGAAGCAGTATTTTACTCTTGGCCCTGCCACAACTAGCTGTGTGGTTTGTCAATCTTCTTTTATAAAACAAAGGAATTTGTCCAGAACAGGTTTTCCTAAAGTGTTTCCATGGAACCCTTGTTTTGGGAAATAGTTTGGGGGAAGAAAAGAGATTCCATGCTCTCTTCTCTTATTGCAGTTTTCCTTTGATACAGCAATTCTAGCATTTCCTTCACTCATGAACGAAGTACCTTTATCTTCCTCTATTCTCTGGAACTTGTCTGCAAAGGGCTGGACTGGAAAGTTCTTTGTACTTCCAGGCTCCTTTTGTAATTCTCCTTAATTCCAATATCAGAAAACTAGGGAGACTTTACTCCAAAGGGAAAATAAACTGTTTTGCTGTCTCAGTACCTGGATTTGGTTTTTATAAGCTTAAGGATTTGTGATTTTCATGTATCAGTATTACCCTTTAAGGCACACTGGAAAATTGAGTTTAATTGCAAGATAGTCTTCATTCCTGCCCTTAAATTACCAGTGAATCTTTATTCTATATCTTAAACGTAATTTTTTCCCCTAATTACCTAATATCATATTTATTTGAAGGCACATAGTAGGTACTCAATGAATAATGAGGAAAGTATTTGATGTCTAAGGAGAACTTTTCCATGTTGAAGCCTCTTCTTGTTTGCCTCAGCTTCTTTGGCATTCATCTCAATCTTTTCCTTCCTTAAATGTTCTAACAACAAGTAAACAGTTTCATTAGTATAAAATAGGTAGAGGATAAGAAAAATAACAACTGTAGAGAGCTTAGGAAAGTTTCTGAACTTCTTGGTTTAGTCCTATCCTCTGGGCTCCTTTTTTTTTTTTAATTGTGATTTGAGTGAAAGTGTACAGACCAAATTCACTTTCCATACAGTAGCTCACAAATACTGTCTCATGACATTGACTACAATTGCCCACAATGCAACAGCTCCCCTCCTTTTTCCTCCCCATAGTTACCTCTTCCCTGTGTCCTTCCCTCCCATGTACTCCTGCCCCCTGAGTTATCTTTCTGTGCATACACAGCCCTTCTGTTCTCCCATGATTGGTCTCTCCAAAGATTGTGTCTACCTAATGTAAATGTTTAGCTCATATGCCTCTCTTTTGTTTGGCTGGAAGCCATAAGAGTGGGTTCAATTCCAGACCTGAAGGGCAGCTAGGGGCCATAGTCTCAGTGGTTCCGTTAGGCTCTGTCAGACCAGCACACCTGGTCCCTTTTTTTTTTTTTTTTAAATGATTTTGAGTTTTGTTCCACATTGCTCTCCTACTCTATCCAAGATCTTCTACATAGACTACCTCCCTCTGAGTGGTTGACAGTGGTAGCCAGGCACCATCTAGTTCTTGTCTCAAAGTCATATAAGCTGAGGATTGCATGCTATACCAGCCGCTTGGACTAATTGTTTCCATACGTCTCTGGTTTTCTTCATTCTTTGCTCTGGATGAGGAAAGGCCCATCATTGCATCTTAATGGCCACTTGCAAGCTTTTAAAATGCCAGTCACTACTCGCCAAAGTAGGATGTGGAACAATGTTTTTGTGCAGTATGTTATGCCAGTTGAGCTTGATGCCCCCTGTGGCTGTGGTCTGCTCCAAGGGTTCTTTGATGTTACCCACTTCCCTCTGGTGAGTCCTGTGAAGCAGCAGCTGCCCACTGTCCTAAGCTGTGTGCTCTGATGGCTGTCCTAGTAGACCTTTGTGGTTTGTGAATTGGCTCTCAAGAGAACTGGTCCCAGGACTATGTCGTACCATCATCTAGGCAAGTTGTGTTCTTTTCTTTTTTGTTTAATGGAGATCTATTAGGGTCCCTCCTTGGTAAATAAATTATCATAGTAAAACCAAAAAACCAAACTCATTGCCATGGAGTCAGTTTCAAATCATAGCCACCCCCACCGGGTTTCTAGGGCTGTTAATAATCTTTACGGAAGTAGATTGCCCTGTCTTCCTTCCGTGGAGCGGCTGATGGGTTTGAACCACCAACCTTCTGGTTAGCAGCCAAATGCCTTATCCACTACACCACCAGAGCTCCTTAATTATTAAGGAAGAGGTAATTCATAACCAGCTGGCGCACACAGGCAAAAATATAGGTTCTCTTGTTCACTCCTCCATGTGTACTCATACTCTCTCCTTCGCCTTACCCTTATTTTAAACTTAAAATTAAGTGTACAAGATAAACTTTGCCAGCTCCCTTCTCTCCATGCACACTGACTAGGACTCACTGGGTAAGGGAATGTAACCTGAATTCCATTAGTCACAGGATAACTGTTAAGTGAATAGAAGTAAAACCCTCTAATCCCTTCCATATCAGATAGCTAATGTTCTGGTGATACAGTAACTGTCAAGCGAGATGCCACCTGGAAATGTGCTGGGCAGAAATGGTGCTTTGTGTTCAGAAAATATAGCAAACCGTAATTTAATTTCTTCACTTGGGTGTGTTCTCTTAGTAATGACAGCTAATTACAGAGGGAAAGGTAGCAAATCTTTTTACCATAGATGAGCTTTTGAAGGGGTTAATTCTTTGTGATAAGAAGTTAGATTCAGCAAATGTTGGGATGCCTAGGTAGCTATCTTAAAAAAAAAAAAAAAAAGTAAGTTGGACTCCTGTCTTTTTAGTTATCAGAATAAATTCTGGATCGATCAGAGATTTACTGTGAAAAAACGAAACCCTAAAGGACCAGAGAAAACAAGGTCGTCCCCCCCATAATCCCAAAGAGGGGAATGTTTTTCTAAATTTGAAATAAAATTTAGATGCCATAAAAGGAAGAATTGCTGTATTTAAATGGAACTGAGAAATCATAGTCAAAAGACAAATGATAAACTAGGAAAAAATATTTCTAACATGTGACATATAATGCACTAATAACCTATAATTAATAAAGATTTCCTAAAAGTCAAAGAGAAAATAATGGCAATCTATGGAAAAATGGATTTAGAACATGAGCAATGCGATAAATCTTTATGGAAGTAGATTTGCCCAGTCTTCTTCCGCAGTGTGGCTGGTGGGTTTGAACTGCCAACATTCTGGTTAGCAGTCATATACCTTAGGCATTGTGCCACCAGAGCTCCTTAATGGTTCATAGGAAAGGAAATGCAAACTAACACGGAGTTGGTGAGGGTATACAAAGACAAGTGCCCTTATACCTTGTTTAGTTAGTGGGCAAACCTGCTGGAGGCAATTTGTCATAACTGGCAAGCATACACATAAAGTCTTTGACCCAGCAATTCCATATCTAGGAATTTATCTTAGAGATATTCTTGCAAATGGATGAAAATAAGTATGTATAAGGATATTCATTGTTCATAAAAGCAAAAGAGACAAAATAAGCTAAAAGTCCAAGACAGGACATTTTAAATGATCATACACTCATTAATAGAATAAATACATTGTAGCCATTAAAAGAAGCAGACAGTTCTGGGAATATGTACTGATAGCTTCAAAATTAAGCAAGTATCAGTGGAAAAGTTGAATTGTTAAAAAAGAAATATATATAATATAAACTTATACTGTCCCTGAGGTACACAGGTACAGGTACAGGTAAGGTAAGGTAAGGTAAGGTACAGGCACAGGTAAGCAGTACTCAGCACTAGGAGGGCAGAGCCTGACTGGCAAAGAAGGCTTACTCCTTCCTCACTTTCCTCTTGTGTCTTGAAATTTGTACCATGTGCAGGTATTATCTAGTTCTCAGAAAAATAACTTATTAAAAAATGTGTTCTAAATGCATCCCTAAAAAATATACAGGTGTATAAAAACAATATAGCCTAAATCAAGGGGAGCCTTACC
This sequence comes from Orycteropus afer afer, assembly GCF_000298275.1. Taxonomy (NCBI): domain Eukaryota; kingdom Metazoa; phylum Chordata; class Mammalia; order Tubulidentata; family Orycteropodidae; genus Orycteropus; species Orycteropus afer. Next base: position 1,381,390 of record NW_006921606.1, read on the forward strand.
TAATTTTAAATACTATATCCATAAAAATCAGTTTTGCATTGATGAAAAAACTAATGAATATGATACTTCCAGACATGGTTGTGTGACCATTTAAAAATGGTTTTGAAAAATATGTGTTACTGTATAATATGAAGAAGGAGCCCTGGTGGCACAATGTTTAAGCACTCTCCTGCTAACCAAAAGGTTGGCAATTTGAACCCAACAGTGTCTCTGTGGAAGAAAGAGGTGGCAGTCTGCTTCCGTGAAGATTATAGTCTTGAAAACCCTGTGGCAGTTCTTTTCTGTCCTATAGGCTTGCTGTGAGTTGGAATCGACTTGATAGCAACAGATTTATTGTTTTGGTTATATAATATAAAGTAGGGTTAAAAATCAATACAAAATGCTTACAGAAAAACTCCACATATGTAAACATATAAATATATACATAGAAAAAAATTGAAAGATGATTCAAAGCAGTTATCTCTGGAGAGGTTACAGATTACTTTCTAAATATTCAGCATTCAAATAGTGTGTATTTTGTAAATAAAGCTAAATAAAAACTTTAAACTGAAATGAAAACAGCCAAATCTCTGGTCTAAAAAGCTAAGAGCCATGCAGTGAACTCTTGCTGAGCTTCTTCTACATGTATTCTGGATTTTCTTAATTGAGAGTGATTCTCTGCCAGCTGTCTGTTGGTTGGTTGTGCCAGTGCTTGTGGAGGTGAAAGTGTCAGTAGTAGCCATTGAGTGTTGGACCAGATCATGGTTGGTGATGTTAGGGAAGATTTGGGACTCAGAAACAGCAGTGTGTACCTCTGTGAGCATCAGTCTGGTCATTAGGGGACTTCGGCTTTACTCATAATTTATAGCTCAGTTACCTTAAACAAATGCACTCACATATTCCTTCCATTTTTCAGTGGCCTTGAGGATTTATAAAATAAATTTATATTTTTTTCATTTTTATTCCTTTTTTCTCTATTAACAAAACTATGCATGCTCATTAATGAAAATTTGGCTATGCAAAAGTGGTGTAATCTGAAATTACCTTTGTTAACATTTTGTGAATTTATCTAGTTTTTTTTCTCAGACACAAATATTTGGGTGTATATGTTTATGATAGGATCATACCATATGAACTTGTTTTGCATACATACTGTTTTTGTACCTCTTTTTCTAACATTTAGTACCAACTCAGTGTATTAGAAGCTTTATGTCATATGACTATATAGTTTTATTGACATATTAAAAACTACTATCTTCATGATTAATTAACCTGGGTCTTTTGATAAATAGGATGAAGACTTCAAACTCCAAAAGAACTTCATCATCAATATGACTTGCAGATTTTGCTGGCAACTTCCAGAAACAGATTACAAGTGTAACAGCTCCACCACCTGTATGACAGTGTCCTGTCCTCGGCAGCGCTATACTGCCAACTGCACAGTGCAGGACCACATTCACTGCCTGGGTAAGTCAGAGTTCAGGCAAAGAGTTTCAGGACATGTATGGGCAAAACATTCTTTCTCTAACTGTACTTAAAAGAACTTTAATCTGAAATTTGAGAATTAAATTATTTTATCAGAAGTTTTCAGCCATTTTAGGAGATCCAGGGTTCCTTCCTTACCCTTGTCAGTAACAGGGGTCTTGGGCCACAGGTCACCAAAGCCAAAGTCAGCTAACTCAGCACAAGGGAATAAACTGGAAGGATAATGAGTATTCCCAGAATCCCTGGGAGGCTGGAGAACATGGGGAAGGGGAGATTTGTCAGCAGCCTTTTAGTAACTTCAAGCCTCCTTGATGAACTCAATGAACCTTAAAAGAAAAAAAAAAAAGACATCCAGAAAATTTGCAGTTCCTAAGTTTTTAAATTAGCCTGCCTTTTAAAACTTTATTGGCTGGAACAAAAGTTACTATCATATATTTTTCTTTTATTATATTTTTAAATGTAATAATTGATAAAAGGAAAAATATGTAAGGCATAAAATATACCTGTTAAAAATCTGTTGCCTATAGAACTGCCCCATAGGTTTTCAAGGCTCTAAATCTTTACAGAACCAGACTGCCCTATCTTTCTTCCATATAAAGCATAAACTCACTGACATCGAGTCGATTCTGTCTCATAGCAACACCCATTGGGTTTCCAAGGCTGTAAATCTTTGGAAAGTAGATTGCCTCATCTTTCTTCCATGGAGCAGCTGGTGGGTTCAAACCACTGACCATTTTGGTCAGTAGCCACCTGCCTTAACCACTATACCAACAGAGCTCCTTTTGTGTAAAGCATAATACACATAGATAACATTTTAACCAAATTAACAACTAAAACAGTATTGATACCATTTGTAATTGCCTATGTGCTTTTCCTTCATCCAGTTGCCTACAGTAATCCATTGCAAGATTATAACATGGTTTCTATTCTCCTGTGTATTTGTACTAGGTATAATTTCTTGCTCTTAGAGATCATGCTGCTATTAAAATTTTGGTATATATCTGTTTAGTTGCATATGTTTAAGAGTTGTGTAATACATATTCTCTAGCATGTATTATTTTCCAAAATGGTTTTATCCATTTACATTCCCACCAGTAGGACACAGCCGTTCTTAATAAACCAAATCCCCTCTAACAGTTGTTGTTGTTCTTATTTTTTGTCTTTTTTCTTGAAAATTTCTAAGAATTCATTTGTATTTTGGATACTGATTATATGGTATCCCTAAAACCTTCTCTCAGATTGGAACCTTTTATCTTCACTTTCTTTATGGTATCTTTTGATGAACAAAACTATTTATTATTTATTTATCCTTCATACACCTGCAACATTTTAATAGTAGTTATGGAAGATGATATCAATAAATAAAATTTCCTTATGAGCCCTTGAATGGCCATGTCAATACATACAAGTAGGAAAAACATTCTGAATCCTTTCTCTCTTCTTAGCATAACTCTTGCTGATGTGGTTCTCCTTTTCAGGCAACCTGCAATTTGGTTATATCTATGAAAATTACAAATTTATTTATCATTGACCCAAGGTTGTCTTCTAGGGGAAGTGATTGTGCACATAAACCCCCATATGTGGCAAATTATGTTTATATAAAATTATTTAATGCAGCATTATTTATAATTGCAAAAGATTATAAACGTCTTAAAGAACCACTTACCATGGAGTCAGCTATGACTAATGGTGATTCCATGTGTGGAACTGTGCTCCATAAAGTGTGTCTATTTATTTATTTATTTAAATTGTGATCTGGGTGAAAATTTACAGAGCAAATTCATTTTCCACTCAACAGTTCATACACATTTTGTTTCACGACATTGATTGCAATTCCCATAATGTAACAACTCTCTGCCTACTTCCTCCCTGTGGTTACCTTTTTCCATGTCTTTTCCTATGCATTCCTGTCCTCTGAACTGTCTCTGCTCAAATGCTGCCCTTCTGATCTTCCATGATTGATTGTTCTAAGGAGTGTATCTACCTGGTATAATTGCTTACTTCATCAGTCTGTTTAATGTTTGACTGGAAGTTAAGCCACAGGAGTTCCAGTCCCAAAGGGTGATGAGGGGCCATAGTCTCAGAGGTTTCACCAGTCTCTCTCAGACCAGTAAGTCTGGTCTTTTTTTTTTTTTTTATGATTTTGAAGTTTGTTCTACATTTTCCTCCCACACTATCAGGATCTCCAGTTTTCATCCCTTTCCAAGTAGTTCAGAGTGGTAGCCGGGAGCCATTTAGTTCTTCTGGACTTGGGGTCTATAGGCTGAGGTTCCCATGATCCACTAGTCCTTTGAACTAATGGTTTCCATTTGTTTTTGATTTTTTTCTCTTTCCCTTCCTCTGGACTAGGAGAAACCAGTAGCTGCATCTTTGATGGCTGCTCACAAGCTTTTAAGACTCCAGTTATTATTCATTAAAGTAGGATGTAGAGCAGTGTTTTTGTGTAGTATGTTAGGCAGTTGAGCTTGATGTCCCCCAAGTGCTCGGGCCCAGCACCTCACTTCCTCAAAGTATTTGACTGTGGCTAAGAAGTTACCCTGTACAGACAACAAATATGAACCCTTTTGCATATACAGTACTGAGTTCTCAGTGAAGGTAAACATGGATATATGGATGGATAGATAGGTGGACAGGCTAAACGATTAACTATGTCTATGAAGGAGGGAGTGTATCCAG
>NW_006921606.1:1386374-1387403 GCF_000298275.1 Orycteropus afer afer
AAAGTATATGTGAACTGCTGTATTGAGAGTGAATTTGCTCTGTAAATCTTCACCCAAATCTAAATAAAATAAAATTTAAAAAAAAAAAAAAGAAGAAGAAGTTACCCTGACTTTGTTCCTGTTAGCTCTGTTATATATGGACATTGTTATAGTACATGCAGATATGTATGCAGAAATATTGTATGCTAAACTTACTCCATTTTGCCTGTCTACCTATGTATCTACTCATAGATTAATATTTATTATTACTGGTAGTGGAATATTGTGTATGTAAAAAGCATTTACCTTTGTTGTCTATACCTCTTGTGTACCTCTTTATGTCTTCCTTTTCCTTATTGTTACTGTGTTGGTCGCTTGCTTTTGGTATATTATCTTTTGCTTCATCCAGATCAATATGTGTCTCTTACCTGTCTGGCAATCTTCCCTCTTCTCCCCTCGCATTCCTGGTAACCAACATAGAAAGTTTTCTTCCGTGTGAAACCTTTCCTTGACTTTTTACAATAGGGGACTCATAGAATACTTGTCATCCTGTGATTGACTTATTTCAGTCAGCATAATGTCTTCCAAGTTCATCCATGTTACAAGGTGTTTCATGGGTTCTTCATTATTCTTTAGTGTTGCAAAAATATTCCATTTTGTGTCTGTACCCCAGTTTGATTGTCCATTTATCCACCAGTGAGCACTTAGGTTATTTCCATCTCTTTGCTATCGTGAATAGTGCTGTGATGAACATGGGTGTGCATGTATCTATTCGTTCCCCAGCTCTCACTTCTTTAGGATATATACCTAGTAGTGGGATTGCTGGATCAAATGATAATTCTATTTCCAAATTTTTAAGGAAGTACTGTACTGTTTTCCACAGTGGTTGTACTATTTTGCAATCCCACCAGCAGTATATCAAATGTTTCAATCTCTCCATACCCTTGCCAGCACATTTGTTATTTTCTGTCTTGTTAAACTTTACTGTTATTGCTGGGATGAGATGATAGCTCATTGTTTTGATTTGCATCTCTCTCTCTTTTTTTTTTT
>NW_006921606.1:1390089-1391299 GCF_000298275.1 Orycteropus afer afer
TTCCAATGCTGCTTCTTCACCAGGGATGTGTTCTGGGTCTGTATCCTGCTCCCTTGTTTCTACCCCTTTATCCTGCTGCTTTTTGTGGACTGTGATGGTCTGTTTTCTCCGAGGCATCGTGGCATTGTTGTATTTAGATCTCTGTTAACTATTTGTGAAGAGCAGCCAAGGGTGATTCAGGGTCTTTTTGGTGGTTTTTTTATTACTGGCCCATTGGTGGAGAAGGAGGAAGTGGCTCTCGCTCAGTAAATGAAGTTGCAGGAGGTATGGGTGTAGTTGTGTTTTATGGGGACTGTTGCTGTGTCCCACTCAGTTAGACAAAAATTACAATGGAATAAAGATCAACAAACGAAAAGCACGTGGACAAAAAACACACTGTGTAATCACACAGGAAGAGTAACCAAAAAAAGGAAAAGGTAAAAAGAAGAAGAAAACCTTCAATATCTGGGGATAGGGCACTAAGAGAAAAAAGGTAGAGAAGGAGAATAATGAAGAAAACAATGGGGAAAGTGCAGAATGAAAAACAAGCAATGGGGTTAACCACGAGATAAAAGGGGGAAAAAAATTTTAAAAAAATTTTTTCAACTAGGAACAGGGAAAAGAAAAAAAGCTGAAAACTAGGATGTGGGAGGGGAAGAATAAGAATAATAGTAAAAAGGACAAAAGTATTAATAATAATAGTTGTTTTAAAACAGACAAGTACAAGCAAACTTATCACCAGAAAAAAGAAAGCAAAAAAGAAAAAATAAATAAAAAAAGAGAAAAAGAAATCGGTGGAGGACAGGGCAGGGCACCCAGACTCCATCCGAGCCCACAGACTATGATGGAGTTCCTGTAGGCCCAGAAGGTAGGTGGAAGTGGGGGATGGCTGCACCTCCATTCACCAAGCGAGTGTGGGGTATAGAGTAACGAGGAATGTCCCACCTTTTCATCTTGCGTCTGGAATGTCCTTGGGGTTGCTGACAAGCAGAAACTGTTCTTAAGCCCTTGAAATCTGCAAGAGCGCTGTCTTTTTAAATATCCAAAATGGTCAAGCCACTTGTGAACATTCAAAATGGCAGCGTCCTCTGGACAGGCAAAAGTCCACAGCTCAGCCCGCTTTTCTCTTCACCTTCTCGGTTTATTCCCCAGCCACCAGAGCAGTCCTCTGTGCAGTCCCTGGCTAGCAGGGCTGATTTTTAGGTTAATTCTTGGATCCTACCTCCACTCG
>NW_006921606.1:1391399-1401487 GCF_000298275.1 Orycteropus afer afer
TGGTATTTTCATGCAAATTCTTCTGCTAGTTGGGGTTTAGTCCACTTCTATATCCTTCCCTTCAAGGCTCAGGGGTCTAGGATTATCTTCTGTGTCTGTGTTAATTGGTTTCCCTTTTCTTTGTTGAAGAGGGTCTGTGCATTCTTTCTGCCTAGTCCGCGATCTTATTGGAACTTGAGTTATGAATCTTGTTTTATTTTTCTGCAAATGGATATCCACTTTTGCCAGCACCATTTGTCAGGGAGACTGTGTCTTTCCCATTAAATGGATTGCAGCCCTTTATCGAAGATCAGCTGTCCATAGGTGGATGGATCTATTTGTGGGGTTTTAATTCTGTTCCACTGCTCTGTGTAACAACATTGGGTTGTTTTGACTACTGTGGCTGTCTAGTCAGTTTTGAGATTGGGGAATGTGAAACCTGCCACTTTTGAACATAATCTTTTAATTAGTTGAAGTTATTAACGAGTCTTTCATAGTTTGCCCTTTTTGGTTTGTTTAAGAAATCTTTTCCTACCTCAGAATCATAAGGATAATTTCTTACATTTTCTTTAAAAGTTTTCAGTTGGCTTTTCACATTAGATCTGTAATCCACCTAGAAATGGTTTTGGTATGTGATTGGAAGTAAAGATTCAATTTTACTTATTTTGCCACATGGATGATCAGTTGTCCCAGTAACTCTTCCCTTCTGATCTGCAGTATGACCTCTGTCATACATGAAGTATTTAAATGTTCATGGTTCTTTTTCTGGGCTCTCTTTCTACCATTGGCTGATTTATAGGTGTCAGTACCATACTGGCCCAATTATGCTAAATTTATAATAAGTTTTGGTATCAGGTAGGGCATTTTACATTCATTAAGCTATAATCCTTACTTAATTGGTTTAAACTTTTAAATCTATGCTTATAGATGGTAAAGACTTTCTTTTTACTATTTATTTTAAATACTATTCATAGTGATTATTATAAAAAGTTGATTTTTTTTTAACATTTTGAATTATGAGGCCATTAATTATAATAACACCTCTTTGTCAGAGTATTTTTGTATCCTTATTTCTTTGTGGAATATTTTCCTCTTTTTAAGGTAACCGTACTTTTCCCAAAATGTTGTACTGCAATTGGACTGGAGGTTATAAATGGTCTACTGCGCTAGCACTAAGGTAAGCTTTGTTGCTAATAAATTAAAACAGTGATTCCATTTGGACTTCTGTAGGATCAGTAGAATCTTCTTAAACTTAGTTCAGTTAAGCTGTTCCTTAACTTGGGTCCTACCATGTATGTCAGATACACTCTGGGAGACATATAGTTGCAAGAAGATGTACCAGTGCCTGTGTTGTTATTGTTTGCCGTCGAGTCGACCCCGACTCATAGCAACCCCTCCTTGGGTTTCCGAGGCAGTATCACTATGGAAGTAGGATTGCCCAACCTTCCTTCCGAGGAGTGGCTGGTGGGTTTGAACCGCCAGCCTTCTGGTGAGCAGTCAAGTGCCTTAGTCACTGTGCTACCAGAGCTCCCCCGTACCAGTGCCTAGTGGAATTTAATGACAGAAATGTTAGCTTTTCTCCCAAGATGCCCATACATTCTAGAGATGACACAATTGACTCATTATTGTTAGAACCAGTCAGGGTTTCCCATCCTAAACATACTGTGAATTGGTAAATGCCTAATTTCTCCATTATAAATCATTTTAAAATAGGTAGATTTGTGATGTATATTTTAAATTTTTGGTAACTTCTTACTATAAAAAATAATGTGTGCTTAATACCAGAAACCTGGGAAGGAAAATGACAATGGCAAAGAAAAAAGCATGAAAAATCACTTACAAATAATTTTTGTTAGTGTAAGTTATGCCATCTAGAGTTGAAGGCATAGAGTTGGAGCCCTAGATCCTGAGGCCTGCAGCCCAGCATAGGGTAGGATTTCTCGTTCTTGTCACCATTGACATTTTGGATAATTATTTATTGTGGGTGCTATCTTGTGAACTGTGGGATATTAGCAGCATTCTTAGCTTCTGCCCACTAGATGCCAGTAGCACTCCTAGTCATGACAATCAGAACCAGCTCCAGATGTGGCCAGATTCCCCTAGGGTGCAGAATCACCTCTTGTTGAGAACCATTGCATTAGGGTTTGGGCTGGGGAAGGAGAAGGATCCTGCCTGGCAGAAAGGTGTGAAAGAAGAGTCCAGGATAGAAATAACAAAAACAAGGTAAGTGGCCATGGTGTTTGTCAGAAATGGTTCAAATTAGAACGTAATATCTGCTTCTTTTTTAAAATGTACTTTTAATTTTGGAATAAATTTAGATTTATAGAAAAGTTGCTAAGATAATAAATATATTGAGTATTATACCCAGTTTCCCCTACTGTTAACATCTTTCCTGGTACATTTAGCAACTTTTAAACATTAAGAATTGTTTCATTCTCAGAGTTCAGTATACCCACTGCTGCCATCAGGTCGATTCCGACTCATAGCAACCCTATCAAGACGTAGTAAAACTGTCCCCATAGGGTTTCCAAGGCTGTAAATCTTTATGGAAGCAGACTGTCCCATCTTTTTCCCACAGAGTAGCTGGTGGATTCAAACTGCAGACCTTTTGGTTAGTAGCCAAATGCTTGAACCATTGCCCTGCCAGAGCTTTTAGAGTTCAATATAGTATATTAAAAAATGCTCAGTTTAAGAGATCTAATATTCACATTTGCTTCCAAGTAATCTGGAATGGAGGAGGGGCAAGGGTAGATGGTCCAACACTGGCTTTATATTGATAATTGTTGGAGCTGGGTCATGGGTATAATTCTCTTTACTTTTTTATGTTTGAAATTTTCAAGAATGAAAACTTAAGAACAAATACAGTGAAAAGTTGTCCTAATATTGTTAGATTTTAGAATTTCAAAGAACCTTAAAAGTCATTATTCTAAACTAAATTTTTAGAGATGAGTGACTGGAAAAGTTAGAGAACTTGGTCCTGGTCACCTAGATTGTGTCTGAGCTCACTCAGAACTCCTGACTCCTATGTTAGTGCTCTTTCTGTTGACTGGGCTCCCTGCTTTGTTCTCTCATCTACCATTTTTAGATTAAAATGGATTTTTTAAAAAATAATAAAACATTAGATTTCAGTACAGATAAAAATTATTTATAGTTGACATTAAAAAATCTTATCTATGATTACTTGATAGTGTAAAATTGTGAGGCCTTTTCACAGATAAGATTTCATACAGTTGTTAAAACACAGCTTGGCTGCAGTTGGTTTGGAGAAAGTCTTATGAATTCCAGTGTCTTTGTTTTATGTTGCAGCATCACTCTCGGTGGGTTTGGAGCTGACCGTTTCTACCTTGGCCAGTGGCGGGAGGGCCTCGGCAAGCTCTTCAGCTTTGGTGGCCTGGGAATATGGACGCTAATAGATGTCTTGCTAATTGGAGTTGGCTACGTTGGACCAGCAGATGGTTCTTTGTATATTTAACTGTTATTACGACATGCTTCAGAGAGGAGCACCTTAGAAAAGTCCTTTTGCCTGTAGAAAGTAATGTGATATGTAGTGATGTACAGGTATGCACGGCATAATGTCCAACTGGGAAATGTCTTACATCCATGGCACAGAGAGAAGGGGCTTGCTTGGAAGGGCATCAGGAGGTTTGGCTGCCAGTTGAGTTTGTGGTGCTGCAGCTGCTGTGGCTCAGCCGTAGCCCCCAAGCTGTGGCAATTTGGAGTCCCTGAGCCATGACTACCCCAGCTGCTATGGGGGGCTGCCACTGGGTCTGTGCTCTGCCCAGCTGCCCTTCAGGTCAGTGCCTTTGGGGGGATGCTAGGCTACAGCCACTCTGTCCCTCCAAGAGAGTCCATTCCAACCAGACTTCCCACAGCTGCTCAGAGAGTCCTGCACACCCTGAGGCTGTCAATTGCAGGTTCAGGTTTACAAGCTCTGAGGCTCTGTGCACTAACAGAGAGCCAGAGCAGCTTGTGTGGAGGTTACTTTGATACATATGTTTCAAATATACACAAACATATATACTATATATAATGTGTTCACACAATGTTCAAATCCCAGTTCAAATCCCATAACGTCCTGTTTCACAGAACATATTGTGGGCATTAAGTGATGCATACCTGTATTTGTTTGTAATGTACAGTATCTGTACTTTGCTTGCCTTAATTAAGGTAAAATAAGTTAGTCATTCTTGTTTATTTGGAATTTATTTTTGCTTGCCTGAAATAATATTTTTTTTCTGTGAAAAAATTTAAACTTGCTTAGTTGAACTAGAAGAACAGATTCTGCAGTGATTGAAATTCTATTTTATTCCTATAACTTTATTTTGTATTGTTTAAGTCAAAGTCTGTCACATATCTCTGAGCATAATCTGCCTTGAAAAATTCTTTAGCTGTGATTGCAGAAAGTGCAAAGTGTTTTTATTCTGTTAGCTAAATAAAGTTATCTGCCTAAACTTAATAGCCATCTGTAGTTCTGCAGTGTATAGTATCTGTGTGTTGGTATTAGGTGCTGTCTAGTTGCTTCTGAGTTTTAGTGACTGTACAACAGAAGAAAACACTGCCCTGTCCTGCACCTCATCACAATCATTGCTATATTTGAGCTCAGTGTTGGCAGCTGCTATATGATTCCATCTCATTGAGGGTCTGCCTCCTTCTCTAACTCTCCACCTTATCAAGCGTGATGTCCTCCAGGGACTGGTCCCCCCGATAACATGACCAAAGTATAAGAGACAAAGTCTCACCATCCTTAATTCTGGGGATCATTCTTGTACTTATTCCAAAACAGATTTGTTCATTCTTTGGGTAGTCCACAGTATATTCAGTATTATTTTCCATCACCATTAATGATGCATTAAATCATCTTTTTTAGTCTTTCTTATTCATTGTCCAGGTTTTGTGTGTATATAAGTTGATTAGAAAATGCCATGCCTTGAGTCAGGCACACCTTAGTCTTCAAGGTGACATCTTTGCTCTTTAACACTTTATAGAAGTCTTTTGCAGCAGATTTCCCCACTGCAGTATGTCATTTGATTTCTTGAGTGCTATTTCCTTGTGCATTGGTTGTGGATCCAAGTAAATAAAATGAAATCTTTGACATCTTCAGTCTTTTCTGCATCATGATATTGCTTGTTGGTCCAGTTTTAAGGATTTTTGTTTTATTTATGTTGAGGTTTGATTCACACTGAAGGCTGTAGTCTTTGATCTTTATCAGTAAGTACTTTTAAGTTTTCTTCACTTTGAGCAAGCAAGGTTGTATCATCTGAATTTTGTTTATGAGTCTTCCTCCAATCCTGATGTCATGTTCTTCTTCATATAATTCAGCTTCTTGGATTATTTGCTCAGGATACAGACTGAATAAGTATCATGAAAGGATACAACTCAGACACGCATCTTTCCTTATTTTAAACCACGCGCTATTCCCTTGTTCTGTTCGAACAGCTGCCTCTTGGTCTGTGTAACCATGACCAACTCATGAGCATGTAACTCATGAGCACAATTAAGTGTTCTTTGCAATGTTATTCATAATTTGTTATGATCCACATAGTCAAATGCCTTTGCATAGTCAATAAAACATAGGTAAACCTCTTTCTGGTATTTTTTTTTTTTTTTTAGTCAAGGTCTAACATCAGCAATGATACCTTTGTTCCATATCCTCTTCTGAATCCAGCTTGAATTTCTGGCCTTTCCTGTCAATGTACTGCTGCAGCCATTTTTGAATTATTTTCAGCGAAATTTTATTTGGATGTGATATTAATGATACTGTTCGATAATACCTGTGTACTCTAGTGTTTATCTCTAACTAAAGTAAACTGCAGAACGTCTGTGTCTAGCTGCTGTGGTTTGAATTTTGTTAGTAATATAAAAAGTTGTAAAAGTACTGAAAAACTAATAAAATGACAAATTACTTTAAGAAATGCAGGTCTGGTTTCTATATTTAAATATAATCCTGAATAGTCATAACATCTTTATTATTAAGTATAAAATGTTTATTTTTCCAGGCGTTACTCTACTCCAACAGAAATATACATAATTGGCTGGTTTATTGACACAGAGTGGGAAGTGTTAAAAAATGTGTCTTGCTGTGAAAAACGTTTTTGAGTCTTTATAAATCTGTTGTACACCCTTTATTAGAAAGAAAAACAATGATTAATCCTAAATGGGTTTTACTTGGTAGTTCTCTTGAAATATTTAAAAATTGTTATTTTTCCTTTCACATTTGAATATCAGAGTATTGTGTGTGTGTATGTGTGTAGTAAAAGTATATATAACAAAACATTTGTCATTTTAACCATTTTTAAGTATACAATTGAATGACGTTAATTAGATTGACTTGTGTAGTGCAGCTATCACCACCATCCATTTTCAAATGTTTTCATCCTCCCTAAACAGAATTTGAGTATTACTTTTTAAACATCTGCAAGTATTAATTATCAGAATACTATTAACCAACCTATCAGATCTGGAAGCTATAAAATACCTTTCAGGAATACTCTTCACCATCACTCCTGAAGAATATTTCAGGAGTACTCTTCACCAAATTATGAGTTGGAGTTTACTTAAAAGGAGAACCAATTACTGTGGTGAGCACTTGCCAAGAATGGGTGTTTGAAGCACAGAATTTTTTCTGATGAGGTGTGTTAGTATAAAGGAACCCTCGTGGTACAGTGGGTAAGTACTGGGCTGCTAACTGAAAGGATGTCAGTGGTTCATACCCACCAGCTGCTCCATGGGAGAAAGATACAGCAGTATGCTTCCTTAAAAGTTATAGCTTAAAATTCTTATGGGTCAGTTCTACTCTGTCCTACAGTGTTGCTGTGAGTCAGAATCGACTAGACAGCAGCAAGCTTGGGTGTTGGTATAGTTGAGTATCTTTTCACAATGCTCAGTTAATCTGTGTACTGAGCAGATAATCTGAGAAGCTGGACTATAAGAAGAACACAACATCAGAATTAGAGGAAGACTCATTAACAACCTGTGACATGCAGATGATGCAACCTTGCTTGCTGAAAGTGAGGATGACTTGAAGCACTAACTGATGAAGATCAAAGACTACAGCCCTCAGTATGGATTACACTTCAACATAGAACAAAATCCTCACAACTGGATCAATAAACAACATCATGATAAACAGAAAAGATTGACATTGACAAGGATTTCATTTTACTTGGATCCACAATCAGTGGTCAGGGAAGCAGCAGTCAAGAAATCAAATGACATACTGCATTGGGAAAATCTGCTGGAAAAGACCTCTTTAAAATGTTAAAGAGCAAATATTTCACTTTAAAGACTAAGATGCCTTGACCCAAACCACACTATTTTCAGTCACCTCCTATGCATGTAAAAGCTCTATTGTGAATAAGGAAGACTAAAGAAGACTTGATGCCTTTGAATTACAGTGTCAGAAGAATTTTGAACATACCATGGATTCCCAGAATGAACAAATCTGTCTTGGAAGAAGTACTTCCAGAATGCTCCTTAGAGGTGAGACTTCTTTCATACTTTGAACATGTTATCAGGAAAGAGCAGTTCCTAAGAAGGATATCATGCTTGGTAAAGTAGAGGGCCAGTGAAGAAGAGGGAGACCCTTAAAGAGCTGGATTTGCACAATGGCTGCAACAGTGGACTCAAACAAAACAATGATGGTTAGAATGGTGCAGAACCGGGCAGTATTTCATTCTGTTGTACCCAGGGTCACTATGACTCAGAAGCAACTTGGCAGCACCTAACAATAGTTGAGTAACAGTTCCAACACTAGTCACTAGGTGGTGCATCACCAGTTATGTTTCACCTTATATTTCTGAAAGAGCCAAACTTAACTGAAGTTGTTTGAGTGCTTCAGGATGATGGTAGCCTATTTTTGTTGTACATTTTTCCTCAAGGGAAAACATGGTCTTTCCTATGAGAGAGAGTAAGACTTTCTTGGTTAAGCAGGTATTTCTGAGAAGAGGTCATAGAAGCCCCTTTGCTAACTAATAAAAATTGCCCCTGAATGTCCTCCATGTTCTCTATTCAGGAGAGATTCTCCACCATTTCCATGTTCTGCCACAGAAGGTGGAATGTTCTCCAACAATTTCCATGTTCTGCCACAGAAGCATCACTGGCTGTGCGTGTTGCTTAGGGAAGACATGCGGAGTGAGTGCCTTGACAATCAATCTTTATGGCTATGGGGCCTGAAAGATGAAAGATGCAGAAAAGGGGCTAATGAAGAAAGTTGAAAGGCTCAGAATCCATGAAAGGGTCATGTGTGAATAAACTTGTTCTCAAATCCTGAAAAACTTGCACACCTAAAGGATGTAAGCAAGTTAGAGAAACTTCATATAAAGTATTAGGTGGAGCTTTTGGCCTCTAAGAACCATTAGGATCTGTGAGGAGATTTCCAAAGATAGCTTAAACAAATTTTTGAGTGATGAAATCATGTTAATAGTTTCTGGCAAGTCAGTTCTGACTCATGGTAACTTTATATACAGCAGAATGAAACATTGCCTTATCCAGTGCCATCTTCACAAACAACCACATGCTTGAATCCATTGTTGTGGCTGTAGTGTAGTGCCTTCCAGCATAGAGGGTTCATCTTCCAGCACTATATTAGATCATACTCTGTTGTGATCCATAGAGTTTTCATTGGCTGATTTGCAGGAGATGAACTTGTACATGGCCCTTGAAAGAAACTAATAAAACTACTTTCAAAGGGCACCAGGGAGGGTGGATATGATCTTCTGTCAAGTCCATAGGCATGGATCTGACCTGTAGGCTGTTTGTGCCTTGAACCCTACTTGGGGATGTTATATAAGGGGACCAGTTTTCACAGCTTGGGAACTCAATTGTTCATATCAGTCAACCCCTACCAACGTTTCTCTGGAGATACAGAATTTATCACTGCAGCAGGCCAGACATGTCATTACTACACCTTAAGAATCCCTATCTTGCTTTGTCAGCCGCTCTTCTATCTGCCTGCATGAGTAATTTCTTTTAGAAGGGTCAGCACAAAGCTGGTTCCTATGAAGTGGAGAGTAAATATGTCCCTGATGTCCAATTTTTCCAAACTGCTGTACCACTCCATCATCTGTAACATCAACTACTACTCACCTCATTACTCTCCCTTCCACCTTTGGGTTCCATAATTTGCTGCAGTATCTCACAGAACTCATGAACCATCAAGGAAATGGCTCACGTGGTTGTGGAGGCTGGCAAGTCCCAAATATGTGGGTCAAGTGCAGACTGGTGGTTGCAAGGGCTGACAAACCCACATCGGCAAGTCAGATGACAGGCTGCTGGTTTACATTGTTGTGGAATCTAGCAAATCAGGTCAGACAATAGACTGCTGGCTCAGATTTCAAGAACCAACGGTCAGAAAATGATGAGCTGAATGCAAGATCCAGAGCAAGAAGACTTTCCAGAGCATTCATATGTAGTGAATGCAGAAAATATTCTTGAGGAAACTCCCCCTACTTGAGCAAGGTGGTGCAAGGGTATGAAGGGTGGTGACTAGGATAAGGGTGGTGACTTGAGTTGAACTCCCTAGTAAGGCAGTGATGCAAGATACATCCCACTCTAATCATGCCTCATTAACATAATGGACGGCTCACTCCTAAATGGGATCATCACCACAGGCATAGAGGCATATCACAAAATAGAGGATAATAACCTCATTTTATAACTGTATAAGGAGCTCTGGCAGCAAGATGCCTAATGCATTTGACTGCTAACCACAAGGTTGGTGGTTTAAACCCACCAGCCACTCCACAGAAAGAAGATGAGGCAGTCTACTTCCATAAAGGTTTATAGTTTTGGAAACCCAAAGTAGGTCGCTATGAGTCCAAATCTACTTGATGGGGATGAGTTTGTTTTTTGTTTTTTTATATAACTATAATTACTTGGGAGCTCTGGTGGTGTAGTGCCTAAGGCATTTAACTGCTAACCAAACCTACTAGCCACTCCTTGAAAGGAAGACTGGGCTATCTACTTCCGTAGAGATGTTGTTGTTGTTAAGTGCCGTCGAGTCGTTTCCGACTCATAGTGACCCCATGCACAGCAGAAAGAAACACTGCCCGATCCTGTGCCAGCCCCACAATCCCTGCTATACTTGAGCCCATCATCGCAGCCACCGTGTC
>NW_006921606.1:1403874-1404658 GCF_000298275.1 Orycteropus afer afer
AGGATATCAATCTTTATGTGTTCCATTTCATATTTAACAACTTCCAATTTTCCTAGATTCATAGTTTGTACATTTCATGTTCCGATGATTAATGGATGTCTGTGGCTGTTTCTCTTCAATTTGAGTAGAGATACTGCCTCGGAAACCCAAGGAGGCATCGCTGTGAGTCGGGACTGACTCGATAGCAGTGAGTTTTAGTTAGTTATAATTACATAACTGCCAAACTACTGAAAATCATGGGCCATACAAATTGACACATAACCTTAACCACCACAGATTCCATGCAACTTACTTGCATTAGCAGCAAGCTGTAGAATCTTCGGGTGGGCCATAAGCACCTTATTTGCATGGTCCCACAAAGACTGTGGCTAGAAGGGCCATATTAAGTTACCCTCTGCCCCAGTAATTCCTCATAGACAGTGCTGTTATTTATTTCTGTCTCCCTCATTGTGCCTGGCACAATGTCTTGCACACAGTAACTTTTATATGTTTGCTGAGTTAATGCCATGGAGGTCTTAGAGGTATTGAAAGGCTCATGTGGGAATGATAGTGCCAGGGATGGGCTCTTGAGTGGCTGTAGGGAGATAATATGCAGAAACTGCTTTGAGTAAATATTTAGCTGTAGCACCATGTTAGTCTTATTTCTATAAATTGCTTAGGAACAAGTTTGGTTTACAGTGCTTATAAAAAGAAATTCTGAAAAAGATTTTGTGCTTCACGATTTGAAAATGTAAAAATGTCTTCTCTATGCCACTTAACTTTGTTTCCCTGGGTTATTTTATAT
>NW_006921606.1:1407817-1416489 GCF_000298275.1 Orycteropus afer afer
GAGACTATGGCCCCTAGCTGCCCTTCAGGTCTGGAATTGAACCCACACCTGTGGTTTCCAGCCAAACAAAAGACAGGCAGATGAGTTGAACATTTACCTGAGGTAGATACACTCCTTGGAGAGAACAATCATGGGAGAAAGAAGGGCTGCTTATGCACAGGGAGACAGCTCAGGGGGCTGGAGTGCATGGAGGGATGGACACAGGGAAGGGGTAACTATGGGGAGGAAGTAGGAGGGGAGCTTTTGCATTTTGGTAAACTGTGGTCAATGTCATGAGACAAAGTATATATGAACTGCTCTATGGAAAGTGAATTTGCTCTGTAAACCTTCACCCAAATCACACACACAAAAAAAGAATGGGATTTTAAGTTAATTCAATAACTTGGGTGAATTTGTTATAAATTCTTAGATTTGTAGTATTGAAATTGCCTTCTATTGACATAAATTTGTCTTTATGCACAATAAGGAAACCTTGAGATACTTGGACGTGGTTTACTAAGAGGCTTCATGAGGACAGGTGTAAAAATGGCGTGGGTTAGTGCCTTTGGACCTCCTCGTCTAACTTCACAATGTAGGAGAAGAATCATTATTAACATAAGTTGCCCAAGGCTGATTGCTCTGAGGTACAGATCAGACATATTTCCATCCTCCAACTTTTTACCAATTCTAATGGCAACTATCCCTTCTGTGGCACTCTAGTTTTCTGCTGGGTTCAGGAATAAATTGCAGTGGCCACACAGAACTCACAGAACATGCTCATATTAGGGAAGAAACAGTACATTTCACCATCAGTAACAACTGATGCAGTTCTTCAACCATCTCAGCTGTGCCTATAGGCAGGCCTCTGTCTGGCCCTTGGCCACTTGGCCTGGCCTCTGCCCTGTTCAGGCAAGTGTTATAGAGCTCTTTAGCTCCACTAGTAAGTGCCCAGGAGCCCCCAACTCTGCTAGTAAGCCTCTCACCTGCAGGTGCTCAGCTCTCTCCCTCCATGGGTCCACCAACCAGTGCCAGAAAACACCCCATTTGGCCAGTAACCTCAGCCAAAAGGTGCACAGCTCTCTTAGTCCATGGCTCAGCACACTCACTTTGACTGCCTTGTTCTGTGGGCTGGGAAGCCCACTGTACAGTCTCATAGCAGTATCCTGGTTCTGCTGCCCCTTCTTGTCATCTTATGCTATCTCCAATGTTATAAATCTGTCTCCTGGGTCTAGGAAGTTCTCAGCTCAGAGACCTCAGGTCCAAAGGACACTCTCTGCTCCCATTTCTTCTTCTTGGTGGTAGTGAGATTTTCCCTTCCTGCCTCTGGGATGGCTCTAGTGGAATGGCAAAACTGACCAATCCTCTTGTTAGGGTTCCACACATCTTATTTGTATGATCCCAAGCCCCAAAAGTGCCATGCACCTTATTAAAATTGTTGAAGATTTCACCTTACTTGGATCAACGATCAATGCCCATGGAAGCAGCAGTCATTAGACAATGTACTGAAATGGGCAAATCTGTTGCAAAGGCCCCTTTATAGTGTAAAGAGCAAAGATGTCACATGAAGACTAAGGTGCTCCTGACCCAAGCCATGATATTTTCAGTCACCTCAAATGCATGTGAAAGCTGGACAGTGAATAAGGAAGTTTCAAGAAGAATTGATGCATTTGAATTGTGTTGGCAAAGAATATTGAATGTACCATGGACTGCTGGAAGAATGAACAAATCTTTCTTGGAGAAGGTAAAACCAGAATGCTCCTTAGAAGTGAGGATGGTGAGACTTTGCCTATTATGCTTTAGACAAGTTATCAGGAGGGACAATTTCCTGGAGAAGGATATCATGCTTGGTAAAATAGATGGTCAGTGAAAAAGAGGAAGACCCTCAAGGGGATAGATTGACACAGTGGCTGCAACATTGAGCTCAAGCATAGCAACAATTGTGAGGATGGTGTAGGACAGGGCAGTATTTCATTCTGTTGTACATCAGGTCACTATAAGTCAAAAATGATTTGATGGCACCTAACAACAACCACCACCACCACTTTATTTGCACTATTAGAAGTTGTCCATTCCCTTGCTGGGCCACAAGTGCCTTGTTTGCATAGTTCCACCTATTCATTTGGTGGGAGTTACAAGACTATGGCTAGAAAGGCCACATGAAAGTGATCCATCACACCATAAGCCACCCTTTGGCTCTTTGGTTGTTGTTGTTATGTGCCATTGAGTCGGACCCGATTCACAGCAACCCCTCCTTGGGTTTCTGAGGCAGTATCCCTACGGAAGTAGATTGCCCAACCTTCCTTCCAAGGAGTGGCTGGTGGGTTTGAACCACCAGCCTTCTGGTTAGCAGTCAAGTGCCTTAGGCACTACGCTACCAGATCTCCTAGTCATGACTTTTTCATACTTGGAGGATAACATCCCCTTGCAATCGTTTTACCAGTCCATCAGTCATTAATAATTAGCCCTTCAGTAGGGCAAAGAGTCCCCAGGGAGAGATTACTCTGGTACAAGCCATGCAGATCTGCTGCAGGTATCCATCTGATCCGTCAAGTTCTCCAAAAGTTGTCTCAGCTTCATCCTTTCTGTCCTCTGATAAAATTTAGCTGAGATAAGATTATTGCCTTGCTCTGAGCCTCACAGTGTATCAACATAGCAAAACCTTTAAGAGACTTGAGGTTTGGCCACTGTACTCCAGTCCAGCATTGCCTCCCCCTTAGTCCACTCTTTCACAGTTACTGCTTCTACAATTACAGTTTTCACAGTCAGTTAACCCTGTTAAGAATCAACAATTAACAACTGAATCATATAATCCTATCAGCATCTTTCCCACCCTGTCTTCCCCAGACCTTTCAGGAAAAGAGGAATGTATTCAGTGAGGATCTCCCTTGACCTCATTTTGAGTGTAAGCACATCCAGTTAAGTATGTAAGACAGCTACTTCGTGTCTTTATCTCTGCCTATATCACATAGCCAATCTTTAAACTGCTCATCCACATCAAAACAGTACTCTGAAGAGACAAGCTTGTTCCTTGATCTGAAGAATCTTCTGTTGCAGTTGGAACTTGGAGCATCTGCATCCATAAATAAAGTCCAGACCAGAGCAAGCCATCAAATCATAGCAATCTTACACCAGCTTACAGTGTCAAACATCTCTTTCTTCATTCAGCAGGTTCTGGTCAGCTCATTTTCATCCTTATTCAGTTGGGGTCACCTCATCTCTAGCCATCCAAGCTAGGTCAGTGGGTACCAGCTGTAGGCTCAAGAGTCCACACACCTCCCTGCACTTCAGACTGGCCAGACCCTTCATTCTCATCCCTAGGCCCTGTGAGCTAGATCAGTAGGCACAACCTATAGGTGTAGGAGTCCATACAAGTCCCTGAACTTCAGCCAACCATCCAGCCCCTTTTCTTTGTCATTCCTACACCCCATGGGCTAGGTCAATGAGTGCTAATGGAACATGTCCAAATTCAGCCCATCTCTTCATTGCTTCACATCCCTCACTTCCACTCATCTCATGGCTTCTGGTGGGCACTGACCTTTCCTGCCTTGATGCACCTAACAGCAAAGTGTTTGCTGAAATTCAAAGAGTAAAAGTCATTTTTTTTTCCCTCTCTCTCTGCAGGTCCTTTCTCCAAAGACTAATTTCCTACTCTCCCATCATTTCTGGGTGGGTGTGTATGTCTTTTCAAATGCAAATTTCATGGCTCTGAAGGTGCTGGTGGGGCTCAGGTTTTCAAACTAAGCCATCAATACTCCATACACAGGGCTGCAGCCTGTGCTTCTTTCAGGAAAATCCTTTTAGCAAAGCCAATCAACAATTTGCTAAGAGTGGAGCTACATGCTTTTTGTAATCTACTGGGGGTGGGTAGGGAGGGAGCCAAACTCATTATTATCAAGTCACCCTCCTTGAGTTTTCAAAGCTGTAAATCTTTATGGAAGCAGACTGCCTCATCTTTCTCCAGTGGAGCAGCTGGTGGGTTTGAACCACTGAACTTTTAGTTACTAGCCAAATGTCTCAATCACTATATCATCAGAGCTCCTTCTGTAATCTATAATACCAAATATTCATTTGTATCATTTAGTTCTGTTTTACAACACCATATATTAGAAATATTCATTGTCCATAGTACATTCAAATAAATGCATAACCCATTTTTTCCAGTTTCATCTTCTCTTCTCCACACCTTGACTGTCTTCCCATTCATATATATGTATGACCTTGGCCTCTGGCTGGGTAGAACCAGAAGACCTTAGCCCATATCAATCATCTTATTTAACCAGTCTGGCTTTTGTTCCAAACCACTCCAGGTATGGCACTTCTCCCTTCAACTGTGGAATAACTTCTCTTACTTTCTTTTCAGCCATTTCAGATAACAAACAAAGTAACCAAGAATCATAAGTTTCACTTCCCATACTCCATACTTTCTTTTCCTAAATCCCATACTTCCATGAATCTTGAGCCATTGCAATGAGTCCCATTCCTGATACCAACTGTGAAGAATGGCGTGGGAGCATTAGACCTCCTCAACTAACTTATAAGAGGAGAAAAGAATTATTATTAACATCAACAACCTCTTCTTAGCCATGCCCACAGTCAGGCCTCTCTCTGACCCTTGACCTCTCAGTTTGGTCTCTGCTTTGCTCAGGCAAGTGTTAACAGAGCTCTTTAGTTCTGCCAATAGTACCCAGAGGCACCTCCACTCCACCAGTAGCCTTGGCCTGAAGGCTCAGCTCTCTTGCCTTGTGGGTCAGTACACCCATTGTAATCACCTTGTTTCATTGGCCAGGAAACCCACTGAACAATCTAATGCCAATTTCCTTGTTCTGCTGCTGCTGTTTCTCTTCCACAGCTTCTGTTTGTCTTATACCATTTATGGCATCACAGCTCTCTCTCAGTCTCCTGGGTCTAGGATGTTCTCAGCACCCTGGGTCCAAAGGATGTCTCTGCTTCTCTCTCTTCTTGATGGTAGTGGCATTCCCTTCTTCTTGCTTCTGGGATGGCTCGTTTAAACCTAGCAGAATGGCAAAACCAACCAAACCCCTCATTAGGGTTCTATAAAGCTTATTTACATGGTCCCAGCCCTACAAGATATTCTACAGATATTCTAGTAAAGAGTGCCATTCACTTTATTTGCTTTATTAGTAAATTATCCAGTCACCTCTGGTTGCATAGTGCCTAAGACATTGGACTGCTAACCAGAAGGCTGGCGGTTCAAACCCACCATCCACTCAATGGAAGGAAGGTTGGCCAATCTACTTTCATAGTGACACTGCCTCGGAAACCCAAGGAGGGGTCACTGAGTTGGGTCTGGCTCGATGGCAGTGAGTTTGGTTTGGTTTGGTTTTATCCAATCACCTTGGTGGACCACAAGTACCTTATCTGCGTACTTCCACCCAATCATTTCATGGGAGTTACAAGACTATGGCTAGAAAGGCCATATAAAAGCAATCCTTAGCACCCAGCAGGGCTCTGTGCTTCCCTGCTGTAACATTGAGAATCCTGCCTGACATAGCTTACACACAGATGCCTATTTATTTGATAAATGAGTAATGAGAATTTTCCAGGTATAAGCTAAGAACCATCTAAAAGTAGTTGCTAAGAACTTTAGGGGAAAGTGATAGAGTGTGGCTCAATCACAACCTCTTTCTTTTCAAATAATGACATGAACAGAATAGAGCAAAATCTCCCCACCCCCAAACATACAAAACCCAGCAGAAACAAAGGAGACACAACCAAAGGTCAAAAACACGAGAAATGGTAAGAAAAAAATATATATATTAATCAGGTCTGCAAAGCTATTCCACAAATGGTCCAAGTGAATCAGCAAAATCTGGGAACTCTCACTAGTGAGAGAAACTGATTAATTGGGAGAAGAAAGATATCCTTATCTTTTTTCACTACTTCTTCTGGGGGAATTGACATGGTGGCTGGGAAGAAATAAGTGAGATAGGGAAATTGAACAACCAAGACTGGATCTGTGATGGATGTGAAGTTTTCACACAAAACCAGAAAAAGGGCCCAAAGTCCAAGGCTGACACCCATGGGTCATGAAAATACTCTAACTAGCAGAGGGAAACTTAACTCAGGACATTTAGAAAACTTAACAAAGAGACCAGAGACCAGATATTCTAGTAAAGATGTAGTCTCAGCTAAGTTCTTCTCTCCCTCACCCCTGGCTAGCAGGCTACAGAACATTGAATAGAACACAATATATAACTTTCAAACTGCCCAGAGAGGAAAAATAAACAATTTATTTACATGATATCATGAACTTATGAATATGAAACGTGAAAAAAATAAAAAATGTCACACCATACCCACTAGAATGACTATAATAATAAAAAAAAAAAAAAACCAGATAATAGCAAGTAATGGTGAGAGTGTTGAGAAACTGGAACCCTCATACATTGCTGGTGGGAATATAAAATGAGTGCAGCCATTTTGGAAAATAGTCTTGACTGTTTTTCAAAATGTTACTCAGTAATTTCACTCTTAGGTATGATACCCAAAAAGAGATGAAAATACATGTTAACACAAAAACTTGTTCATAGAAGCATTATACATTATAACAAAAAATTGGAAACAACTAAAAATGTCCATCAATTGATGAATGGTGGTGTGATAGTTAAAGTTGTGTGTCAACTTGGCTGGACCATGATTCTTAGTGGTTTGGTAGTTATAATGTAGTCATCCCCATGATGAGATCTGATATAATGTAATCACTTCCATGACGAAATCTGCTGTGAGTAGTCAGTCACTTGAAAGGGAGTTTCCTTGGGGGGTGGCCTGCTTCCAATATACATGGACATTCTGACAAAACTCTCTGGCTTTTTGCTTGATCTGGATCCTGCATCTGGCTCATCATCAGATCTCCAATTCTTTGGACTTGAATCAGTGGCCTGCCAATCTTGGGATTGTTGCTTTCATAGCCTGTGAGCCAAGCAGCCTACCATCCTACCTGCCAATCTCAGATTCATCAGCTTCTGCAATCAGCAGCCTGCTATGTTGCTTACTGATCTTGGATTTGTCAGCCCTAGCAGCTCCATGAGTCAGTTGAAGCCTCCAGCTTGATATCTGACCCACAAATTTGGGACTTTCCAGCCTCTACAATTGTGTAAGCTAATTCCTTGAGATAAATCTCCCTCCCTACCTCCCTGCCTCTCTCTCTCTCTCTCTCTCTCTACATATACATATACATATACATACACATACACATATACATATATATGTTGTTGTTGTTGTTAGGTGCCATCAAGTCAGCTCCAACTCATAGTGACCCTATGTACAACAGAATCAAACACTGCCCAGTCTTACACCATCTTCACAATCCTTGCTATACTTGAGCCCACTGTGTCAATCCATCTTGTCAAAGGTCTTCGCCTTCTTTACTGACCCTCTACTTTACCAAGCATGATATCCTTCTCCAGGGAATAGTCCCTCTGGCAACATGATCAAAGTAGATGAGATGAATCTTTCCATTCTTGCTTCCAAGGAGCATTCCAGCTGCACTTCTTCCAGGACAGATTTGTTCATTCTTCTGGCAGTCCATGGTACTTTCAGTATTCTTCACTAACACAGCTCAAATGCATCAACTCATCTTCAGTCTTCCTTGTTTATTGTCCAGCTTTCACATGCATCTGAGATGATTAAAAATACTATGACTTGGGTCAGGCTCATCTTAGTCTTCAAAATTACATCTTTGTTTCTTAACACTTTGAAGAGGTCCTCTCCAGCAGATTTTCCCAGTGCAAAACAATGTCTGATTCCCTGACTGCTGCTTCCATGGTTATTGACTGTGTATCCAAATAAAATGAAATCCCTGGCAACTTCAATCTTTTCTGTTTATCATGATTTTGCTTATTGGTTCAGTTGTGAGGATTTTTGTTTTCTTTATGTTGAGGTGCAATCCATACTGAAGACTGAAGCCTTTGATTTTCATCAGTAAGTGCTTCAAGTCATCTTCACTTTCAGCAAGCAAGGTGGTGTCATGTCCATATCTCAGGTTGCTAATGATTCTTCCTTCAATCCTGATGCTGTGTTCTTCTTTATATAGTCTAGCTTCTCAGAGTATTTGCTCAGCATGCAGATGAATAAGTATGGCGAAAGGATACAACCCTAAAGTACACCCTTCCTGATTTTAAAGAATGGGATATCCTTGTGTTCTGTTCTAATGACTGCCTCTTGGTCTATGTACAGACTCCTCTTGAGAACAATTAAGTGTTCTGGAATTCACATTCTTCGAAATGTTATACATACTTCGTGATGATTTACACAGTTGAATGCCTTTGCATAGTCAATAAAACACAGGTGTACATCTTTGTGGTAGCCCTTGTTTTCAGCTAAGATTCATCTGTTATCAGCAATGATATCCCTTGTTGCATGTCCTCTTCTGAATCCAGCCTGCATTTCTGGAAGTTCCTTATCAATATGCTGCTACAACTGTTTTTGAATTATCTTCATCAAGATTTTACTTGTGTGTGATATTAATGATATTATTCAATAATTTCCACATTCTTAATCAAGATTCGAGCAGAAATCAATGAAACAGAAAATAGAAGGGCTATAAAAAAAATCAACAAGACCAGAAGTTGGATTTTTGAAAAGATCAATAAAATTGACAAACCACTGGCAAATTTAACAAAGGAAAAGAGGGAGAGAATACAAATAACACGAATAAGAAATGAAATGGGTGA
>NW_006921606.1:1420934-1422097 GCF_000298275.1 Orycteropus afer afer
CCTGCCTAGGTTCCCAGCTTCCTGCCTTGCTACCTTCTTGGCTAGCAGGAACACCATCCAGGTGCCCCACACCCAGTTTTCTTTCTTTAAATTATTCTTTTTTTTTTCCCTCCTTTCTTTTTATTTATTTCTTTTTTTCTTCCTATCCTGGATTCTTATTTTTCCTTTTACTGGTTCCCTTCTACTTTTCAATTTTTCCATTACTTGTTTTTCTTTTGTATACTTTTCTTATTTTTTTTTTTCTTACTATTATTTTTCTCTTACTCTCTTTTCATTCCTCTCCTCCAGATTTCTTTTCTTTTTCTTATTGTCCACATTTTAACTTTTTTCTCCCTTTTTTTTCTTTACCTTTTCTCCCCTCTACTTGTGGTTGTTGTTTGTACTGTTCATATTTTTTGTTCTCTTGATTTAATTTTTTGTCCCACCTAGTGGGCGACAACAACTCTGTCCACATGACCCAATCACATCCACATCTACTACACACCCACCCACTGGATGAAGGCAATCACTTGCTTCTGCACCAATTGATTAATGAGAGATGGTGGTCAATACCAGCCCAGCCCACCTATGAGTGCTCTACACAAACAGCTACTAGAGATCTCTTCATACATTATCATCCTCTATAACACCCACAGGTGAGACAGGTGCTGAGTCCCTAAGTGCTGCCAAACTAGTGAATGTAGTAGAACACCAGCCTTGTCACTCAGATTTATGAAAACAATATAAAGCAAAGCAAAACAAACAAACAAAAAACCCCTGGGAAAATCACCCCAACATATAGTAACCAATTAAATATAAATATAATGACATCACAATGTCTCAGAGACAAATGACAATTTAAGTTCACACAAAGAAGCAAGACAAATCAGTACAAACAAGGGACCAGAATTCAGTGCCAGAAAACCTCTCTGAAGAAGAAGCAGCATTGGAACTACCTGATAAGGAATTCAAAAGAATTATATTTTTGTTGTTGTTGTGGTTAAGTGCCGTCAAGTCGTTTCCGACTCATAGCGACCCCATGCACAGCAGAACGAAACACTGCCCGATCCTGCGCCAGCCCCACAATCCCTGCTATACTTGATCCCATCATTGCAGCCACCATATCAATCCATCTTGTTGAAGGCCTCCCCCTCTTTCGTCGACCCTCCACCCTACCAAGCATG
>NW_006921606.1:1423871-1425762 GCF_000298275.1 Orycteropus afer afer
GCTTTCTTCATGGATAATGTTCTTGATATCTTCCCATAATTATATTTAGGTACCTCCAGTGGATTGAGAGACAGATCAAGGAAAACACTGACAAAATTAAGGAAACCATAGACAAAACTGTGGAAGAATTTAGGAAAACAATGAAAGCACAAAAATATAAGATGGATTAAAAATTGGAAACTATATAAGAATAAAAAATAAAAATCCAGAAGATTAATACCATGATTTCAGAAATGGATAACACATTGAAAGGTCTAAGGAGTAGAATGGAAGCAAGGGGAGACAAAATTAGTGAGATTGAAGACAAATCTCTCAATTCTATTTTATTAAGGGAAAAATAATAATAATAAAAAAGGACCAAAAAGAGGGGATGGGATAGAGAAGCATGAGAATCATTTGCCATACCATTGTGAGGAATACCTTACATATGATTGGAATTCCAGACAGGAAGACACAAATAAAACCACAGAGAAAATTGTCAAAGATTTGTTAGAAGAGAATGTCCTTAATAAGATAAAAGATGAGAACACATGCATTCAAGAAGTTCAACAAACTTCAACAGGATCGACCCCAAAAGAAAATCACCAAGACATAATCAAACTTTCCAAAACTAAAGACAAAGAAAGAATCCTGAAAGCAGTAAGGGAAAAATGAAAAGTACCTACAAAGTGTAAACAATACAATTAAGCTCTGATTTCTCAGCAGAAACCATGCACGTGAGAAGGCAATGGGATGACATATATAAAACTCTGGAAGAAAAATTCACAACTGAGAATTATATACAGCAAAATTGTCACTCAAATATGATGAAAAAATTAGGACATATCCAGATAAAAAGATTTTAAGGGAATTTGTAAAAAACAGACCAGCCTTACAAGAGATGCTAAAGGGCTTCCTTTGGACAGAGAACCAACAATAGCAGACAACAACCTACATTTAACACACATGATAACATAACTTAGGAGCAACCCAGATATAGAAGCATGCACAGAAAATAAGATTTCAAATCTGTAAACTGGGAACAAGAGACATCAATTTGCAAATGAGAACAGGTACAAAGCAAAAAGAGGGAATAAATTATCTAAGAACTGACCTTCCAAATGGAGAGGAAGTCAAGATGATTTTGAGGTAGAAGGGCTGTTTTAAACTTGGGAAGAAAATAATAAATCATAGGATAATCTCAAAGAAACTTAATAAACCTTATCAAAAAAAGAAAAGAAGAAGAAGAGAGACACAATTATTAAGCAACAGTAGAATGAAGGAAATGTTTTTAAAAATTCACAAACAAAATGAGCTCAGCACAGAAAATTATATGGAACAAAAAAATCAGCAACACTACAAAAAATAACAAAATGACAGCAATAGATTCATATTTGTCAATAATTTCACTCAGTGTAGATGGATGAAACACACCAATTGAGAGACAGAGAGTTACAGAATGGATAAGAAAGTATGACCCATCAAGAGGGACTACAAGAGATACACCATAGACACAAATAAATACATTAAGAATCAAAGTTGAAAAAAAATGTATCAAGCAATTTGTAATCAAAAAAGAGCAGAAGTGGCAATATTAATTTCTGATAAAATTGACTTTAAAGCAAAAAATCATCATAAGAGACAAAGAAGGACATTATATAAATTAATTATGTAATTATATATATATTTATATAATAATTATATTGTAATTATATATATGTAATTAAACAGGAGCTCTGGTGGCATAGTGCCTAAGGCATTTGACTGCTAACCAGAAGGCTGGCAATTCAAACCCACCAGCCACTCCTCAGAAGGAAGGTTGGGCAATCTATTTCTGTAGTGATACCACCTCAGAAACCCAAGGAGAGATTGCTATGAGTTGGATCTGACTCAACAGCAGTGGTTTTTTTTT
>NW_006921606.1:1426032-1433312 GCF_000298275.1 Orycteropus afer afer
ATATAAAGGATCAATTGAACAAGAGGACATATTATAATAAATAACTATGGACCCAATGAAAGGGCCCTAAAACATGTAAATCTGACCTCAACAGAATTACAAAGGTAAATAGATGCCTCCATAGTAAGAATACTTACTTACTCCATAGTAAGAATATTAAAGTAAGACTTTAATAACCACTTTCAATGCAAGATAGAACAACTAGAAAAACACCCAACAATGACACAGAAGAACTAAACAATACAATCAACAAACCTGATCTTATAGACACATACAGAGCACTTCACTCAACAGCACAATATACATTCTTTTCCAGCACACATGGAACATTCTCTAGAATAGACTGTGTGTTAGGCCACAAAACAAGCCTTAATAAATTTAAAAACATCAAAATACTACAAAGCATCTTCTCAGAGTACAATGCTATAAAATTGGAAATTAGCAATAGGAAGACCAAGGGGGGGGGGTTGGGGAATAAAAAAGTAAACAAGTGCAATCTAAATAACACCTTCTTTAAAAACTACTGGGAAATAGAAGAAATAAAAATGAAAATAATATTTCCTTGAATCAAGTAAGAATGAAAATGCAACATACCAAAATCTTTGGGACTGAGCAAAAGCAGTACTCAGAGGGACATTTATAGCAATAAATGCACACATCTTACAGGAGAAAGCCAAAATCAACACCTTAACCAACATCTCCAACAATTAGGAAAAGAGCAGAAAACAAAACAAAGCAAAAAAACAGCCTACAGTAATCAGAAGACAAAAAATAATACAGATAAGAGCAGAAATAAATGAAACAGAAAAACAATAGGAAAAATCAACAAGATTAGAAGTTGATTATTTGGAAAGATTCATAAACTTGACAAAACACTGGCAAATTAACCAAAGCGAAGAAGGAGAACATGCAAAAAACACAAATAAGATATGAAGTGAGTTATGTCACAACAGAACCAACCAAAATAAAAAGAATAGTATCAGGATATTGTTGTTGTTGTTGTTGTTGTTGTTATGTGCTGTCGAGTCGGCTCCGACTCATAACGACCCCTCCTTGGGTTTCCGAAGCAGTATCACTATGGAAGTAGGATTGCCCAACCTTCCTTCCGAGGAGTGGCTGGTGGGTTTGAACTACCAGCCTTCTGGTTAGCTAGTCAAGTGCTTTAGCCACTATGCTACCAGAGCTGGATACTATGAAGAACTATACTACAACTAACTGGGAAACCTAGAGGAGATGGACACATTTCTAGAAATATGCTACTTACCTAAACTAACACAGACTGAGGTAGAAAATTTGGACAACCCATAACACAAGAAGAAACTGATCAGGTTGTAAAAAAAACTACCACCAACAAAAAAAATCCTGGCCCAGATGGCTTCACTGGAGAAATTTACCAAACATTTAGGGAAAGGCTGACACCAGTCTTACTCAAAGTATTCTAGAACACAGAAAAGGATAGAATACTCCCAAATTCAATTTATGAAGTAAGCATGACACTAACAAAAGAAGCCAGACACCACTAAAAGGGAAAAGCAGAGACAATAATATTCCTCATGAATATAGACACAAAAATCCTCAGTAAAACTTAGCCAGTAGAAACTAATACTATATAAAAAAAAATAATACAACATGACCAAGTGGGTTTCATACCAGGTATGCAAGGATGGTTCAATATTAGACACAATCAACATAATCCGTCACATAAATATAACAAAAGAAAAGAACCACATAATCATATCCATGGATGAAGAAAATGCATTTGATAAAATCCAATGCACATTCCTGATAAAACTTTAAGCAAAACAGGAAAAGAAGAGAAATTTCTCAACATAATAAAGTCCATATATGCAAAACCAACTGCCAAAATTATTTTCAATGGAGAGAGACTGAAAACATTCCCCTTGCAAATGGGAACCAGACAAGGATAATCTCTATCACCACTTCTATTCAGCATTGTTTTAGAAGTCCTAGCTGTTTGTATAGGAGCTCTGGTAGCGTAGTGCCTAAAGGCACTTGACTGCTAACCAGAAGCCTGGCAGTTCAAACCCACCAGCCACTCCTTGGAAGGAAGATGAAGCAATCAACTTCTGTAGTGATACTGCCTCAGAAACCCAAGGAGGGGTCGCTATGAGTCGGATCTGACTTGACGACACATAACAACAAAAACAACAACAAGCTGTTTGTATAGAGCAGTTGGAGGTGCATTGAGCTGGTATTGGCTGCCATCTATCATTGATCAGTTGGTCCTGAAGCAGGTGGTAGCCCTAACCCAGTGAGTGGGGCTGCAGGAGGTGTGGATGTGGTTCGGTTGTGTGTGCATGGTTGCTGTCTTCCGCCAGGTGGGGCCAAACAAACAAACAAAAAAATTAGAATATGAAAGAAAATAAGAGAACAAAAGACACAACAGTAAACAAACAACAACAACCACACAAAAATAAATAATAAATGAAAAGAGAAAGAAAAAAAGGAAGACAAAAGAAGGATAATGAGGAAAAAAGCAATATCAGGGAGGGAGAAAAAAGATAAGTGAGCAAGAGAAAAAGCAAAGTAAAGAAAAATGCAAAAAGAAAAAAGATGGGGAAAAAGAAAAGAGGAAAAGAAGAGAACCAGGAGAAGGTAGGGAACATAAACACAAGAACCAGGGAAGTGAAAGAAAAAAAAATGAAGGAAATGAGGAAAAGAAGAATAATTTAAAAGAAAAGAAAACTATGTGGGGGTGACTACAGGGCACCTGGGTGGTGTTTCTGATGGGCAAGTAGGCACTGAGAAGTAGAGCACCTGGTCCCAGAACTAGTTACTGCCTATCAAGAGGTCAACTGGGGGTAGGGCATCTGATTCCAGATAAGTTTCTGCTGACCAGAAAATGCCTGGGGACAGGGCACCTGTACCTGGAAACAGTTCCTGCTGGCCCACAGGCTGGGAACAAGGTGAGTGGTTTAGGAATGAATTCCTGCCAGCTCCAAAAGCAACTGGGTATAGGGTATCTGGTCCCAGAAAAAGTTCCTGCTGTCCCAAAAGGCAGCTGAATGTAGTGCCTCTGCTCCCAGAAGAAGTTCCTGCCATCCCACAAAGTGGTGGGGTATAGGGCGCCTGGTCCCAGAACAAGCCAAGCCCAAAATGTGACTAGGAGCAGGGAGGCTGATCCAGGAACTAGGTCTTCTGTACCCAGAAGGCAACTGTAGGTGGGGGAACTGATCCCAGATGAGTTCCTGCTGGGCCAGAAGGTGTCTAGGGTCAAGGTGACTGGAACCAGAACAAGTTCCTTCTGGTGCAAAACACAATTGTGACAAGGTGCCTGGTTCCAGAGGGGGTTCTTGCCAATCCAAAAGGCAGATGTGGGGAGGGTGTCTGGTCCCAGACAAACTTCTTGCTGTCTCAAAAGGCAACTGACCACAAGGTCATGTTCCCAGAAAAAGTTGCTGGCATCCCAAAAGGTGGATAAATGTTAGGTTCCCGGTCTCAGAAAAAGTTCCTACTGGCCCAAAAGGTGGATGGGAGCAGGATGCTTAGTCCAAGGACCGGTTCCTGCCAGCCAAGAAAGCAGCTGTTGGTGGGGTGCCCAGTCTAGGATGGAATTCCAGCTGGTCCAGAAGGTGAGTGGGGGTGGAAAATGGCAAAAGCTCTCTTCACAAGATGCTGTGGGGTGCAAGGGGAATATCACAACTTTCTGGTTGCCAGCCACCAGTGTGTTGCCCATGTAGTCAACAGCAAGTATAGCCAGTTATCAAGCTGCTGCCTAGATCAAAATACTGCTTGCTGATATTCCAAATGGCTGCTCTGTCAGGCCAGTTGACAATCCACTGCTCGGTGTGTATCTTTATTCTCTGTTTTCTTTCAGTTTCCTCTAGTAGTTGGTATTCAGTCCACTTCTTTATCCTTCCCTTAGAAGCTCATGGATCCAAGATTATCCTCCGTATCTGTTTCATCTTGTTTCTCATTTTCATTTCTAGAAAGTCTAGGTAGATTGTGTGCCTATTCCACCATCTTGCTGGAAGTATTCTTTTTTTAAAAAAAAAAAATTTTTATTGTGATTTGGGTGAAAGTGTACAGAGCAAATTCACTTTCGATACAGCAACTCACATACACTTTGTCTCATGACATTGACTACAATTTCCCACAATGCAACAGCTCCCCTCCCATTTTTTCCCCATAGTTACCTCTTTCCTGTGTCCTTTCCTCTCATATACTCCTACCCCCCAAGCTGTCTCCCTGTGCACAAACAGCCCTTCTATTTTCCCATGATTGATCTCTCCAAGGAGTGTATCTACCTAATGTAAATGTTCAGCTCATATACCTGTTTTTGTTTGGCTGGAAGCCACAGGAGTGGGTTCAATTCCAGACCTGAAGTGCAGCTAGGGGCCATAGTCTCAGTGGTTCCATCAGGTTCTATCAGACCAGCAAACCTGGTCTTTTTTATTTTTTTTTAAGATTTGAGTTTTGTTCCACATTGTTCTCCCACTCTATTTAGTATCTCTTACACAGATCTCCCTCTGAGTGGTTGACAGTGGTAGCCGGGCACCATCTAGTTCTTCTGGTCTCATGGTCATATACGGTGAGGATTGCATAGTGTACCAGTCGCTTGGACTAATTATTTCTATGCATCTTTGGTTTTCTTCATTCTCCTTTGCTCTGGAGAAGGAGAGACCCATCGTTGCATCTAGATGGCCACTTGCAAACTTTTAAGATTCCAGGTGCTACTCACCAAAGTAGGATGTGGGACAATGTTTTTGTGTAGTACGTTATGACAATTGAACTTGATGTCCCCTGTGACCATGGTCCCAAGCCCACAGGTCTATCTACATACTCCCTCAGGGTAGCCGGCTATGGCCAAGAAGTGACTACAACTTTGTTCCTTGTATTCCTAAATACCTAGGAATTCTCATAGAACATCAAATACACTTGTAGAAATATTGTCTGCCAACCCAATACACAGTCATGGGCACAGTCCCCCCTGCATACACATATGTAATAGTTCAGCCATTTGCCTTCACTGAAAATGCAGTCCTGTATATGCAAAAGGATTAATCTTTGTTGTCTGTACTTCCCATGCATTTCTCTATGTCTTCCTCTTCTTTAATGCCACTGTGTTGATCACTCACATTTGGCACATTGCCCTTCTCTTTACACAAATCAACACTTGTCTCTACATATCTAGCAGTGTTCCCTCCCTTCTTCTCCCACCCTGATAACCAAACAGAAAATTTCCTTCCATATACAAACCTTTCCTTTACTTTTTGCTGCAACAGACTATTACAATATTTGTCCTGTGATTGACTTATTTCACTCAGCATAATGTCCTCCAAGTTCATCCATGTTATGCAGTGTTTTGCTGATTTTACATTACTCTTTAGGGTTGCATAGTATTCCATTGTGAGTAGGCACCATAGTTTACTTATCCATTCTTCTGTTGAGAGAACCTAGGTTGTTTCCATCTTTTTGTGATTGTTAATAGTGCTGGGATGAACATGGATATACATATATCTGTTCTTGTCCTGGCTCTCACTTCTTTAGGATATATACCTAGTAATGAAATGGCTGGGTCAAATGGTATTTCTAATTCCAACATTTTAAGGAATTGCCATACTGTTTTCTACAGTGGTTGGATCATTTGACAGTCCTACTAGCAGTGTATGAAAGTCCCAATCTCTCTGCATCCTCTCCAGCATTTATTACTTTTTGTCTTGTTGAACTTTGCTACTAGTGCTGGAACAAGATGGTATCTCATTGTTGTTTTGATTTGCATCTCTCTAATGGATAATGGGGAGCTCTTGTAGCATAATGCCTAAGGCACTTGAGTGCTAACCAGAAGGCTGGCAGTTCAAACCCACCAGCCACTTCTTGGAAGCAAGGTTGAGCATTCTACTTCCATAGTGATACTGCCTCAGAAACTCAAGGAGGGAGTCGGTATGAATCGGGTCTGACTCGAGGGCAAATAACAATGAAAAACAACAATGGATAATGATTGTGAGCATTTCTTCATATGTTGGTTGGCTGCCTGAATATCCTCTTATGTGTAGTGTCTATTCATGTCTTCTGCCCATTTTTGAATTGGATTATTTGTCTTTTTGTTGTTGAGGTGTTGAAGTTTTCTATAAATTCTAGAGATAAGTCACTTGTCAGATATGTCGTCGCTGAATATTTTTTCCCAATCTGTAGTTTCTCTTTTGACTCTTTTGGAGAAGTCTTTTGAAGCACATAAAAATCTAATTTTTTATGCAACTGATAACTAGTTCCTAGATGTTAGGTACTAATAGTAATACTTATTTTTAATGTATTTTTAAATAAAGATAGTTCTGTATCTTTATTTCCCTTCAGAATGAGCCATTTGCTGCATTTGCATTCTTTGTATATTGTGTTGAAGTGTGAATTGGGGAAACAGCATTTTAAAAAACACACACTTGTGG
The DNA here is from genome assembly GCF_000298275.1 of Orycteropus afer afer. Classification (NCBI taxonomy): domain Eukaryota; kingdom Metazoa; phylum Chordata; class Mammalia; order Tubulidentata; family Orycteropodidae; genus Orycteropus; species Orycteropus afer. The sequence continues at coordinate 1,432,437 of NW_006921606.1, forward strand.
AGCCCTCTAAGGCAGTAAGGTGTATTTTTGGATAAAATGGTGGTAGTCCTACATGTGCTGCAAGAGTTCAGTGAAGACTTTTTGGAGAACAGCATGGTGAGTGTTAAAGACAGAGCACAGAATCCATTACAGTGTTAAGGGAGGGGGTGAGGAAAAGGAAGGACCACACCGGTTCAGGAATATCCTGAGAAAAGCTAGCACCTATAATCAAGGTTGCAAATAAATGGTTTGAAGTTTAAACATAATAAAGGTAATAAAAGAAGCCATTTAAAAAAATCTAATATTTTGAAGGTCCCATTCATCTAGTTTCTCTTCACCTGTCTGTGCATTTTGGGTTATGCTTAAAAGTCTATTTATGCCATATATTAGGGGCCCTACATTTGGCCCTAGTTTTTCCATGAAGAACTTTATAATTTTAGGTTTTACATTTAAGTCTTTGATCCGTCTGTAGTTAGTTTTTGTGTATGGTGTGAGGTACGGATCTTATTTCATTTTTCTGCAAATGGATATCCAGTTTTGCCAGCGCCATTTGTTAAACAAACAATCTCTTTCCCATTTATGGATTTTAGCCCTTTGTCAAAGAACAGCTGACCACAGGTCAGTGGATCTATTTCTGGATTCTCAATTCTCGTCCATTGGTCTATGTGTCTGTTGTTGTACGGATACTAAGCAGTTTTGACTACTGTGGCTGTATAGTAGGTTTTAAGATCCAGGAGTGTGAGACCTCCTACTTTGTTCTTCTTCAACAGTGCTTTGCTTATCTAAGCTCTCTTTCCTTTCCATATAAAGTTAGAGGTTGGTTTTTCCATATCCTTAAAGAATGTTGATGGGATCTGGATTGGGATTACATGAATGTATAGATTGCTTTGGGTAGAA
>NW_006921606.1:1445443-1452101 GCF_000298275.1 Orycteropus afer afer
ATCTCTTTGCTGGTGTAGAGGAATCCAACTGATTTTTGGACATTGATCTTGTGTCCTGCCACGATGCTAGTTTTTTTTATGGAGTCTCTTGGGTTTTCTAAGTATAGAATCATATCATCAGCAAATAGGGATAGTTTGACTTCTTCCTCACCAATCTGGATGCCTTTCATTTCCCTTTCTTGCCTTATGGCCCTGGTGAGGACTTCAAGCACAATGTTGAATAAAAGTGGTGATAGAGGGCATCCTTGTCTGGTTCTTATTTGCAAGGGGAATGGTTTCAGTCTCTTTCCATTGAGAATAATGTTGGCTGTTGGTTTTGCATATATACCCTTCATTATGTTGAGAAATGTCCCTTCCATTCCTATTTTGCTGAGAGTTTGATCAGGCTTGGGTGTTGGATTTTTTCAAATGCCTTTCCTGAATTGGTTGATATTATTATGTGATACTTTCCCTTTGTTTTATTTATGTGGTGGATGATGTTGATTGTTTTTCTAATGTTAAACCATCCTTGCATACATAATATGAACCCCACTTGGTCATAATGAATTCATTTTTGATATGTTGTTGGAGTCTGTTGGCTATGATTTTGTTGAAGATTTTTGCATCTGTGTTCATGAGGAATATTGGTCTGTAGTTTTCCTTTTGAGTGATGTCTTTGCCTGGTTTTGGTATCAAGGTTACACTTGCTTCATAAAATGAATTTGGAAGGATTCCATCCTTTTCTGTGTTTTGAAATAGTTTGAGTAGGATTCGTGTCCATTCTCTGTTTGGTAAAATTCTCCAGTGAAACTGTCTGGGCCAGGACTTTTTGTTGGTATTTTTTTAATGACCTGTTCAATTTCTTCTTTTGTTATGGATCTGTCCAACTTTTCCACCTCAGTCCATGTTAGTTTAGGTAAGTAGTGTGTTTCTAGAAATCTGCCCATTTCTTCTAGATTTTCAAATTTGTTACAACACTGTTTTTTATAGTATCCTGATATTATCCTTTTGATTTCAGTTGGTTCTATTGTGATGTTGCTCATTTTGTTTCTTATTCATGTTATTCACATTCTCTCCCTCTTTTCCTTTGTTAAATTTTCCAACAGTTTGTCAATTTTATTAATCTTCTAAAAAAACCAACTTCTAGTCTTATTGATTTTTTCCTATTGTCTTTGTATTTTCTGTTTCATTTATCTCTGCTTGAATCTTTATTATCTCCTTTCTTTTGGTGACTGTAGGCTTTTCTTGCTGTTCTTTCTCTACTTGTAGGAGAAGTGTTGATTTTGACTCTTCTTTTTTGATGTGTCCACTTAGTGCTATAAATTGGCCTCTGATCACTGCTTTACCTGTGTCCCATAGATTTTGGTACATTGTGTTTTCACTCTTTTGAGTCTAGGAATTTTTTCATTTCATTTTTTTAATTTCTTCTAATGCCCAATTGTTCTTAAGGAGGGTGTTATTCAGTTTCCATGTGTTTGCTCTTTTTCCATTGATCTTCCTATTGTTGATTTCTTATTTTATAGCATTGTGATCTGAGAAGATGCTTTGCAGTATTTTGATGTTTTTAAATTTATTAAGGCTTGCTTTGTGGCCTAACACATGGTCTATCATAGATAATGTTCCGTGTGCACTGGAAAAGAATGCATATTTTGCTGTTGTTGAGTGAAGTGCTCTGTAGACGTCTATAATGTTAAGTTGGTGGATCATATTGCTTAGCTCTTCTGCATCTTTGTTGAGTTTCTTTCCAGTTGTTCTATCTTTCCTTGAAAGTGGTGTATTGAAGTCTCCTATTAAATCCTGATAAAGTCAGATTTATGTGTTTTGGGGCTTTTTCATTGGGTCCATAGATATTTATTATGGTTATATCTTCTTGTTCAATTGATCCTTTAATCATTATATAATGTCCTTCCTTGTCTCTTATGGTTGTTTTTGTCTTAAAGTCAATTTGATCAGAAATTAACATTGCTACTCCTGCTCTTTTATGATGGCCACTTGCTTGATATAACTTTTTCTAACCTTTGATTTTTAGTCCATTTTTGTCTTTGTCTCTAAGATGTGTCTCTTGTAAACAGCATATTGGTGGGTTATGTTTTCTTATCAGTCTGCAACTCTGACTCTTGAGTGGTACATTTAACCTATTGACAGTCAGTATAATTATCGACCCATATGAATTGGTTGCTGTCATTATGCCATGTGCTTTTACATGGTGTTCCTGGTTTTTGTTCTATATAATTTTCAGTGCTGAGCTCATTATGTTTATGAATTGTGTTATCATTTCCTTTGTTGCTGTTGTTTTAGTATTTGCTTAATATTTGTGCGTGTCCTCCTTTTTATTGTGATGTAATGGTTTATCATTTTTCTTTGAAGTTACCTCATGATTTATAATTTTTTTCCTGAGTTTAAAACAATCTATTCTATCTCACAACTTCATTTGCTAATTGATGTCTCTTGTTCCCTGTTTTTAATCTTGTAAGCTTGTTTTACTTTGGATACTCCCATAGCTGTGTTGGTTTCTGGGTTATGTCATCTTGTGTATTAATATTCAGTTGTTGTTTGCTATTATTGGTTCTCTGTTCAAAGGACTCCCTTTAGTATCTCTTGTAATGTTGGTCTGGTTTTAAAAAGTTCCCTTAATTTCTGCTTATCTGGAAATCTCCTAATTTAACCACCATATTTGAGGGATAATTTTGCTGTGTATATAATTCTTGGTTGGGACTTTTTCTCTTTCAGGGTTTTATATACACCATCCCATTGCTTTCTTGTTTGCATGGTTTCTGCTGAGAAATCAGAGCTTATTCTTATTGGTTGTCCTTTGTAGGTAAATTTTTGTTTTTCCATGCTACTTTCAGGATGCTTTGTCTTTGGTTTTGATGAGTTTGATGATGATATGCCTTGGTGATTTTCTTTTGGGGTCTATCCTGTTTGGGATTTGTTAGACTTCCTGAATGGATATATTCTCATCTTTCATCATATCAGAGTTTCTCTTCTAACAGATAATGGACGATTTTCTCAGTGGTTTTCTTTTTTTCTTCCTGCTCTGGAATTCTGATTACATATAGGTTATTCCTTTTGATGGTATCCCACATGGCCCTTAGGCTTTCTTAATTTTGTTTTGATCTTTTTTCTCATTGGTCCCATTCCAAAGTAGTATTGAAGTAATTGTCCTCAATCTCATTAATTCTGTCTTCCATTGATTCACTTGTACTCATTTGTCCTTTCAATGTGTTATCTATTTCTGAATATTTACTATTTATCTTCTGGATATCTATCTGTAGATTTTGCATCATTGCTAATTTTTCATTTATTTTTATCATTTTGTTCTTGTATTTTCTTCCAAAATTGTTCTAGGGTTTTTTCTGTTTTCCTCAATTTTGTCAGTGTTTTCCTTGATCTGTCTCTCAATCTTTTGAAGATACCTAAGTATAATTCTTTTGAATTCCTTATCAGGGAGTTACAATGCTACTTCTTCAGGGATGTGTTCTTGGTCTGTATCCTGCCCTCTTGTTTCTACACTTTATCTTGCTTCTTTGTGTGGACTGCTCTCTCTGAAGCATTGTGATGTTTCTTTGTGTGGTCTTCTCTCTCTGAGACATTGTGATACTGTTTAGATCTCTGTCAACTGTTTGTGAAAAGTAGTTAAGGGTGAGTCAGGCTCTTCTTGGTGGTCATTTATCATTGGTCAGTTGGCAGAGAAGGACGTGGTGGCTCTCATTCAGTAAGTGGAACTGCAGGAGGTGTGGGTGCAGTTGTGTTGTATGGGCATGGTTGCTGGCTCCCACTCAGTTAGACAAAAACCATCAAAAAATAAAAGCAAGTGGAGAAAAAGCACACTGCATAAACACACAGGAATAATCACCAAAAGAAAAAAAAAAGAAAAGAAAAGAAAAAAAAACCCAACAATACTTGGGGAGGACACAATGAGAGAAAAGAGGTACAGTAGAAGAATAATGAAGAAAAAAATGGGGAAAATGCAAAAAGAAAAATAAGAAATGGGGAGACCCACAAGAAAGAAAAAAAACAGGAAGCAGGAACAGGGAAAAGAGAAAAAGGTGAAAACTAGAACCCGGGAAGGGAAGAATAAAGAATAATAATAAGAGGGACAAATAATAATAATAATAATTTTAAAACGGACAAAAACAAACTAAAAAAAAAGGAAAAAAAATCTGGGCATGTCAGTCAAGCTTCCATGGAGCACACAGACTGGGATAGAATTCCTGCAGGCCCAGAAGGTGTGTGGGAATGAGGGATGGCTGCACCTCCATTCAGCAAGAGGATGTGGTGTATAAGAGTAGCAAAGGGAATATTGCACCTTTCCAGTCGTTCATGTCCAGAATGTCCTTGCGGTCCCTGGCAAGTGGTTCCTATTTGTAGGTACCTGGAATCTGAGAGAACACTGTTGCTTTAAATATTCAAAGTGGTCAAACAGCTTGTAAACATTGAAAATGGTTGCACCTTCTGGACAGCCAAAATTCTTCCATTCAGCCCCTGACTAGCAGAGCTGATTATTAGGTTAATTCTTAGGTCCTAACACCACTTGGCAATATCCAAGCTGTCCATGCCATCAGGATCACTGATAGACTGCAGCTCTGTATGTCTCCTTTTTTGGTGTTTTCATGGAGGTTCTTCTACTAGTTGGAATTTAGACCACTTCTGTATCCTTCCTTTCAAAGCTCAGGGCTCCAGGATTATCTTCTGTATCTGTGTTAATTGGTTCCCCTTTTCTTTGTTGAGGAGGGTCTGTGTAGTTTGTCTGCCTATTCCACTGTCTTACCTGAACTCCTGGAACTATTCTTTTCTTTTTATTTCAAAATAAGTGATATGTAGAACAATGTTTTTGTGTAGTATGTTATGGCAATTGAGCTTGATGTTCTCTACATTTATGGTCTCGAGACCGTGGGCCCAGTGACTCATTCTCTCAAAGTGTTAGGCTGTGGCTAAGAATATATAACTTTGTTCCCTGTTAGTTCTATTGCTTATATATATATATATATATATATATATATATATATATATATATATATATATATATATATATTTGAACAATTTCTCTCAGAAAGATCAGCACAAGGCTGGTCCCCATGAGGCAGATGTTAAAGATGTCCCAAATGTCCAAACTGTGCCACTCCATCATTTCAGACATTAACTACTCCTCCTCCTCCCAGTAATTTCCCCTGTCTTAGGGTTCTGTATTTCACTGTAATATCTCACAGAACTCACAGACTGGCAGGCTGTCGAGTTCCAGGTCCATGAGTAGGTCTGGAGGATCCTCCCAATTCTCAGGGTTTGATGAACCTTGATCAGCAGATCAGATGACAGCTGCCATCCCAAAATCAGGGGTGAGATGAGGATGAACCAAAACACAAAACCAGAGCAAGAGGAGAGCGAACCTTCCCAGGAGATTCATGGGTATACCCTCAAGGAAGCTAAGGGTGGTGATTTGAATTGTATGCTCCAGCAAGGCAGGACTCAAGATACACTCCACTTGTGTTGCCCCAACAGAAATAACCTGAGTGGATGGCTTTAACAATCAACAACTCAAGGCAAATCCTACTGCCATGTCCAGCAAAACAGCACAGATCATGAAATGAAGTGACATGAAAGGATTAATGGTTTTTTATAAAGGAATAGGGGCCAGGCAGAAGCCCTCCATGTTCTGTGAGAGCGACCCCAATGTGTCATCTCTGCTTTACTTATACATAACTGCCTAGGAAACCCAAGGAGGGGTCGCTATGAGTCGGGGCCGACTCGACGGCACAACAACAACAACAACAAAGCATAAGATTACATCATTATTCTTTGATATTTCTTTTAAACAATCAAGTATTCTATCAAGTATACAATAAAATATTCTTTTACAATACGATCACATATTTCCTTATAACAATCAAGTATTCTCTAAAAGTTAAAATTTTACTCTTTCCTGTACTCAGAGATCTTGTCCCATGGGTTATCTCTAACAAAACAGCAAATAATCACTAAAATGTGTTATTCCAAGACATAATACAATTGTTAAGGTGCATGATTCTAAAGAATGGTTTCAAAGGTGTACTATTCTTTGGGCAAGATGTTATTCCAGGGAGACAGGTTAACAAACATTCTGCTGGAGCAATGTTCTGTCCTAGGAACACAAAGCTGAAGCCAAGCATTCATTCAACTGTAGGAGAGGCCTTGTCATCTCTTAAAGCAATCATTCAACCACAAGAGAGGCCTTGACATCTCTTAAAGCAAGCATTCAACCATGCATCTCTTAACTTTAATTAGAACATGTGCCTTGTAGTCATGTTCTTTGGGGTTTTTTTTCTTGATCTCCAACATCTCACCACAGAGCTAATTGCCAGTCATTATAGGGAACGACTATTACCAGCTGCCCAGCCAAGTTGATACCTGACCTTAACTCCACACCACCCCAAACAGGCATGGATAATAGGATTTACAATACATCACAGAATGGAGGACAATGGCTAGAAGGGGCACATCAAGAAATTCACCTCTCTCTCTCTCTCTCTCTCTCTCTCTATATATATATATATATGATATGTGATATATACAATGCAACACAACACACTGCCATCAAGTCGGATCTGACTCATAGTGACCCATCCTTGGGTTTTTGAGGCAGTATCACTATGGATGTAGATTGCCCACCCTTCCTTCTGAGATATTATATAATAATACATAT
>NW_006921606.1:1452201-1466363 GCF_000298275.1 Orycteropus afer afer
ATATATATAACCAAAAAGAAAAACCAAATACACTGCCATCTATTCATTTCTGACTCATAGTGACCCCTCCTTAGGTTTCCGTAGTGGTATTGCTATGGAAGTAGATTGTCCAACCTTCCTTCTAAGAATTGGCTGGTGAGTTTGAACCACCAGCTTTCTGGTTAGCAGTCGAAAGCCTTTGGCACTATGCCACCATATGATCTACTATGCTGGGAATGATAAGTTAAAGAGGAATGCCGTGGCATTCATCATCACAAAGAATGTTTCAAGATCTATTCTGAAGTACAATGCTGTCAGTGATAGGATAATATCCATACACCTACAAGGAAGGCCAGTTAATATTACTATTATTCAAATTGCTGCACCAACCACCAAAGCCAAATATGAGGATATTGAAGATTTTTACCAATTTCTGCAGTCTGAAATTGACCAAACATGCAATCAAGATGTGCTGATTGTCACTGGTGAGTGGAAAGCAAAAGTTGGAAAAAAAGTAGAATCACCAGCAGTTGGAAAATTTTGCCTTGGTGATAGAAATAATGCTGGAGATTGCATGATAGAATTTTGCAAGACCAAGGACTTGTTCATTGCAAATACCTTTTTTCAACAACACAAACTCTACATGTTGACTTCAGAGGAGTGCACAGGAATCAGATTGACCATATCTGTGGCAAAGGGTGATGGAAAAGCTCAATATCTTCAGCCAAAACAAGTCCAGAAGTTGATTGTGGAATAGCCCATCAACTGCTCATATGCAAGTTCAAGCTGAGGTAGAAGACCATCAACTGCTCATATGAAAGTTCAATTTGAAGTAAAACAAATCCACAAGAGCCACAACATGACCTTGAATATATTCCTCCTGAATTTAGAAACCATTTAAAAAATAGATTTGATGCATTGAACACCAATGACTGAAAACCAGAGAAATTGTGGGATGACATCAAGAACATCATCGATGAAGAAAGCAAAAGGTCATTAAAACAACAAGGAAGTAAGAAAAGACCAAACTGGGTGTCAGAAGAGAGTCTGAAACTTGCCCTTGAATGGTGTGTAGCTAAAGCAAATGAAAAAAATGACAAGATAAAAGACCTGAACAGAAGATTTCAAAGAACAGTTCGAGAAGATAAATTTAATTATTATAATGAAATGTGCAAAGACCTGGACTTAGAAAACCAAAAGGGAAGAACACATTTGGCATTTCTCAAGCTGAAAGAACTGAAGAAAAAAATTTAAGCCTCGAGTTGCAATATTGAAAGATTCTATGGGTAAAATATTGAATGATGAAGGAAACATCAAAAAAAGATGGAAAGAACACAGAGAGGCACTGTACCAAAATGCACTGGTCAATGTTCATCCATTTCAGGAAGTGGCATATGATCAAACACCAATGATAAGGAAGGAAGATGAAGCTGCACTGAAGGAAGTGGCAAAAAACAAGGCTCCAGTAATTGATGGGATACCCATTGAGATGTTTCACTAAATAGATGCTATTATGGAGACACTCACTTGCCTATGTCAGGAGATTTGGAAAACAGCTACCTGGCCAACTGACTGGAAGAGATTCATATTTGTACCCATTCCAAAGAAAGGTGACCCCACGGAATGTGGAAATTATTGAACAATATCATTAATATCACATCCAAGTAAAATCTTACTGAAGATAATTAAAAAATGGTTGCAGCAGTTTATTGACAGAGAACTTCCAGAAATATAAGCTGGAATATAAGAAGAGGGCTTGGAATGAGAGATATCATTGCTGATGTCAGATGGATCTTGGCTGAAAGCAAATAATAACAGAAAGATATTTACTTGTGTTTTATTAACTATGTAAAAGCATTTGATTGTGTGGATCATAACGAATTATGGGTAACATTGAGAAGAATGGGAATTCCAAAACACTTAAGTGTGTTCATGAGGAACATGTACATAGATTAGGAGGCTGTCGTTCGAACAGAAGAAGGGATACTGCATGGCTTAAAATCAAGAAGGGAGTAAGTCAGTATTGTATCCTTTCACCATATTTATTCAATTTGCATGCTGAGCAAATAATTTGAGAAGTTGGACTATATGAAGAATATGGCATCAGGATTGGAGGAAGACTCATTAACATCCTGTGATATGCTGATGACACAACTTTGCTTGCTGAAAGTGAGGATGACTTGAAGCACTTACTCATGAAGATAAAAGACTACAGTCTGCAGTATGGATTACACCTCAATATAAAGAAAACAAAAATCCTCACAACTGCACCTAGAAGCAACATCACGATAAATGGAGAAAAGATTGAAGTTGTCAAAGGCTTCATATTACTTGGTTCTACAATCAATACCAATGGAAGCAGCAGTCAAGATATCAGACAATGTATAGCACTGGGCAAATCGGCTGCAAAGACCTCTTTCAAGTGCTGAGGAGCAGAGATGTCTCTTTGGGGACTAAGATGCACCTAACACAAGCCATGACATTTTCAATTGTCTCATATGCATGTGAGAGCTGGACAACGAATAAGGAAGACCAGAGAAGAGTTTATGCTTTTGAGTTGTGATGTTGGGGAAGAATGCTGAAAGTACCATGGACTGGAAAAAGAACTAAAAAATCTGTCCTGGAAGAAGTGCAGCTGGAATGCTCCTTGGAAGCAAGAATAGCCAGACTTTGTCTCACCTACTTTGGTCATGTTCTAAGAAGAGACCATTCCCTGGAGAAGGATTTCATTCTTGGTAAAGTGGAGGGTCAACAAAGAAGAGGAAGACCCTCAATGAGATGGAGTGACACAGTGGCTACAATGATGGGATCAGGTATAGCAAGGATCATGAGGCTGGCACAGGACTGAGGAGTGTTTCATTCTGCTGCACATAGGGTCACAAGAGTCAGAGATGACTCAATGGCACCTAACAACAATAATGGCTAATGATCATGACCATTTTTTCATGTGGTTTTTTTTTTTTTTTTTTTGGCTGCCTGAATATCTTCTTTGGTGAAGTGTCTGTTCATGACTTCTACCCATTAGTTAACTGGATTTTTTTTTTGTCTTTTTGATGTTGAGGTGTTGGAGTTTTCTATCAATTTTAGAGATAAATCCCTTGTCAGATATGTTGTTGTTAAATATTTTATTTTCCAATCTGTAAATTCTCTTTTTAAAAAGAGTAAGGAGTTTTTTGGAGGAGTATTTTGATGTATGTAAGAATTATTTTTTAGGAGGTCCCAGTCATCTAGTTTATCTTCTGGTGTTTGTGCATTTTTACTTATGGTTGATAGTGTATTTATGCCATGTATTAGGGCCCTTAAGTTTGCCCCTATATTTTATCTGATGAACTTTATGGTTTTAGGTTTTACATTTAAGTTTTTGATCTAACTTGTGTTAGTTTTTTATGTGTGGTGTGTGGTATGGATCTTGTTTCATTTTTCTGCAAATAGATATCCAGTTTTCCAGCACCATTCATTAAAGAGATTGTCTTCCCAATTTAATGGATTTCAGCCCTTTGTCAAAGATCAGCTGACCATAAGTGGATGGATTTATTTCTGGGCTCTCCATTCTTTTCTACTGGTCTATGTCTGTCACTGTACGAATACCAGGCTCTTTTGACTAGTGTGGCTGTGTAGGTTTTGATATTGGAGACCTCTTATTTTTTTCTTTTTCTTCAGTGGTACTTTGGTTATATGAGGTCTCTTTCCTTTCCATATGAAATTAGTGGTTGGGTTTTCCATGTCCTTAAAGAATGCTGATGGAAATTGGTTTGGAATTGGATTAAATATATAGATTTCTTTGGGTAGTATTGACTTTTTCAAAATGTTCAGTTGTCCTATACATGAGCATGGTATGTTCTTCCATCCAAGTAGATCTCTTATATTTTCTGTAGTATTGTTTTGTAGTTTTCTTCATATACTTGTTTTGTGACCCTGGTAAAATTTATTCCTAAGTATTTTATCTTTTTGGTAGCTATTGTAAATTATGTTGTTTTGTTTATTTCCTTTTCAGAGATCTCTTTGGTTGTGTAGAGGAATCTAAGTGATTTTTGTATGTTGATCTTCTATCCTGCCACTATGCTGAATCTTTCAATCTGTTCTAGTAGTTTTCTTGCTGAGTCTCTGGGATTAACTATATAGTGAATCATATCATCTGCAAATGGGGATAATTTTACTTCTTCCTTACCAATGGGTGCCTTTGATTTGCCCTTCTTTCTTTATTGCCTTGGCTAGGACTTCCAATACAATGTTGAATAGAAGTGGTGATGGAGGGCATCCTTGCCTAGTTCCTATTCACAAGGGTTATGCTTTCATTCTCTCTCCATTGAAAATAACATTGGCTATTAATTTTGGTATATGCCCTTTGTTATGCTGAGAAATTTTCCTTCTATTTCCATTTTTCTGAGAGGTTTTTTTTTTTTTTTAGCCAATGTGATAGTTGGAGCTGTGTGTCAACTTGGCTGGGCCACAATGCTGTGTGGTTTAAGCCATTGTGATGTGGTTATTCCCATGATGGAATCAGACGATTATGCTTTGAGCAGCCAATCTGTTGAAAGGGTGTTTCCCTAGGGGTGTGGCCTGCTTCCAGTATATTTATGGAGATCCTGGGTAAAGAGACATTCTTCTGTGTATTGGGATTCTGTTGTGCTGCCTATAACTGTCCATGAGAGAACAATTCACCATTTGGCCTGGTGATCTTGGATTCATCATTCTTTGGAGTCAATAGCCAGTATACTGCCTGCCAACCTTGAACTCCTCAGCCCCTGTGGCTGCAAGAGCTGGGAAGAGCCTCCAGCTTGACATTTGATCCAAGAACTTTGGACTTGCCAGCTTCTAGAAGTGTGTGAGCCATTTTCCTAAGATAAATTTCTCTCTCTCTATATATATAAGCTTTACTGGTTTTGTTTCTCTAGAGAAGCCAGTCTAACACAATCAAGAATGGGTGTTGGATTTTGAGTATGTGGTTCATTTCCTTTGTTTTACTTATGTGATGGAATATGTTGATTCTTTTTCTAATGTTGAACCATACTTGCATACTTGGAAGGAATCCCACTTGGTCATGGTGTATTATTATTATTATTATTATTATTATTTTGATATGTTGTTGGAATCTATTGGCTAGAATTTGTTGAAGATTTTTACATCTGTATTCATTAGGGCTATTGGTGTTATTTTTTCTTTCTAGTGTTGTCTTTGCCTGCTGTTATGTTTTTTCATAATATGAATTTGGGAGGATTTCAACCTTTTCTATGATCTGGAAGAGTTTGAATAGGATTGGTGTCAGTTCTTCCCTGAATATTTGGTAGATTTCTCCAGTGAATCCAAGACTTTTTTTTATTGGTGGTTTTTCTTTTATGAATTGTTCAATTTCTTGTTTTGTAATATGTCTGTTAAAATAGTTTTCCTTAGTCTGTGTTAGTTTAGGTAAGTAGTCTATTTCTAGAAATATTTCCATCTCTTCTAGGTTTCCCAATTTCCTGGAGTACAGTTCTGCATAGTATCCTGATATTATCCTTTTTATTTTGTTATGTTCTGTTGTGACATAACAGAACATCCATTTTATTTCTTATTTGTGTTATTTGCATTTTCTCCTTTTTTTTGTTTAATTTGCCAGTGATTTGTCAATTTTATGAATCTTTTCAAGTAACCAACTTCTAGTCTTGTTGACTTTTTCTATAGTGACTGTAGGTATTTTTTTTTTTTTTCTGCTGCTCTTTTTCTAATTGTTGGAGATGTTGGGTTAAGGTATTGATTTTGGCTTTTTCTCCTTTTTGATTTGTGCATTTATTGCTATAAATTTTCCTCTGAGCACTTCTTTTGTTCTGTCCCAAAGATTTTGGTATGTTGTGTTTTCATTCTTTTTTGATTCAAGGAAATTTTTTAATTTCATTTTTTATTTCTTTTATTACCCAATAATTTTTAAGGAAAGTATTATTCAGTTTGCATGTTTTTGCTCCACCCCCCCTAATTTTATAGCATTGTGCTCTGAGAAGATGCTTGGGCAGTATTTTGATGTTTTTAAATTTATTGAGGTTTGCTTTGTGGCCTAACATATTGTCTATTCTGGAGAATGTTCCATGTGCACTGGAAAAGAATGTATAGTGTGCTGTTGTTGGGTGAAGTGCTCTGTAGATGTCTATAAGGTCAAGTGGTGGATTGTACTGTTTAGTTCTTCTGTGTCTTTGTTGGCCTGTGCAAAAAACAGATGGATCTTGGAGAATGACAGCAGATTATCATAAACTTAATCAGGTGGTGACTCCAATTGCAGCTGCTGTTCCTGATGTGGTTACATTGCTTGAATAAATTAGTACATCTCCTGATACTTGGTATGCAGCTATTGATCTCGCCAATGTCTTTTTCTTGATATCAATTTCTTGATACCAATTTCAAAGGATCATCAGAAGCAGTTTGCCTTCAGCTGGCAAGGCCAACAGTATACTTCCACAGTACTTCCTCAAGGGTATATCAACTCCTCAGCATTATGTCATAATTTAGTCCATAGGGATCTTGAACGCTTTTCCTTTCCACAAGACATCACACTGGTCCATTATATTGATGACATTATGCTGATTGGACCTAGTAAGGAAGAAGTATCGATGACCCTAGACTTATTGGTGAGACATATGTGTGCTAGAGATTGGGAAACTAACCCAACAAAAATTCAGGCACCTTCCACCTCAGTGAAATTTCTAGGGGTCCAATGGTGTGGGGCATGTCAAGATATTCCTACTAAAGTGAAGGATAAGTTATTGTATCTGGCTTCCCCCACAACTAAAAAGGAGGCACAACTTCTGGTGGGCCTCTTTGGATTTTGGAGGCAACATATCCCTCATTTGGGTGTGTTGCTGTGGCCTATTTATCAAGTGACTCAGAAAGCTGCTACTTTTGAGTGGAGCTCAGAACAACAGAAAGCTCTGCAACAGGTTCAGGCTTCCATGCAGGCTGCTCTGCCACTTGGGCCATATGATCTGGGTGATCCAATGGTGTTTGAAGTGTCTGTAGTAGATAGAGATGCTGTTTGGGGTCTTTGGCAGGTCCCTATTGGTGAATCGCAATGCAGACCCTTGGGGTTTTGGAGCAAAGCCCTGCCATTCTCTGCAGATCACTACTCTCCTTTTGAGAAACAGCTTTTGGCTTGTTACTGGGCTTTAATAGAGACTGAATGCCTAACCATGGGCCACCATGGGCCACCAAGTGACCACGAGGCCTGAGCTGCCCATCATGAACTGGATGTTGTCTGACCCACAGAGTCATAAATTTGGACGTGCACAGCAGCACTCCATAATTAAATGGAAGTGTTATATCAGGGATCAGGCTCGAGCAGGACCTGAAGGCACAAGTAAGTTGCATGAGGAAGTGGCCCAAATGCCTATGGTCTCCACTCCAGTCACATTACCTTCCCTCTCCCATCTGCAGCTATGGCCTCATGTGGAGTTTCTTATGATCAGTTAACTGAGGAAGAGAAAACTTGTGCCTGGTTTACAGATGGTTCTGTGAAATATGCAGGCACCACTTGAAAGTGGACAGCAGCAGCACTGCAGTGCTTTTCTGGGACTTCCTTTAAGGACAGTGGTGAAGGGAAATCTACCCAATGAGTAGAACTTTGAGCTGTGCATATGGATGTTCATTTTGCATGGAATAAGAAATGCTCAGATGTACGATTATATACTTATTCATGGGCTGTGGCTAATGGCTTGGCTGGATGGTCTAGGACTTGGGAGGAGCATGATTGCAAAATTGATGACAAGGATGTATAGGGAAGAGGTATGTGGATAGATCTCTCTGAATGGGGCAAAGGAGTAAAGATACTTGTGTCTCATATGAATGGCCACCAAAAGGTGACCTCAGCAGAGCAGGACTTTAACAATCAGGTGGATAGGATGACATATTCAGTGGAAACCAGCCATCCTTTTTCCCCAGCTACTCCTGTCATTGCTCAATGACCTCATGAGCAAAGTGGCCATGGTGGCAGGGATGGAGGTTATGCACAGGCTCACACTCTTGGAGTCCCACTTACCAAGGCTTATTTGGCTACCACCACTACTGAGTGCCCAATCTGCCAGCAGCAGAGACCAACACTGAGTCCGTGATATGGAACCATTCCTTGGGGTGATCAGCCAGTAACCTGGTGGCAGGTTGATTACACTGGACCACTTCCATCATGGAAAGAACAGCATTTTGTTCTTACAGGAATAGATACTTATTCTGGATATGGATTCACCTTCCCTGAATGCAATGCTTCTGCCAAAACTACCATAATTAGACTTACAGAATGCCTTATCCACCATTATGGTATCACACACAGCATTGCTTTAGATCAAGGGACTCACTTCACAGCAAATGAAGTGTGGCAATGGGCCTATGCTCATGGAATTCACTGGTCTTACCATGTTCCCCATCATCCTGAAGTAGCTGGCTTGATAGAATGATGGAATGGCCTACTGAAAACACAATTATGGTGCCAGCTAGGTGGCAATACCTTGAATGGTTGGGGCAATATTCTGCAGGAGGCTGTATATGCTCTAAACCAGTGTCCAATATATGGTTCTGTTTCTCCAATAGCCAGGATTCATGGGTGCAGGAACCAAGAGGTGGAAACAGGAGGTGTACCACTCACTATTACCCCAGTGACCCACTCAAAAAATTTTGCTTCCTGTCCCTGCACCCTATGCTCTGCAGGTCTGGAGATCTTAGTCCCAAAGGGAGGAACACTCCCACCTGGAGACACAATACTGATTGCATTGAACTGGAAATTAAGAATGCCACCCAGGCATTTTGGCTTCCTCATGCCTCTGCTCTGGATCAACAGACAAAGAAGGGCATTACTGTACTATCTGGTGTGATAGATCCTGATTACCAGGGGCAAATGAGATTGACATTACATAATGGAGGTAAAGAAGAATATGTCTGGAATACAGGAGATTCCTTAGGACATCTGTTAGTACTACCATGCCCTGTGATAAAAGTCAATGGAAAATTACAGCAACCCAATTCTGATATGACTGTTTATGGCCCAGACCCTTTAGGAATGAAGGTTTGGGTCACTCCACCAGGCAAAGAACCACGACCAACTGAGGTGGTTGCTGAGGGCAAGGGAAATACAGAATGGGTGGTGGAAGAAGGTAGTTCTGAATATCAGCTATGACCATGTGACCAGTTGCAGAAACGAGGACTGTGATTGTTATATTTCTTCATTGTATATGTGCATCAAATATTTTTCTTTCCTTCTGTTATGAACTGTGAAATGTAAATAAGGTTAACGTGTTTCAGTTGTATGTATGTAAGTGTATCATGTTAGGTACAAATATAACTTTATAATTGTCCTTATTCAGAGATTATATATGGTTAAGAAGATGTGTACAACTGCCAAGTTGACAAGGGGTGGATTGTGATAGTTGAAGGTTTTTGTCAACTTGGTTGGACCATAATTCTGTGTGGTTTAAGCAATTGTAATGTGGGTTGTTCCAATGATGGATCAGAAGTATATGTTTTGAGCAGCCAATCCATTGAAAGGGAGTTTCTGTAGGGGTGTGGCCTGCTTCCATTATATTTATGGACATCCTGTGATAAAAAACACTCTTCTGTGGATTGGGATTCTTTTGTGCTGCCTACAACTGTCTGTGAGTGAACAATCCACCATTCGGTCCAGAGATCTTGGATTCATCATTCATTGGAGTCAACAGCCAGTATACTGCCTGCCAACCTTGAAATCCTCAGCCCCTGCAACTGCATGAGTTGGGAAAAGCCTTCAGCTTGATGTTTGATCCAAGAACTTGGGACTTATGAGATTCTATAAGTGTGTGAGCCATTTTCCTAAGATAGATTTCTCTTTCTCTATATATAAAAGCTTTACTGTTCCCCCCCTGCCCCCCGGAGAATCCAGTCTAACACACAAATAAATTAAAAAACCTCTGGGGGTGGGGGTGGGTTGGGCACCCTGGCTGTGGTTCTGCTGGCCAAGCTGGCAACAGGCATCAGGGCATGTGGTCTTGGGACTAAATACTGCCTACCCAGAAAGGAACTAGGGACAAGGGTACCTGATTCCAGATGATTTCCTATTGACTCAGAACATGTCTGGGTGCATGGCATCTAGACATGGAAAACGTTCCTTCCAGCCCAGATGTGGTGTGGTGGGAGCAAGAACCTTGATTCTAGAAGTAATTCCTGCCTGCTCAATATGCAGCTGGGGATAGAGCATCTGGTCTCAGAAAAAGTTTCTTCTGTCCCAAAAGGCAGCTGGGCACAGGGCCCCTATTCCCAGAAAAAGTTACTACCATCCCAAAAGGGACCTTGATATAGGGTGTCTGGTGCCAGCAAAAGTTCTTGTCATTCCAAAATGCTATTAGGAGCTGGGTGGCTGGTCTCAGAGGTGGTTCCTATCTTCCCATAAGGCTACTTGTACAGGGCATCTGATCTCAGAAGAGTTCCTGGTGATCCAGACAATGTCTGAGGGCAGGATTCCTGAACCCAAAATTCCTGCTGGTCCAAAAGGTGATTGGCAGCAAGGCACCTGCTTCCAGAGGGAGTTCCAGCCAGGTCAAAAGCAGCTGTGAGTAAGATGTCTAGTCCCAGTCAAAATTCCTGCTGTCTCAGAAGGTAACTAGGAGCATGGTCTCATTCCTAGAATAAAAGTTCCTGCCATCCCCAAATCTGTTTGGGTGTAGGGTACCTGGGCTCTGAAAAAATTCCTACTGGCCCAAAATGTGCCTAGGAACAGGATGCCTAGCACTGGGACTACTTCCTGCCACAGTTGATTGAAGTGTACCCACACAGAGATGAAATTATTGCTGCACCAGAAAGTGGATAGAGGTGGGTGATGGCTACACCTCTGTTCACCACAAGGATGTGGGGTACAAGGGGAATAAGGGGAATATTGTGCTTTTCTAGGCATCAGCCACTTGTGTGGTTTCAGGTGCAATCCTTGGCCAATTCTTTGGAGCCAGTTCTTTGGTTGCTGCCTGGACTTGCAAATATTCAAAATTGCCATTCTGTCAGGACAGGCAAGAATCTACAACTCCTTTTATCTCTTTATTCACTGCTTTCAAGCAGATTCTTTGACTAGTCAGTATTTTATCCACTTTTTTTATCCTTCTCTTCAAAGCTCAGGGTTTCGGGATTATCTTCTGTGTCTGTTTCAGTTGGTTTTTCATTTCTTTGTTGTGAAGGGTCTGTGTACTTGCCTGCCTCATTCTCCTTCTTACCCTATATTTCTCTCCTATTCATTTTGTTGTTTCTTCAAATTTTTATTGTGATTTGGGTGAAAGTTTACAGGTAAAATTCATTTTCTATACAGCAGTTCATACACATTTTGTCTCAAGACATTGACTTCAATTTCCCACTATGTAACAGCTCTTTTCCCACTTCCTCCCCATAGTCACCTCTTCCCTGTGTCTTTCCCTCCCATGCACTCCTGCCCCTGAGCAGTCTTCCTGTGCATACACTCTCCTTCTGTTCTCCCATGATTGATCTCTCCAAGGAGTATATCTACCTGATATAAATGTTCAGCCCATATGTCAGTCTTTTATTTGGCTGGAAGCCTAAGGATTGAGTTCAGTTCCAGACCTGAAGGGAAGCTAGGAGTCATAGCCAGGTTTCACCAGGCTCTATCAGACCAGCAAAACTGCCTTTTTTTAAAAAAAAAATAATAATAATAATAATTTTGAGGTTTGTTCCACATTGTTCTCCCACTCTATCTAGGATTTCCTGCACTGATTCCCCTCTGAGTGGTTGACAGTGGTAGTCTGGCACCATCTAGTTCTTCTGGTCTCATGGTCATATAGGCTGAGGATCACATGCTGTATGCATCCCTTGGACTAATTGTTTTCATGTATCTTTGGTTTTCTTCATTCTTTACTCTGGAGGAGGAGAGACCCATCATTGCATTTAGATGGCTGCTTACAAGCTTTTAAGATCCCAGTAACTACTTACCAAAGTAGGATGTAGAACAATGTTTTTGTGTAGTATGTTATGCCGATTGTCCTCGATGTCCCCTGCAATCATGGTCCCGAGCTCACAGGTCCAACTACTTGCTCTCTCTGGGTAGCTGGCTATGGCTAAGAAATCATCACAACCTTGTCCCTTGTCAGCTCTACTATATACCTGGACATTCTTACAGAACATGCAAATAATTTTGTTCTTGTATTGTCTTTCAAAAATTTTCTAGTGTTTTGTCTGTGTTTTCCTTAATTTTGCCAGTGTTTTCCTTGATCTATCTCTCAATCCATTGAA
Source organism: Orycteropus afer afer (assembly GCF_000298275.1). Taxonomy (NCBI): domain Eukaryota; kingdom Metazoa; phylum Chordata; class Mammalia; order Tubulidentata; family Orycteropodidae; genus Orycteropus; species Orycteropus afer. Next base: position 1,464,391 of record NW_006921606.1, read on the forward strand.
GGTACCTAAATATAATTATTTTGAATTCCTTATCAAGAAGTTCCAGTGCTTCTTCTTCCTCAGGGATGTGTTCTGGGTTTATACGCTGGTCCCTTGTTTCTACTGCTTTTTCTTGCTTCTTTGTGTGGGTTGTGATGCTCTGTTTTCTCCGAGACATTGTGATGTTGTTATATTTATATTTAATTGGTGATTGTACATTGGAGTGATTCACCCAAGATTTTCATTTTCTTTGTTTTGTTTGGATGTATCTGAGTCAGTAGGGTACTGTGCTCCTCTATTCGCTAGTTGGCAACACTTATGCATTCACCACCTGTCTCTTGGTGGGTGTGATAGAATATGAGAGTGGCTGCACAGATCTCTGTTAATGGTTTGTGAAGCAGTTAAGAGTGGTTCATATTGGTTGTTCTGTATCATTGGCCTGTTGGTGCAGAAGAAGGTGGTGCCCTCACTCAGTAGGTGGGGCTGCAGGAAGTGTAGGTCTGGTTGGGTCATATGGGCATGATTGCTGTCTCCCACACAGTTAGACAAAAGCAGCAATCGAAAAACCACCAAAAAAGTAAAAGCAAGAGGACAAAAAACACACACCACATAAACACACAGGAACAATCACCAAAAAGAGGAATGGCAATAAATGAGATAAAATAGAGAAATACTTTAAAAAGACAAAAGAAATATGAATAGAAAAAATCCCCACAATATCTGGGGAGGGTGGAATAAGAGAAAAGAGGTAGAGTTAGAGAATAATGGAGCTCTGGTTGTGTAGTGGATAAGGCTCTTGACTGCTAATTGGAAGGTCAGTAGTTCAAATCTACAAGCTGCTCCATGGAAGGAAGACTGGGTGATCTACTTGCATACAGATTTATAGCCTTAGAAACTCAATGGGTGTTGTTGTGAGTCATAAATGACTTGATGGCAGTGAGTTTGGTTTTGTTTGGTTTAAGAGAACAATTAAGGGAAAAATGGGAAAAATCCAGAAATGAAAACAAGGGTTGGGGAGAACCGCAAGAAAGAGAAAATGGGAACGAGGAGAAGGGAGGAGAGATAAAGCCAAAAACTAGAACCTGGGAAGGGAAGAAGAAAAAATAAAAATAAAAAAGAATAAAAAATAATTTTAAAACAAGCAAACAAAAAGAAACAAGAAACAAAAAACAAATCTGAGGATGGTGGGGCAGGGCACCCAGTCTCCATAAGAGCACACTGACTGGGATGGAGTTGCTGCTGGCCCAGAAGGTGGGTGAGAGTGAGGGATGACCACCCCTCCGTTCACCAAGATGGTGTAGGATATAAGAATAACAAGGGGGATATTGCACCTTTCCAGTACTCAGCCTCCTGCATGTGCTATCCTTGCCAACAGGGGCCTATTTGTAGGTCCCTGAAATCTGAGAGAATGCTGTTAGTTTAAATATCCAAAATGGTTGAAATGCTTGTAAACATTCAAAATGGTTGTGCCATCCGGACAGCCAAAAGTCCATAGTTTGTCTCCTTTGCTGTTTCCCTTTTTAATCATCAGCCACCAGTGTAGTCTTCCTTGCAGACGTTGGTAAGCAGGGCTTATTTTTAGGTTAATTCTTAGGACCTAACACCATTTGGAAATATCCAAACTGTCCATGCCATCAGGATCACTGACAGGTTGCAGCTCTGTGTGTCTCCTTATTCAGTATTTTCATGCAAGTTCTTCTACTAGTATGAGTTAGTCCACTTCTGTATCATTTGTATCAAAGCTCAGGACCCCAGGATTATCTTCTGTATTTGTGTCAATTGTGTCTTTTCTTTGTTGAAGAATGTCTGTGTAGTTCGTCTGCCTATTTCACCATCTTACTGGAGCTCCTTTTCTATTCATTTTTAAAATCTATTTTCTGGGAGTTCCAGCAAGATGGTGGACTAGGCAGAAAGACTACACAGACCCTCTTCAACAAAGAAAAGGGAAACAAATTAACACAGACACAGAAGATAATCCTGGACCCCTGAGCCTT
>NW_006921606.1:1470188-1478153 GCF_000298275.1 Orycteropus afer afer
TACTCCAACAAATTTGAAAATCTGGAAGAAATGGACAGATTTCTAGAAACATACCACTTACCTAAACTAACACAGACTGATGTGGAAAAGTTGAACAGGTCCATCTCAAAAGAAGAAATTGAACAGGTCCTCAAAAGATTATCAACTAAAAAAAGTCCTGGCCCAGATGGTTTCACCAGAGAATTCTACAAAACATTCAGAGAAGAACTGATACCAATCCTACTCAAACTATTTCAAAACATAGAAAAGGATCGAATCCCCCCCCCAACTCATTTTATGAAGCTAGTATAACCTTGATACCAAAACCAGGTGAAGACATCACTCAAAAGGAAAACTACTACAGACCAATATCCCTCATGAATATAGATGTAAAAATCTTCAGCAAAATCCTAGCCAATAGACTGCAACAACATATCAAGAAAATAATTCATCATGACCAAGTGGGGTTCATATCAGATATGCAGGGATAGTTCAACATTAGGAAAACAATCAACATCATCCACCAAATAAAATCTATTTTCTCTTTGTTCATATTGTATAATTTCTATTAACCTGTTTTTATCGATTCTTTCCATGCCATCTACATTTTGCTATTTAGCCCATCCAATGAGTTTTAATTATCACTGTTTCATTCATTGTATTTTTCAGTTGTAAAATTTTTTTATTTGGTTCTTCTTAATTCTTCTACTCCTTTGCTTCGAGTTTCTCTTTATCAATTTGGTTCCAGAATGCATATTTGCTTTTTCAAGCATTCTTATGATAGCTCCTTTAAAATCTCTCTCAGATAATTCTAAAATCTTTATCACCTTAGTTTTGATTTCTGTCTGTTGACTCTCTTTTCTTATTCAAATTGAGAGTTTTTTGGTCTTAGTTTGATGAGTAATTGTGGGTTGTGTGTTACGAGATTCTGGTTCTTATTAAAATCTCTTATTTCAGCAGGCAGTCAATCTGCATTAGGTTTAGAGTGCATGTTCTGGCAAACTTGTGGGCTGAGGTTCAAATGACAATTTACTTTTCAAAGCCTTTGTAGTGCTGTCTTGGTCTGTCCAACTTGTATGCTACCCAAATAAATGAGGGCAGTATTTGATACTTTATCTCAATTCTCAAATCTTTAGATGTTTTGATTCTGGTTGGTCATGCTTGGGCTGTTTGGGGGTCTGCCCAGGCCTTCATACACAGATTTAAGAATCCCTTTCTCTAGCTCCCTCCTTTTTGTAACCCTTCATCCACTCTCTAGTTGATAGAGGGGTGCTGCTGCTGTTTGCTTAGTGTACTGTGGGGATGGTCAACAATATCTTTATCTGATGTACCAGTGGGTTGGGTTAGGAGCATGACTTCTTTGCTGACATTTACTTAGTGCAAGGCTCCACTCCATGTTCTCCACAAGGCTAGGTGAGGAGGGTGAGGGAGTGTCACTGCTGCTCATATTAGTGCAGCATCAGAATGGTTGACTGGTCTTATCCCCAAAGTCTCACCAAAGTCCCCAAGTGGAGGAGGAGGGACTTCTCTTTTACTGCAGGGAGGTAATGTTCAACAGGTCTCCATCCACAGTTTCTATGACCATATTCCTAGCAGGGAAGAGACATGCCTTCATATTAGTGTAGGGCAGGGATGATTCGCCAGGCTCTGCCCTGCAACCACAGGGTTGAGTGAGGATGGAGACCAGCACACCTTTTTTTTTTTTTTTTTTTTTTGAATTAACCATCATTCCGGTTTTTTATAAACTGTATTTCATTGATGATGTTTTTTTTTTTTTTTTTTGTGGTTCACTTGGAGTACAGTGGGTATAGTCAAATGGCTTCTATCCTGTGGGATTGTCCTTTTCTCAGGCCCTTGCCTAGAGAAAGAAAACTTTCCTTCGAGTTTTATTTATTTACATTTTTGTCTGTGTCTATTGGCATTTCTGGGTTCTAGGCTTCTCTAGCTCTGGTAGAAGAGTGTCTAAGGCACTTGACTGCTAACCAGAAGGCTGGCGGTTCAAACCCACCAGCCACTCCTTGGAAGGAAGATGGGGCAATCTACTTCGATAGTGATACTGCCTGGGAAACCCAAGGAGGGGTCGCTATGAGTCGGGTCTCTCAAAACCACAGCCCAGCCAAATCGACACACAAAATTAACAACCACATTTCTACTCCTTGTCAACTTGTCATCTGTACAGATCTCCTTCATTGGGTGGCCCAAGTATCCTACCTAGTCCACCTGAGTGGCAATCTCAACCCCTTGGCCTGGTAGGGCCCCTTCTTCTGCCCTTTGGGTATGGGAGCCCCATCTTTTGGGCAATGGACAAGGCCCCATCCCACTGACACTCCTGTATGGCAGCTCCACGCCCAGAACTAAGCTGGTGAAGATCTGACCCTTCTACTCCCAGAGGACATGGTCCTGCCCTCTGAGACTGAGGCAACTCTGCTTCCTTGATCTCTCAGCTTCTGGCAATTAGTGTCCAAATACAACTCACTTTTCCAGGAAGCCTCCTGCCCAAAGGCATTCAGCTTTCTTGCTCTGTGGGCTGGCAAGCCAGTCACTCTGTCTCCTACAGGTTTCTTGACTCTACTGCCACCATCTCTTTCCCAGTCTCTCTGCCATGGTCTCAGTGCAGGAATCTCAGGTCCAAAGACATGCTCTATTCCTGCTTCCAAATTTTAGGTATCTGTTAGAGCAGCACCCCACTCCTGGTACCAAATTCTGTCTTAGTTCTCTAGTGTTGCTATAATGGGCATACCACAAGCAGATGGCTTTAACAAACAGAAATTTATTCTCTTACAGTTTAGAAGCCTAGAAGTCCAAATTCAGAGTGCTGGCTCCATGCACTGGGTGAAGGCTCCTCAACCTTGGGCTACAGCGTTGCCTCTTATTCCAGGCCCACTGCAGATGGAGACTTCTTGTAACTCATGCAGCTGCTGGCTGCTGAGGTTGGTGAACCCAAAGTCAGCAAGTTGAATGACACAATCCAAAGATTGATAGGTACATGACAGGTCAATAGTTCAAGTCCAGGAAGAATCTCTAAATTGGCAGGCAACACAGCAGGCCACTGGTTCAAGTCCAGGAACTAGAGGTGAAGAGTTGACCAAATGCAGGCTCCAAAATGTGCCAAATAGCTAGAGACCTTTCTCAAAGCTTCTTATATACTGGAAGCAGGCCATATCCTGAAAGCAACTCCTTAGCTGCTCAGAGCAGATTCCACCATGGAGGTGATTACAAGCTCATCATGGGAAATAATGAGGAGTGCGGCTTGCACAAATAATGAATAATACAAAGTGAGGCAAAAATATTTATATCTAGAATTGAGCATACCTTTTCCATGTAGCTTTTCTTTACTAGATTGAGTCAAGATAGTAGAGAGCTGAACTTGGTTTGAGTTTTTTAGTTGCTATTGCTACTTTTAGTGTATATAAGGCTTCAGATTACTCCAAATATGGGATGCTTTTACATTGTACTTAGAATGGGGGATGTGGTGCCAGAGGTTTTTTCTCAGTGCTCCTCATACTCTCCTTAGCTTTATTATTATTATTAAATTGTGATTTGGGTGATAGTTTACAGAGCAAATTGGTTTTTCCATTCAACAATTCATTGCAATCCCCACAGTGTAACAGCACTTTTCCCACTTCCTGCCTATGTTTACCATTTCCCTTCATATTTCTTTCCTATCCCTTCCTACTTTCTTAGCTTTATCCCTGGGCAAAAGCCACCCTTTTGATCTTTCTTGGTTGAGTGTTCTAATGAGTCTCTTAAGCACTCAGTGGGAAGCCCATGGAAAAGATCCTAATGGTGAGTTTCTGGGTTCCTCAGCCACTCTAAATTTATCTACTAGCCTACACTTGGTCTTTAATAATTTGTTAAAAATTCAACTGATATCTTCATAAGAAATGGTAGCTGCATCTTTCTCCCATGTTCTGCTAAAAGTGGGCTGATCCTTTTGGCAGAAAGGGCCTGATTCCTCTTTGGAATTTAATCTACTTGGTTGCCTTGCAACCTCAAATCTCTGATAGGTTCAACAAAAATAATTACTGTTGTATACCATCCAGAATTTTCTCACAAATCTCTTCTTTGCACCTTCCTACTTATTACATGTAATTTTAAGTCAGATGTTTTAAAATCAAAATTATTAAGTCACTCTAATTTGTCTACAGTCATCTATTTATCAAGAATATTGCATGAAATCCCACAACTATGTATGAATGTTGGAAAAATAAGAGCCATGACATGAACACCCAGCACTATTCACAATAGCAAAACAATGGAAACAACCTAAATGTCCATAAACAGAGGAATAGATCAGCAAACTATGGTACATACACACGATGGAATAATATGCAACATTACAGAACAATGATGAATCTGTGATCTCACAACTTGGATGAACTTGGAGGCCATAATGTCTCTAAGAGGCTAAGGGGAGTTAATCACAAAAGGCTAAATACTGTATTGTAAAAAGGCAAGAAAAGTGTTTCACATGCACAAAAAAGAAATATTCTTTGATGATTACCAAAGGAGGGTGGGGAAGGGAGGATAAACTACTAACTAGAGGTTACACATATTAACTTAGGTGAAGGATAAACAAATAAATAAAATGTTTAAGCAAAACAGTCAGAGTTAAGCAGGAATTTCATCACCTGAAAAACTAGGATATTCTTAACCTGCTTCATTCCCTTGACGTACTGTGAGGGTTAAATTAAATTTGATTAATGGAGGAAACAAAAATTCACTCATTATTAGGAAAAAAATATGTGAACTTTTTTTCAATTGTACACTGTATTTATAAAATAATTTTTGAAGAGTTCTCCTGATATGTCCAAAAGCTGTCAATGATATTCTCTTCTTCTTATTTTATAACCTAGTAACCAAGGTCATTAATGAAAATCAGTTAAACATTATTTTTTCCTTAGAAAATTTCAAGAATCAATGCTTAATCAAAAAGTTAAAAGAGCTGTTTTATGCCACTAAGCTTTGAGATGATTTGTTACACAGCCATAGAAAATGGAACATGAAGTATTCATAAAAATGTTCTGTCATTATATGCATATTCTAGAACTAATTAGCCCAGATAAACAGAGCCAACACAAAAGAAAAATAAATCAGATTACAAGATCTCTTAAAATCTCTGTAAATGGGAGATATTGTTCAAATTGATTAAAACCAAAACCAAACCAAACTCTGCATGTATCTTTGCATGTAGGCACCTTGTTCTCCCTACAGGTTAGATGGTATATAAACCCACACCCACATTGCCCTGCAAGAACCTCCACTCAGTGCATTGCTCTCTGTCATGAGAATCTTGGTGCCAACCTCTGTCTATAAATTCCTTAAAAAAAACTAGATCTGATAACCCTGAATTTTCTTGCCTCTATTTTTGGAATCTGACCTTTTACTCTTAGAGTCACTCCTGCCCCTGGTCTAGTGGAGTGCAATAAGTGTTCATCTGTAGGAGGAAGTTTATAGGGAGAGAACAGACTTGAAGCTGACTTGTGGATGGACTTATGTCTCCCCTCTCCTTACAGACTTCCTTTTACAAATAAAAAATACTCAGTTCAATGAAGGGCTTAGTGAAATACTTGGGGCTTAGATTCAACATGAAACTTATCTTGTCATTTTTGGCAGGGTGGTCTCAAGCAATTAGTGACTTAAGGAGTCTCAGATGTGCATTACCAAGTCAGGCTCCCAGTCTGTAGTACTGAAGTTTTGGCTGAATCATGGTGGAACCATAGTTGAAGCTTACCAATCAAAGACCACCAGGAACTTATCTGTTGTCAGAAAACAGAGGTTTATTTAGCTTGTTGCATGCACCAAGGGAGAAACTGCATTCCTGAGAATTCTTGATCCTCAGTGGTTCTGACTTTATTAGGTTGCTGTCCTTTTCCACTAACTGCGTGAAACTAAAGTAGTGGACATACTAAGAGAACCCCCATTGTACTGGAAACAGAGGACAGCCATAGACATGGCCACAGCCTTGGCTTCTTTTGGCACTCCCTCCTCACAGGTATTGCACTGGCCCCTTTGAGCTCCTCATTTCTGATAAATTACCTCTTTTCCTTGGTCTCTTAGCTCTCAGCATAGTGGCTGATTCCTGCAGTTACTAATGGCTGAGCTATCTTAAAATCCCCCTTTATTTACATTTCTCTTCTAGTCTCCCAACACCTCTATAACCAATTACCTGTATTAAATTACTTTTATTTAATACACCTAGTGTGGCTTCTGAAAGTTTGGTGTAATTTGGTTTTTGGACTGGGTGCTGACAAATACATGTACCTTTCCTTCCTGTTTCTTCTTTCTGGCTATAATGGGGTATAATGACCATGTGAGAACCGACATACTTTCTGCTTTCTGCAGGGCAGAAAGATAGAAGGTCCCTGAGGACATACAGAGCTTCTACCTCAGCTTTGGCCTGTCTGTTTTCTGGCTTCTCCAAGTTGTTGTTAGGTACTGTTGAGTTGGTTTCAATTTGTAGTGACTCTATAAACAGAATGAAATACTGCCAGGTCTCACACCTCCTCACAATTGCTGCCATGCTTGAGTCCATCATTGTAGCCACTGTGTTAATCTGTCTTGTTAAGGGTCTTCCCTTTCTTTGCTGACCCTCCACTTTACCCAGCATGATATCCTCCTCTAGGGATTGGTCCCTCCTGATGACATGACCAAAATATGAGAGACAAAGTCTGGCCATTCTCACTTCTAAAGAGCATTCTGGCTGCACTTCCTCCAAGACAGATTTATTTGTTCTTCAAACAGTCCATGGTCCATTCAATATTCTTTGCCAACACCACAATTCAAGTATGTTGGTTCTTCTGCAGTCTTCCTTATTCACTGTCCAGCTCTCACATGAATATGAGGCTATTGAAAAGATCATGATTTGGGTCAGGTGCACCTTAGTCTTCAAAGGACATCTTTGCTCTTTAACACTTTAAAGAGGTCTTTTGCAGCAGATTTGCCCAGTGCAATACAGTGTCTGCTTTCTTGACTGCTGCTTCCATGGGCATTGACTGTGGATCCAAGTAAAATGAAATCCTTGACAACTTCAGTCTTTTCTCCATTTGTCATGATGTTGCCTTGTTATTCCAGTTGTGAGGATTTTTGTTTTCTTTATGTTGATATGTAATTGATACTGAAAGCTGTAGTATTTAATCTTCATCAGTAAGTGCTTCAAGTCATCGTCATTTTAAGCAAGCAAGGTTGTTAATGAATCTTTCTCCAATCTTGATGCCATGTTCTTCTTCACATAGTCCAGCTTCTCAGATTATTAGCTCAGCCTACAGATTGAATAAGTATGGTGAAAGGATACAACCCTGATACACACCTTTTCTGATTTTAAACCATACAATATCCCCTTGTTCTGTTCCAACAACTCCCTCTTGGTCTGTGTACATATTCTTCATGAGCACATGTTCTGGAACATCTTTCTGGTATTCTTTGCTTTCAGCTAAGTTCCATCGGACATCAACAATGATATCCGTTATTCCATGTGCTCTTCTGAATCTAGCTTAAACTTCTGTTTCCTGTCAATACATTGCTGCAACCATTTTTGAATTATCTTTACTAAAATTTTACATGCATGTGATATTAATGATTTTGTTTGATAATTTCTTCATTCTGTTGGATTACTTTTCTTTTGAACAAGCACAAATATGGATTTCTTCCAGTTGCTTGGCCAGGTAGCTGTCTTCCAAATTTCTTGGCATAACTGAGTGAGTGCCTTCAGTTCTGCTTCTGTTTGTTTAAACATATTAATGAATATTCTATCGATTCCTAGAGCCCTGTTTTTCATCAAGTCCTTCAGTACAGCTTGGACTTCTTCTTCAGTACCATTGGTTCTTGATCATTTGCTACCTCCTGAAATGGTTGAACCTTGAACAATTCTTTTTGGTAGTGACTCTGTATTCCTCCCATCTTCTTTTGATGCTTCCTGCATCATTCAATATTTTGCCCATAGAATCCTTCAATATCACAACTCATGGCTTGAGTTTTTTCTTCAGT
>NW_006921606.1:1484961-1490059 GCF_000298275.1 Orycteropus afer afer
TGAATAACTATCAAAAGACTAAAAGCACATGGACAAAAAACACACCATATAATCACACAGGAATAGTAATCAAAAAAATTAAAAAGGGAAAAAGAAGAAGAAAAAACAAGAAAACCTGCACTATCTGGGGATAGGGCACTATGAGAAAAAAGGTAGGGGAGGAAAATAATGAAGGAAAATAATAGGAAAAATGCAAAAAGAAAAACAAGGAATGAGGTTAACCATGAGAAAAAAGGGAAAAAAAGAATTAAAAAAAAAAAAAAAATTCAACCAGGAACAGGGAAAAGAAAAAATGCTGAACACTAGGACCTGGGAGGGGAAGAATAAGATTAATAGTAAAAAGGACAAAGGTATTAATAATAATAGTTGTTTTAAAACAGACAAATACAAGCAAACTAATCACCAGAAAAAAGAAAGAGAAAATGAAAAAAAAAAGGAAAAAAAAAAATTGGTGTAGGACAAGGCACGGCACCCAGGCTCCGTCTGAGTGCACAGACTGTGATGGAGTTCCTATGGGCCCAGAAGGTGGGTGGGAGTGGGGGATGGCTGCACCTCCATTCACCAAGCAGGTGTGGGGTATAAGAGTAACAAGAGGAATGTCTCACCTTTTCAATCTTGCAGGTCCAGAGTGTCCTTGGGGTTCATGGAAAGCCGAACCTCTTCTTAAGCCCCTGGAATCTAGGAGAGCACTGTCTCTTTAAATATCGAAAATAGTCAAGCCACTTGTAACATTCAAAATGGCGACACCCTCCGCCACATGTCTACAACCCAGACCACTTTTCTCTTCACCTTCTCTGTTTATTCCCCAGCTACCAGAGCAGTCCCCGGGCAGTCCCTGGCTGGCAACACTGATTTTTAGGTTAATTCTTAGGTCCTACCACCACTCAGGAATCTCCAAGCTGTCTGTGCTGTCAGGATCACTCAGGATCCTTGCCACACCACAGCTCCGTCTGTCTCCATTTTTGGTATTTTCATGCAAATTCTTCTGCTAGTTGGGGTTTAGTCCACTTCTATAACCTTCCCTTCAAGGCTCAGGGGTCTAGGATTATCTTCTGTGCCTGTGTTAATTGGTTTCCCTTTTCTTTGTTGCAGAGGGTCTGTGCGGTGTTTCTGCCTAATTCACCATCTTACCGGAACTCCTTAATCAGCTTTTCTTCAGTTCTTTCAGTTTGAAAAATGCTGAACATGTTCTTCCCCTATGATTTTTACAACTCTGGTGGCATAGTGCCTAAAGCATTTGACTGCTAAGCAGAAGGCTGGTCGTTCAAACTCACCATCCACTCCTCAGAAGGAAGATTGTGCAATCTACTTCCATAGAGATACCACCTTGGAAACCCAAGGAGGAAGGGGTCTCTATGAGTTGGGATCAATTTGACAGCAGTGAGTTTTTTTTTAGAGGTTTTTACACATTTAATTATAATACTTTGTCTTCTTGAGCTGCTCTTTGAAATCTTCTATTCAGTTCTTTTACCTCTCCATGAAAGAGAAATAAAATTGTTTCTTGTTTAAACCACAGCCACATGCCCTTCCTAACTGACCTATCTCTAGCAGAGTCTGTCACAGCATGTGGTAGATAAGGGGATAACTGATGTTCTGGACAAGGGCATATCAAGGGTATGGCAGGTATGGCATGTGCCCTGGGTGCCATTTGAAGAGGGGTGCAACTGAACAGTTTCTATTAACCTGATGTAGTCTAATATTCCTCCTAAAGCATGGTAAACACTAAGAGGCATAGCAGGGGGTGGGAAGGGGGGGACATATGGGGCCACTCGACCCCAAGCACAAGTGTCAGACAAGGCACGGAATAACAATCGAAGGTGCCACAATTATGAAAGGTGCCTGACACAGACAACTGGACAAGACAGGGGAAGGCATTTCTGCTAACACTTCACTGCTACAAAGTCAATTCATCATGAAATTAAGGGCAGCACAACTTAGAGATTGACTCTGGGCTCTCTAATTGCATCCCATTTCACCCTCTCCTGCAATTTAGAGATTGCCCTGGCTGCTGTTACTCTTATGACACTCTTGGTTCTGGGCTACGTAAAACAGAATATTCTTCAAGGAAGAAAATAACTCAGCTAATTTGGGGTATAATATTCACTCAAAGTAATAGTCGACAGATCAAACAATGTATTGCATTGGGCAAATCCGTGGCAAAGACCTCTTTAAAGTTTCAAAAAGCAGAACTATCAGTTTGAGGACTGAGGTGTGTCTGTCTCAATCTATGGCATTTTCAATTGCTTAATATGCTTGTGAAAGCATATGAATGTTGTTTTTAGGTGCCATCCAGTCAGCTCTGACTCACAGTGACCCTATGTACAACAGAATGTAATGTTGCTTGGTCCTATGCTATCCTCACAATCCTCACTATGCTTAATCCTATCGTTGCAGCCACTGTGTCAATACATCTAGTTGAAGGTCTTCCACTTTTTCGCTGACCCTCCACTTTTCCAAACATTATATCCTTCTCCAGGGACTAGTCCTTCTGACAACATGACTAAGGTAGGTGAGACTGAGTCTGTTCATTCTTGCTTCTAAGGAGCATTCTGGCCACATATCTTCCAGGACAGATTTGTTCTTCTGTTAAAAAAAAAAAAAAAAAAACCAAACTCACTGCCATCGAGTTGGATCCGACTTATAGCAACCCCTCCTTGGGTTTCTGAGATAGTATCGCTATGGAAGTAGATTACCCAACCTTCCTCCTGAGGAGTGGTTCTGGTTAGCAGTCAAATGCCTTAGGCACTATGCCACCAGTCCATGGAATTTTCAGTATTCCAACACCATAATTCAAAGGCATCAGTCTTCTTTGGTCTTCCTTATTTGTTTACCAGGCTTCACGCACATTATCAGGTGATTGAAAATATGATGGGTTGGGTCAGGTGCACCTTAGTCTTCAAAGTGACAGGTCCTTAATACTTTAAAGAGGTCTTCAGCTCACTTACTTTGGCCATGTCATCAGGAAAGACAAATTGCTAGAAAAGGTCATTATGTTTGGCAAAGTCAAACATAAAATGAAGGAAACGCTCCATGAGATAGACTGACACAATAGCCAAAACAATGAACTCAAACATATCAACAATCATGAAGATGGTGCAGGACTGGGCAACGTTTCATTCTGTTATACAAAAGGTTACTATGAGTTGGAGCTGACTCAAAGGCACCAAACAATAACATTCACAAAAACATTTTGTAAGCAGATAATGCAATCAGGTATTTAAAAATGGTTACTAGCCCATGGCACTGAAGAGGGAGGCTACAAGTTTTGGCTAAGATCCAGTGGGCCATCTGTAACACTATCGCTCTCTCTTTAGTATCAGAATGCAAGTGAGTGCCTGCAACACATGGTAGACTTAACCTTGATGAGGAGTCCAGGCAGCAAAATGGTTATAAGCATAGACCTCAGAGCTCTTGAGTACATCAGTGAGATCTATAACCTCTCCAAACCTCAGTGTCTTCATCTGTAAAATGGGGATATTATTAAGAGCCACCTCACTGGGTTGATATGAACATTAAATGAGACAATCTATGTAAAACAGCACAATGCACAATCTTTATGTATGATGTTTATAAACCACTCTAATTTACAAATAAGAATAATTGCAAACTTTTGTGGTTTTACCGTTATTAGTAACAATGACCTGTCACTGTTCACACAGCTTATGGGGCTCTTCAGGGTAACAGTCACCATGATCCAGGGTTTGGTCCTCAGTTTTGTCACTCCTGGCTCTTGGTTTAATTGAAGCCCATAAAGTCAGGGACTGAAGGATGAAGTCCACCAGCCATCTCCTGGAGATTGCTGCAGAAACTTGAGGCTAAGGGTACAATGCTAGCATATCCACAGAGGAGAATGGCCCCTGCTGCTAGACACCACTCACTCAGGCAGCAGGTATAGTCAGAGGCTGTCTGGTGGGCAAGGGGTCAAAGCCAAGGGCAGTGAGTGGAATATGGTGGGGTAAATGACCCAGACTTGTGGTGGTCAGGACATCTAGGCCCTGACTCACACCTTCCTGGGCCAATATATTCCAGCCCTCTCTCCCTGCTTCTGCAAACTTCGAATGGACTCCAATACTATCAACTAGGCATCAGCTCAGCCAGAACATTTCAACTGATTATGGTGGTAGTGGCATAGAGCATAAGACACTTCACTGCTAAGGTGAAGTTTGGCGGTTCAAACCCCCCAGCCACTCTTCGGAGGGAAGATTGGGCAATCTACTTCCATAGTGATACTGCCACGGAAACCTAAGGAGGGGTTGCTATGAGTCGGAGACCACTCGACAGCACATAACAACAACAACAACATGATGGTAGTAACGTCAGGCATTTTGCAATAATTAATCCCCAAGGGCTTTTGTAAATCACCTCAGTCACACAGATGCATCTGACCAGAAAGAGCAGATATGAAGCCAAAAGGCACAATGACTAGGAGCCATTTTATATAGGGGCCAAATGGTCACACTCACAGCTAAAGTCATCCCAATCACAGCCCCAAAGACTGACTGATATTCTGCAGAGAAGACCCTGAACAGCAGAGGAAAATTAAATTGTGCTTTGAATACTTCAGTTAAGGATACAAATATTTCTGATAAAATGATAATTTTTAAGTTTGAGTGATTACAGGAGTAACCCAAGTTATCTGGAAAAAAATTAGATTTCCTTGTCCCCTACAAGAATTGAATTAATGATATGTCACTGTAGTGAACTCATCCTTTTATCAACATCTCTTTTATGATGTACAATCTGAGGTTGACTTATTCACAGTCACTCATCCTGCAATTAACAGACTTGCCTGTTTTTCTGCAAATCATACATCTTCTCTGATACAGGATAAGGGGGCATCACTTTATCCTATATCATTACCATAGTCAACATCCCCTCACATACACACATACACACAGTTAGATCTGATTTTATCTACCTAAGATAATGATTAATCAGGTGCCAGCATCCATGTTCAGATCTTTTGTTCCTAAGACCCTGTGTTAGACTGGGTTGTCTAGAGAAACAAACCCAGTAAAGATTATATATATACATATATGTATATATATATAATCTTTAAAACCAGTAAAGTTTAATATATATATATATATATATATAT
>NW_006921606.1:1491288-1501753 GCF_000298275.1 Orycteropus afer afer
GCTTGAACCTCTGGAAGTTCTCTATCAATATACTGCTGCAAACGTTTCTGAATTATCTTCAGTAAGATCTTACTTGCATGCGATATTAATGATATTGTTCTATAATTTCCACATTTTTGTGGGATCACACACTTATAGAATCTGGCAAGTCCAAAGTTCCTGGATCAAACATCAAGCTGGAGGCTTTTCCACGTCAAACTGAAGGCTTTTCCCAACTCTTGCAGCTGAAGGGGCTGAGGAGCTCAGAGCTGGCAGGCAGTACACCGGCTATTGACTCCAACGAATGACAAATCCAAGATCTCCAGGCCAAATGGTGGATTGTTCACTCACGGACAGTTGTAGGCAGCACAACAGAATCCCGATCCACAGAAGAATGTCTCCTCTCCCAGGATGTCCACAGATATACTGAAAGCAGACCACACCCCTAGGGAAACTCCATTTCAACAGATTGGCTGCTCAACACATAATCATCTGATCCCATCATGGGAACAACCACACCACAACAGCTTAACCACACAGAATTCAGGTCCACCTAAGTTGACACACAGCTCCAACTATCACAGACCCCATTTGGTGTTTTTCAGTAACAATGGTGGAAGTTGATAAAGCAGGAAAGGAGGGCAGGGAAGGCAAGGAAAAAAGGGTAAAATGCCTTTAATGAGGCCAAATTCCTTATGGGAATGAGGTTCTATTGCTATTCCCTAAGTGCTTTAAGTATGACTTTTAATTGCAGTTCTTGTGTCACACATATGATATTCAATTCCCAATACTCAGATATTACATGGGGAATTTTCTAGGGATGGTTCACACTACTTTAAAATGTTAAGTGATCATGCTAAATTTGGCACATGTCTGTTAAATAATGACGTCCCAATGTATGACTGCTTGTGCTGCCTTCTTTGAGGTTGGAACGCTACCCCAGGGAGCAGCCAAAATGAATGAGAAAAGGAGTGTGTTGTGTCCTCTGGCTCACATTTGTGGATAGTCAATATATCAAAATCTGTAAGTATATTAACTTATGTAGTTATGGATCTCTAGTAAAAGTTTATTTTGTCCTTAGTCTCTTTTATGAATCTTTTTCAGGTGGTCCCAGTGAAGATGTGAAGCAGGGAAAATCTGGCCACTTGCTCTGGGAGTGGCTGAGCTGATGTGAACTTGGAACAGGCTTACACTGTGCTTCTTTACACTCTGCTCACCTGGCTTGCTAGGGAGAGGTGGTGTACTCTGGGGTGGTCCATACCAATGGAGTCCGATAGGATTGTCAACAAGCCATCTCACAGCCAAGTTGAGTTTACCTCCATGAAACTCTCACCCACACTTTATTTCCATTCAGCCCTGTAGAGCCAGCCACACTGCCCAGTCTTTCCTCTGTGTTCCTGCACTTGAAGGCACTAAAGACTGGGACTGTGTCCCTTCCTAAGGCCCTCTGGGGACCAGGTCCCCAGTGCCTTCGCTGTTGTGATGGTTAATTTTATGTGTCAGCAAAGTAGGGTCAGAAGAGCAGATGGAAGGGCCAAATGAGTAGGAAAGGGTTTAAGGGAGTTGGATGCTTAGGAAGACCTAAGCAAAGAAAATACAATGTCCAAAGATAACATGTAGAGGACCAGTGACTGTTTACAGGGCTCTAGCAAAGGACCAATTTACCCTTTCTCTTACCGGACTTTTATGTAGATAGCAAATAGGGTTTTGCATCACTGTGGGCCAAACTGTGGCCACAAGGTACAATCATATCCTTCAGAGAGGTGAGGGAGATGTGGGTGTTTGAGTTGACTTGCCCCAAGCAGAGATTCCAGTGGGGTGTCTCATTGCCTCATTGTTGGCTCTTCCTCTTTAAAGACTCCTGAGTTTTCTCAATGATGACTAGTTGTAGGGTATACTTCACTCCACTTGGTCTCAGGAGACCTCATTACATTACAGATGACCCTGGATCATGTTTCTCCTGCTGGACTAGTATCGTAAGTCAAGTCCAGCCATGCCCTACAGGGCTTAAAGAAACAGAGGCTGGAGGGGCAAAGGCAGCTCACTTGCCTTTTTGCCATATTTTGCTTGCCATATTGCCTTCTGCATGTCCCTCAGTGCCAAGAATTTCCCTCTGCCTCCTCCACCACTGTCCAGACTCCGATCATTATCCCTCACTAGACTAATGTCTTCACAGGTCCCTGTCCAATGCATCCTCTAGAGTAGTCTCTAAAACATGCAGACCCCATCCTCAACCCTTCTGTTTGAAGTTTGTTATGGATTGAGTTGTGTCCCCCCAAAATCCTAAGCCCTATATTTGTGGATGTGATATGATGTGATGTAATCATCTTCCATAATGCAATCTAATTTTATGTTAAAGAGGCCATGCCAGTGTAGAGTGTGTCCTAAACCTAATCACTTCTGAGTTGTGAAAAGAAATGACATAGAGATGAGCACATAGTGGGAAAGACAGACACCAAGAACCAAGGCTACCAACAAGGAAGGAGTCAACATTATAGAGACTGTGATCGGGATTTTTAGCCTCCATAACTGTGAGAAAATAAATTTGTTATTTAAAGTCACTCATGGTATTTGTGTTATAGCAGCACTAGGAAATTAAGACAAAGTCCTTCTGTGGCTTCTCATGGCTCCAACAATGTTCACAATTCCCAATGCTCTGCACCAGCACCATCTACCTCCTTCAGCAAATCTCCTCTACACTGACCTCTCCATGTCCCCCACTCACCAGCTCTGCTCACCAGCATGTTGTCCTCCTGCTGGAAAACCTTTCTCTGGACCATTCTATTCTTTCTGCAAGCTTTATCCCAAATTTCATAGCTTCAGGGCCCTTGCCCAAGCCGCTAACTCTGCACAGGGCTCTGGAATACACAAGTCTTCATGAACCTTTCCTTTGGGAGAGTTGTATGTTTACTTGTGTGGTGATCCGAATACATCTCTTCTGTGAATCTCACATGAGCAGGGTGTATTTCTGTAGTATGGACCATTTGATTTTCAGTGGTCACCAATGCCTTGCTCACAGCAGGTGTTTGATAATTGCTAGAAGGTTCAGTCTCATCTAGTGACCATCTAATTGGCCTTTACTCTCCTTCTACTTCTGCAATCATGGACATGCAGAGAAAGCTAGACACAGTCTGACTTCAGCAGTATCTCCTGTCTGCAAAGGTGGATGACGCCATCTATGATGGTTAAGATCAAGATGGTTTTGGGTGTATGAGAAGTCAAAAGGTTAGAAGAAAGAGGGAGAAAGCATAAGCCCTAAACCACAGACAGCACATCACTAAAATCTAAGGCAGCATTTTCCAAGTTGAGTGCCTTGGACCCGGCTGCGAGCACCACAAGAGATGATGACTAGGGAGCATAACTCAGTCTGGGGTCTGAAAACACCTGGCTTTTACTGCAAGGCATTGCAGGACGGGAATTAGAGAGGATGCCATCTGCATTCCTGGGCTGATTTCTTAGGCCACATATGGATATCTTTCTGAAATCTCTGGAGACAGCTGTACAGGACCACAGCCCTTATGGATGCTTCTCCACATTTCCCCATCCTGAGCCACGTGAGAAGCAGCCCCCAAACCTGTGATTTTTTTAAAATATTGAGGTGAAATTAACATAAGAATTTAAAGGAAACAGTTCAGTGGCATTCAATACATTCACAATGTTCTGCAAACACCACCTCTATCTACTTCCAAAATATTTTTTTATCACCCCTGTTTTGGTTCTCTAGTGCTGCTCTAACAGAAATTACCACAAGTGGATGGCTTTAACAAACAGGGATCTATTCTCTTACAGTTTAGGAGGTTAGAAGTCTGAGTTAAAAGTGCCAGATCTAGGGGCTGGGTAAAGGCCCCTTGACCTTGGGCTTCAGTTCTGCCTCTTGCTCCCAGTCCACAGAAGCTGGGGGGTTCTCTTACCTCAGGCAACTGCTGGCTGCTGAAGCTGACAAACCCAAGGATGACAAATAAAATTGCACAGTCCCAAGATAATCAAAGAATATGACAGGCCACTAGTTCAAGTCCAGAAACAAGATCAGCAGGAGACAACATGGCAGGCTGCTGAATGAAGTCTCAACTACATGCAGGGTCCAAGCATGCCAAAAAGCTCAATACCTTTCTCAAAGCATCCTCTTATATACTGGAAACAGACCACATCCCTAATCTAGCTACTCAGCTGCTCACAGTAGATTCCACCATGGAATTGATTACCAATCTCATCATGGAGAATCACTACCTCCAGTTGCCCAGCCACTCAAAACCAGGTCCAGCCAAGTTGACACATAACCTTAACTACCACAACCCCAATGCATTAACCCACATATGCATTAAGCATTTACTCCCCATTCCACACCTCCTCAAGATCCTGGCAATCACCAATCCATCTTTACATATTTATTGATTCTAAAGATTTTGTATGCATGGAATCATACAATATATGACTTTATATATTTGGTTTTTGAGGTTTATTTCCATTATAGAATGTATCTACTGTTACATTTCTTTCTTTTTTTTTTATGGCTGAGTAATATTCCAAATTTCATTTTGAGTACTCAAGTGCACCTGACCCAAACCATAGTATTTTCAATCACCTCATATGCATGTGAAAGCTGGACAATGAGTACGGAAGACTGAAGAATTGATGCCTTTGAATTAGGGTGTTGGTGAAGAGTATTGAATATACCATGGACTACCAGAAGAATGAACAAATCTGTTTTGGAAGAAGTACAGCTAGAATGCTCCTTAGAAGTGAGGATGGTAAGATTTTATCTCATGTACTTCAGATATGTTAGCAAGAGGGAACAGTCCCTGGAGAAGGATGTCATGCTTGGTAAAGTAGATGGTCAGTAAAAAAGAGGAAGACCCCCAACAAGATGGATTGACACAGTGGCTACAACAACGGGCTCAAACATGGTAACAATTGTTAAGATGGTGCAGGACCAGGCAGTGTTTCATTCCGTTGTACATAGGGTCGCTGTGAGTTGGAACTGACTTGACAGCACCTAACAACAGCAATAACAACAAATATTCCTTTTCATATATATACCACATTCTGTCTATGTATCTGTTGATGAACTTTTGTGTTGTTTCTACCTTTTGGCTATTGTGAATAATGTTGTTATGAACACGTGTGTATGGTTGAGCTCCTGCTTTTGGGTATATACTTAAAAGTAGAATTCCTGGGTCATATGGTAATTCTGTTTTGCAGAACTACCAATCTCTACAATTGCTGAACCATTTTATTTTATTTTTAAAAACTTTTGAATTATGTTTTGGGTGAAAGTTTACAGAGCAACTGTTTTCCATTAAACAATTCATAAGCATTTTTTTTTTCATGACCTTGATTGTGATCTCCACAATGTAATAGCACTCATCCCACACCCTCCCTATATTTCTCATTTCCATTCGTCCTTCTTTCTTATCCCTTCCTGTCTTCTGAGCTTTGTCTCTGGGCAAATATTGCCCTTTTGATCTCATATGGTTGTTCTAAACAGTGTATTCATCTCTGTTGTTACTGTTCACCTTATAGGCCTGTTTATTGTTTGGCTGAAAGTTGAGCCACAGGGGTGAGTTGAGTTTCGTTCCAGGCTTCAAGGGTGTCTAAGGGCCATAGTCTCAAGGGTTCCATGAGTTTCTATCAGACCAGTAAGCCTGGTCTTTTTTTTTTTCTTTTTTTTTTAATTTGAGCTTTGTTCCACATTATTCTCCCAGTCTGTGTAGGATCTTCTAATAGGATCTCTTTCTTAGTGGTTGGTGGTAGTAGCCAGGCAAAATCTAGTTCTAGTCTCAAGTTTGTAGAGGCTGAGGTTCCTGTGGTTCAGTTCCCTTGGTCCACTAGTCCCTTGAACGAATAACTAACTAGGGGGTAAACGTGTTAACCTTGGTGAAGGGGAAAGCAATATACAATAAGGGGGTGATCATCACAAAATAATCAAGGGAAAAGACAATGGGAGGAATATAAGTGTTAAAGGCAGCAGAGGTAAATACTATTACATACACAACCCTTCAATAACAGTAATAACAATAATCTATGAGTGGATACACAGATAGACAATGGCAGCTGCACAGGAGTGGGAAGGCAAGTGGGACTACACCCATGAATATTTATAAGTTTGACAGAGGACATGTCTACATATTTATTTATATGTGCTGCAAATATATCCATGAATATAGCAGGGCACACAAAAAGTAAAATTATTCAAACTTCTCTAGCCATAATCAAACACCTTAAAGGAATGAGTCAGTAGGCCTGGGGCCTCAGGACCATAGTCTTGGGGGACAAAAAAATTAATTGGCATAATACAGTCCACAAAGCAAATGTTTCTACATCCTACTTTGATGAGCAGTGATCAGGGTATTAAAAGCTTGTAAATGGCAATCTAAGGTGCAGATGTTGGTCTCTCCTTGTCTGGAGCAAAAATAAGTGAAGAAAATCAAAGATACATGGAAACAATTAGTTCAAGGGACTATTCCCTTATTTTATTTTCTATATGTTTTTTAAGTTATTTTCTGTATGGTTACCATGGAGATTAAAATTAACTTTCTAAATTTATAACCATCTAGCTTGGATTGATATCAACTTACTTTTAGTAGCACACACAAAAATCTTCTTTCCAGCTCTATCCCCCTTGATGTTTGAAAATTACATCTTTATACGTGTGTGTCAATTCACATAGATTTATGATTATTGTTTTACAAATTTGCCTTTTATTTTTTATTTATTTTTTTACTTGAAGAGCTTGTTTTGCATTCAACATAACACATACATTTAGTTTCATTCCCCATTCACCATGTCCAACCCTAACCCAGTCTCCTCCCCTCTTTACCCTGTAACCCTCCCCCTGTGCCCCTCATATTTATGCACTCCTGTTTGTCCTGCATTTCCTCAATTTGAATGTTGGTCCTCTGGTGTCCCATGGTCTATTGCTCTAAGGGATGTATTACCATAGAGTATGTGGATGCGTCATCCTGGGTTGAGTGGTCTGTGTGTACATCTTGTTAACTGTTGGGCTGAGCTGACAGCCTGCCACTGGGGTGTATTTTATTCCAGGCGCAGAATGTATTCCAGGGCCATAGTATTGGGAGTCTCAACAGATTTCATCTGACCAGTAATTCTAGTCATTATTGAGTTTTTGGATTTTGTTCCATGTTTTCCCTCCCACTCTATCCAGGATCTCCAGATTTGATTCTTTCCTGAGTGGTTGGCACTGGTAGCCGGGCACCATCTAGCTCTTCTGGTCTCGTGTCCTAGGGCTGATTGCTTCTAAATGCCCCCCCCTTTTTTTTTTGTTTTGTTTTTTTGCATTCTTCTTCATTTCCAATGCTAGGAGACTGTTAGCTGCATCTTAGATGGCCACTTGAAAGCTTTTAAGACCCCAGTCAGTACTCACCAATGTAGGATGTGGAGCAACTCTTTTATGTATTTTGTTGTGCCAACTTAGTCTGGAATCCCCCAGTACTATGGTCCTCAGACAGTAGATCTATTGGGTCTCTCGCCCATGTCTGGTTGTCTGTGAGGGATTCCTCTGTGTCTGTTTTCTATTGTTTCTGTAAGGACTGCAGGTATTTTGTATCACTGGTGTCTGTGCAAGATTATCCTCAGCTGAATCTATCCTTGGTCTAGAGTATACTTCTGTTCACTGACCCCCGTCTGATCATCTCAGATGTTTATGTGTTTATCTGTATAGCCTAATGTTTGGTGTTAATGGCAATGGAGTATTGTGGACACATTGGTTGGTATTAGCATCTGTCGTCTATCTCTTATGTTCACAATTTGCTGTCCTCCCATTTCCTAATGTTATCATGGTGGTTATAAATCCTTCCCATATATCCCTCCCCCTACCCATGTCAGGGTGTAGGCCCCAACTAGCCAGAAATTAATTCCTCCCCTTCCCTCCCCATCCTGGTAACCTACTAAGTGAGTTCCCTTTCCCAAGAAAGCCCTTCTCTGTCTTTTTACAGTAATGAGCTCATACAGTACTTGTCCTTCTGCAATTGACTTATTTTATTCAGCATATTGTCCTCCAGATTCATCCACGTTGTGAGATGATTCGCAAATCCCTCATTGTTCTTTAAAGTGTCATAGTATTCAATTGTGTGGATATACCATAATTTGATTATCCACTCATCTGTTGATGGGCATTTAGGTTGCTTCCATCTCTTTGCTATGGTGACTTGTGCTGCAATGAACATACATGTACATAAATCTGTTTGTGCTCTATCTCTCACTTCTTTAGGATATATTCCTAGTAATGGAATTGCTGGATCAAATGGTACTTCTATTTTCAGTTTTTTAAGGAAATACCATACCATTTGCCACAATGGTTGTACCATTTTACAATCCCACCAGCATTGCACAAGAGTTCCAATGTCTCCACAACCTCGCCAGCATTTGTTACTTTCTGACCTGTTGAACTTTTCTATTATTGCTGGGGTGAAATGATATCTCATTGTAGTTTTGATTTGCATCTCTCTAATGATTAATGATCATGAGCAATTTCTCATGTGTTTGTTGGCTGCCTGTATATCTTCTTTGGTGAAGTGTTTGTTCAAGTGTTTTGCCCATTTGTGAATTGCGTTATTTGTCTTTCTGGTGTTGAGGTGTTGAAGTTTTCTATAGATTTTGGAGATAAGTCCTTTATCAGATATGTCATAGGCAAATATTTTCTCCCAATCTGTAAGTTCTCTTTTTACCCTTTTGATGAAATCTTTCGATGAGCACAAGAATTTAATTTTTAAAAGGTCCCAGTCATCTAGCTTCTCTTCTATCTCCTGCACATTCTGTGTTATGCTTGACAGTCTATTTATGCCGCAAATTACGGCTCCCAGATTTGCCCCTATTTTAGTTTTGATGAATTTTATAGTTTTGGGTTTTACATTTAAGTCTTTGATTCAGCTTGAGTTTGTTTTTGTTTATCGGGTGAGGTATGGGTCTTGTTTCATTTTTCTACAGGTGGATATCCAGTTTTGCAAGCACCTTTTGTTAAAGAGGCTGCCTCTTCCCCATTAATCAGCAACGTAATTATAATTAATGTAATTATTTTCTCTGTTATTTGAACCTTATGTATATATTTTTAAACAACCAACTAGTTGGAAAAATATCTTACTTTCCCCCTTGCAGATCTGTTTGGTGTACTGAGCAACCTCCTATTTTTGGAAAAATACAAGTTAAGTTTTGGAGTTAAGCAGATCTGAATTTGGACACTGGCACCTCCACCTAACTAGTTGTATTATCCTAGACATCTTCATTAGGAGCTCTGGTAGCACAGTGACTAAGGCACTTGACTTCTAACTAGAAGGCTGGTGGATCAATCCCACCAGCCCCTCCTCGGAAGGAAGGTTGGGCAATCTACTTCCGTAGTGATACTGCCTCGGAAACCCAAGGAGGGGTCACTATGAGTAGGGTCCAACTCGATGGCACATAACAACAACAACAACAGCTCTTCCCCATTTAATGGGTTTTGGACCTTTGTCAAAGATCAGTTGTCCATGGATGGATGGATCTATATCTGGACTTTCAATTCTATTCCATTGGTCTATTTGTCTATCATTGTACCAATACCATGCTGTTTTGACTACTGTGGTATATAGTAGTTCTTAAGATCTATGAGTGTGGGACTTCCCACTTTGGTTTTCTTCTTGAGAAATGCTCTGCTTATTCGAGGTCTCTTTCCTTTCCATATGAAATTAGTAATTAATTTTTCCATGTCCTTAAAAAGTTTTGTTGAAATCTGGATTGGGATTGTGTTAAATGTGTAGATTGCTTTAGGTAGTATTGAAATTTTCACAATATTTAGTCAACGTATCCATGAACAAAGTAGGTTCCTGCATTTATGTAGTGCCTTTGTTGTCTCCTGAAGCAGTGTTTTATAGTTTTCTCTGTATAGATCTTTTGTGTCTCTTGTGAGGTTTATTCCTAGATATTTTATCTTTTTCATAGCTATACTAAGTAGTATTGTTTCCCTTATTTCTTTATCAGAGGACTCCTTGCTCGTGTGGAGAAAACCAACTGATTTTTGTATGTTGACCTTGTTTCCTGACACTTTGCTGAAACTCTCTATTAGTTCCAGTAGTTTTTTTTTATTGAGTCCCTTGGGTTTTCTATGTACAGGATCATATCATTTGCAAACAGAGACAGTTTTAGTTCCTCTTTGCCAATTTGTATGCCTTTTATTTCTCTTTCTTGCCTTACTGCCCTGGCCAGGACTTCCAATATAATGTTAAATGGAAGTGGTGATAGAGGGCATCCCTGTCTGGTGCCCGTTCGTAAGGGGAATGACTTGAGTCTTTCCCCATTAATAATGATACTGGCTCTTGGCTTTGCATATATGCCCTTTATTATGTTGAGGAATTTTCCTTCTATCCCTATTTTGCTGAGAGTTCTAAACAGGAATGGATGTTGGATTTTATCAAATGCCTTTTCTGCATCAATTGATATAATCATATGGTTATTTTCCTTTGTTTTATTTATGTGGTGGATTATATTGATTGATTTT
>NW_006921606.1:1506613-1517674 GCF_000298275.1 Orycteropus afer afer
TTTTTTTTTTTAATTTCAGTTTTTATCTGTTTTGTTACCCAGTAGTTTTTGAGCAGTGAGTTGCTCAGCTTCCACATGTTTGATGCTTTTTCCTTGCTCTTCCTATTATTGATTTCTAATTTTATAGCATTGTGGTCCGAGGAGATGTTTTGCAGTATTTCAATGTTTTTGAATTTATTGAGGCTTGTTTTATGTCCTAACATATGGTCTATTCTGGAGAAGGATCCATGTGTACTGGAAAAGAATGTGAATTATTCTTTTGTTAGATTAAATGCTCTGTATATGTCCATGAGGCCAAGTGGGTTGATTGTATTGTTAAGTTCTTCTGTATCCTTTTTGAGTTTTTTTCTAGTTGACCTGTCCCTCTTTGAAAGTGGTTTGTTAAAGTCTCCTACTACTATTGTAGAGTTGTCTATTATCCCTTTTAATTCAATTGATTTTTGCTTCATGTATTTTGGAGCACTTTCTTTGGGTGCATAAATATTCATTGTTGTAAAGTCTTCTTTTTCAATTGACCCTTTCATCATCATATAATCTCCCTTCTTATCTCTTATGGTGTTTTTCACCTTGAAATTAATTTTATCAGAAATCCTTTTGTTGTTGTTTCCATTGGCTTGGTATGTTTTTTTCCATCCCTTAACCCTTAATTTGTTTTTATCTTTGTGTCTAAGGTGGGTCTCTTTTAGGCAACATATTGATGGATCTTCTTTTCTTATCCAGTCTGCCACTCTCTTTCTCTTGATATGTGCATTTAGTCCATTCACATTGAGTGTAATTAGTAATAGGTATGAATTGATTGCTGTCATTCTATTGTGTTTTTTTGTCCTGTTGTTGGTGTTTCTTTGGTCCATATACTTTTCTGTGCTGAGTTTGGTGTGTTGGCTAATGTTTTCTCCCTTTTCTTCTTTATAATTGGTTTTGTGCTTATTAAACCCATATGTTTTCCTTTCTTCTGGATTTGCTTAGAAGGATTGTTACTTTTCTCTGTGGTTACCTTGGAGTATATTCTTGTCTCTACATTTTTAGAACAGTGTGTACTGTGAAGACATTGTCCCGTTTTCCTCTCCATTTGAAAGTCTGTACCTAGAAGGTTTATTCTCTCTGATAGGTTAGTTGCTGTTGTGTGGTGATTGACTTTCTTGTTTTTTAAGGTACAACATTTTATGGTCTTACTTTGAGTATCTATTTCTGATTTGGTTTTAGTGTTGCCACGTATCCTGGTTTTAGATGATCTCTGTTGTGGGTTCTCTATTGGAAGGACTTCCTTAAGAATTTCTTGTAGAGTTGGTCTGGTTTTCACAAAATCCCTTAATTTCTGTTTGTCTGAGAATGTCTTGATTTTGCCCTCATATTTGATGGATAATTTGGCTGGATAAAGGATTGTTGCTTGGAAGTTCTTCTCCTTCAGTGTTTTATATATGCTGTCCCACTGCCTTCTTGCCTGCATGGTTTCTGCTGAGTAATCAGAGCTCAAGCTAACTGTTTGATTTTTATAAGTAAAATTTCTTTTGTCCTGGGCAGCTCTCAAAATTTTTTCTTTGTCTTAGGTTTTGGAGACTTTGGTTATAGCATACCTCAGTGTTTTTCTCTTGGGATCTATCGTGTGTGGGGTTCTATGAGCTTCTTGGACAAATATCTTTTCTTCCTTCATGATATGGGGGAAATTTTCTGTTAGCAGTCTTCCACAATTTTCTCAGTGTTTTTTTTTTTTTTTTTTCCACCTCTTCTTGTTCTGGAATTTCAATGAGTCTTATGTTGTTTTTTCTCATGTCATGGCATATAATTCTTAGGTTCTCTTCATTTCTCTTAAATTTTTGTTCTGATTTTTCTTCATAAACACTAGTGCCCAGGGATTTGTCTTCTAGTTGGGATATGCGTTCTTCAGCCAGTTCTAACCTACTCTTTTGTGCTTCTACTGTGTTATGTAATTCTGTCATTTTAGTACTCATCTTCTGCATTTCGGTACTCATGTTCTGCATTTCTAACTGCTGTTTTTGTATGAGTTCTGATTGTGCATTAATCTTATTATTTTGTTCCTGAATGATTCTCCTGTGTTTTTCCAGAGAACTGTCTGTTTACTCCTTGTTTCTATTTGGGGTTTCCTTAGGCTCTTGTATAGCTCTATAAACACATCTTCTAAATTCCTTATCAGATAATTCTGTTGCCTCCTTGTGGTTTTGTTTCTAAAGCTTTGTCCTGTTTTTTTTTGTTTGATTTGAGGTTGCCTGTTGTTTCCTAGACATTTTGAGGTTGTCTTTAACTGTTGGTTATGTATTGGTTTGTTTTGTCTTGGTTTTATGGTTTAATATTTTGAAAAGGTGAAGTGATGTGTTTTATTTTATTTTATTTAGTTATTAATTCAGGTATGCTGGGTTGCTCTGGAGATTTCTTTGTGATGGTGGAATCACTGTGTGGAATGTGGATATAGGTTTCTGTTTGTTGTAAAGAGGGTTTAGAGTTTGAACTGGGAGATTTTATTTTGGCTAAATGTGTTTTCTTCTATTGGATGAGTGAAGTTATTGGTGGAGGAGGTGGGAGCGGAAAAAGGAAAGCTTGCTGTTAGCTAGGAGTGTTTTCTAGGTCTTTGAGCAGGCTGCTACTGATGACATCGTACTGTTATTTACAGGCCGGCAGCTCAATATCAGCAAAGACTCCAGTTGTTAGGGGGTCGCTGCTTTCCGCCAGGCTCAGACACATGCAAAAACCCCACTCTCAAGGCCTCTTGGCGCCATAAAGCCGACCCAAGGCAACTTCCTGGCTCTGTGATCTGCTATGGGGGTTTCTCTCTCCAGCCCTACCCACCCAGGGCTCTGGCCCAACGTGCCCAGACCCCAATCAGCTCAGGAGTTCTTCTGTGAGTCCACCCACCTGCAGCACCAAAGATGTGCTTGGTTTCAGCTGTGCTGGAATTGGAGAGTGCCAGCTAGTAATCTGTGGTCCCAATATTAGTGATAAAGTCAAGCATAGACCTCTCAGTGCCACTAAGCTGACCCAAGCCTATTCAGTGACCCACTGAGGAAGGAGTGAGCCCACCCTCCTGGAGCACCAATGGACTCTCAGCTTGGGTTTCAGTCGTACTGGACATGCCCATTTGTACCTAGCCAACCCAAGTTACCTATAAATCAGGTGCTGAAGGTAGATCCTTGAGGTGATCACTGGTATGTTGGTGTGGTCACTGGTATGCTGGTATGGTGTGTCTTCTGTCTTGACCCAGGGAGGTCTTGGATGTCCATTGTTGCCTGCCTGTTACTCCCCCAGGGAAGTCTCTAATGGCCTTTCTTGGCTGCCTGTCCACAGTCCACAGGATAGATCTTTTTTTCCCCTCTGTACATTTCTTCTAATTCTACTCCTCTGAGTTTGGTGCACTTTGACTCAGTGATCTGTTCAGAGCACCAAATCCCTAATTCAAACTGCTGTACCTAATTTTTCAAGCACTAAGATGCTAGAGGGAAATAGCATGGTGATTACTGATGAGATTCCATTTTGAATCCACAAATTTATCTTTTAAATCACATTGCTATTGTCAGTCACTGGCAAGTCAGTTCTGACTTACGGTGATCCCATGTGCTCAGAGTAGGACTACTCCATAGAGTGTTCAAGGTGGTGACCTTTCTGAAGCAGATCACCAGGACTGTGTTCTGAGGATCCTCTGGGTGGGTTCAAACCACCAACTTTTCAGCAAGCAGTTGAGTGCCTAAGGGTTTACATTAGCCAGAAGTTCCCCTTTATATCACAAACAGAAAGAGGAGTTTCATACAAAAAATACAACATTAGCTTTAATATTTATAATTAAATAGTTAACTTTACAGTGATCATTATTTCTCCATATGATTTTGTGTCTTTTTGTTTCAGCCTGAAAGATTTCTTTAGGATTACTAGTAGGGCAAGTCTGTTAGTGATGACTCCCTTATTTGTTTATCTGAAAATTTCTGAATTTTCCTTAATTTTTGAAGAATTATGTTGATGAGCTCTGGTAGCACAGTGGCTAAGGCACTTGACGGCTCACCAGAAGGCTGGCGGTTCAAACCCACCAGCCACTCCTTGGAAGGAAGATGGGGCAATCTACTTCCATAGTGATACTGCCTCAGAAACCCAAGGAGGGGTCGCTATGAGTCAGGTCTCACTCGATGGCACATAACAACAACAACAACAACAATGTTGATGTATACAGAATTCTTGGTTGTTATTTTTCCTTCTTTTAGCAGTTTAAATGTTTCATCCTATTGTCTTTAGTTCTCTGTGATTTCTGATGAGTAATTGGCTGTTAATATTATTGAGGATTGCTTGTATGTGATGAGTTACTTCTCTCTTGCTCCTTTCAAGATTCTCTCATTGTCTTTGGCTTTTCATTGTTTGTTTTGTTATTCAATAGTTTATTGTTAGTAGTAATGCTGATAATATAATTTGCATCCAATGATGTATATTGTAGGGTAAAACAAATAATTATCAATGTTATTAGTAACCAGGATTTTCAGTGTAAGAGAAAAGAAATATAAACATACAATATGAAAGTAAAGAAAAAACTCTCTATGTTTATTTTGGATGGGAAATATCAATGTGAACTCATTTTTTTTCTTGTGGTTTAATGCATGAAGCATTTATTAATTAAAGGACTTTTTGCTGTATAAAACTTGAAGATTAATTTTTGACTTCATAAATTTTTGAAGGCTTATATTTAATCTATAAAACTTTTGCCAGGACTATTTATACAGCAAAACTCTCAGAGTTCTCATATATTCAAGCATTATAAAACTGATGCACTCTTAATTATTTACTATTTTCTGTTATTTATTGAAATTTACTTTTACCTTTCAACTTGTATCTCTTGTACATACACTCTGGGTACTATTTATTGATAAAATGATATCGGCATAGGACAATTAATGTTTCCCAGAGAAAACTCAAATCCTCACTTCCTGTGTTATTCCATAAGTCCAAATAAATGTTTTCTGTTTGACAACCACCTGGGAGAGGCAGGGAAGTGTGTATATTTCAGCTGGGTTTTGCTAGCAATGAATGACACTCACATATGAAGGAAAGCTCTTAGTGGGAGGAGAGGAGGGAGGGTTGAAATCTTTTCTTGTCTGGTTCTTTAATGGAGACTTTTCTTACTATATATGGCTTTGAGTAACTGTCTAGTGTCCTTTCTTTCCCAAAGAAGTACCTTTGGCATTTCTTCCATCTATTTTTATTATTATTATAATTTTTTATTTTTGCAGTGTTCCCTCAGCTCCCCTCCACCCCTGGTAACCAACAAATATATAAACCTTCCCTTGACTTTTGACAATAATGAACTAATACAATATTTGTTCTTCTGTGATTGAGTTATTTCACTCAGCATAATACCCTCCAAGTTCATCCATGTTATGCTATGTTTCGCAGATTCTACATTATTCTTTAGTGTTGCACAGTATTCCATTTTGTGTATATACCATAGTTTGCTTACCCATTCTTCTGTTGTTGGGCACTTAGGTTGTTTCCATCTTTTTGCTAATGTAAATAGTGCTGCAATGAACAAGGGTGTGCACATATCTCTTCTTGTCCTCGCTCTCACTTCTTTAGGATATACACCTAGTAATGGGATTGCTGAATCAAATGGTATTTTTAATTCCAACTTTTTAAGGACTCACCATAATGCTTTCTACAGTGATTGTATCGTTTTATAGTCCCATCAACAGTGTATGAGAGTCACAATCTCTCCACATCCTCATCAACATTTGTTATTTTCCATCTTGTTGAACTTTGCTATTAGTGCTGGGACCAGATGGTATCTCATTGTTTTGGTTTGTATCTCTCTAATGACTAATGATCATGAATATTTCTTCATGTGATTGTTGGCCCCCTGAATATCTTTTTTGGTGAAGTGCCTATTCATGTCTTCTGCCCATTTTTTTAATTGGATTCCTTATATTTTTGTTGTTGAGGTATTGGAGATGTCTATAAATTTTAGAGATAAGTCCCTTGTCAGAGGACATTGCTGAATATTTTCTCCCAATCTGTAGGTTCTCTTTTTACTCTTTTGGAGAAGTTTTTTGAGGCACATAAAAATTTAATTTTCAGAAAGTCCCATTCATCTAGTTTATCTTCAACTTATTGTGCATTTTGGGTTATGCTTGTTAGTCTATTTATGTCATAAATTAATGCAAGGCAATGTACTGCCATTGAGTTGGATCTGACTCATAGCGAACCCTTCTTGGATTTCCAAGGTGGTATCACTACAGAAGATTGCCCAAAATTCCTTCTGAGGAGTAAAGTTGCCCCTATTTTTCCCTTGAGGAGCTCTATAGTTTTACGTTTCAAATTTAAGTCTTTGATCCATCTGGAGTTCATTTTTGTGTATAGTGTGAGGTACAGATCTTGCTTCATTTTTCTGCAGATGGATATCCAGTATTTCCAGCACCATTTGTTAAGAGACCATCTCTTCCTCTTTTAGTGGATTTCAGCCCTTTGTCAAAAATCAGCTGACCATAGGTTGATGGATCTATTTTGGGGTTCTCAATTCTGTTCCACCGGTCTATGTATCTGTCATGGTACCAGTACCAGGTTGTATTGACTATTGTGGCTGTATAGTAGGTTGTGAGATCTTGGAGTGTAAGACCTCCCACTTTGTTGTTCTTCTTCAGTAGGCTGAGGTCTCTTTCTTTTCCATATAAAAGAGTGATTGGTTTTTCCATATCCTTAAAGAATGTTGATGGGATCTGGATTGGGATTCCATTGAATGCATAAATTTCTTTGGGTAGTATTGACATTTTCACAATATTCAATCTTCATGAGACAGACTAGGAAGAAGGAAAAGACCATCCAGTTCTCAAAGAACTGGCTGGGGAAAACCTTATGAATTACAGAGTAACATTCTTTGATACATTACTGCACAGCTTTGTGAATAGCCTGGAAACATTATATGATACAGTGCAGGACGATGAGATCCTTAGGTTAGAAGGCTTTCAAAATATGACTAGGAAAGAGCTGCATTATCAGGGTAGGACCAACTTTACTGATATGGCTAGAGTAAAGCTTTTGAGACCTCCATTTCCTGACATGGCACAACTAAGTATGAGGAGAAACAGCTGCAAACATCCATTAATAATAGGAACATGGAATGTACAATGCATGAATCGAGGAAAATTGGAAGTTGTCAAAAATGAGATAGAACACATAAAGATTGATATTCTAGGCATTAGTGAACTGAAATGGACTGGTTTTAGCCATTTTGAATCAGAAAACTGTATGATCTACTATACTGAGAATGACAATTTAAAGAGGAATGACGTGGCATTCATCATCACAAAGGATGTTTCTAGATCTGTCCTGAAGTACAATGCTGTCAGTAATGGGATAATATCCATATGCCTACAAAGAAAACCAGTTAATATGACTCTTATTCAAATTGATGCACCAACCACCATAGCCAAATATGAGGAAATTGAAGATTTTTATCAACTTCTACAGTCTGAAGTTGACCAAATGTGCAATCAAGATGTGTTAATTATTGATGGTGACTGGAATGCAAAAGTTGGACAAAGAAGAATCACCAGCAGTTGGAAAATTTGGCCTTGGTGACAGAAATAATGCTGGAGATTGCATGATAGAATTTTTCAAGACCAACGACTTATTCATTGCAACTACATTTTTTCAAGAACACAAATGGTGGCTATACACGTAGACTTCACCAGATGGAGTACACAGGAATCAGATTGACTACATCTGTGACAAGAGGAGATGGAAAAGCTCAACATCTTCAACCAAAACAAGGCCAGGAGCTGATTGTGGAACAGACCATCAACTGCTCATAAGCAAGTTCAAATTGAAGTTGAAGACAATTAAAACAAGTCCATGAGAGCCAAAATATGACCTTGAATATATCCTTCTTGAATTTAGAGACCATCTAAAGAATAGATTTGATGCATTGAACACCAATGACTGAAAACCAGAATTGTGGGATGACATTAAGAACATCATCCATGAAGAAAGCAAGAGGTCACTGAAAAGACCAAAATGGATGTCAGAAGAGAGTCTGACCCTTGTTCTTGAATGGAGAGTAGCTAAAGCAAATGGAAGGAATGCAAGATAAAAGAGCTGAACAGAGGATATCAAAGAGCAGCTCAAGCCGACAAAGCCAATTATTATAATGAAATGTGCCAAGACCTATAGTTAGAAAACCAAAAGGAAAGAACACACTTGGTATTTCTCAAGCTGAAAGAGCTGAAGAAAAAAATTTAAGCCTGGTGTTGTAATATTGAAAGATTTTATGAGCAAAATATTGAATGATGCAGGAAGCATCAAAAGAAGATAGAAGTAATATGCAGAGTCACTGTGCCAAAAAGAACTGGTCAATGTTCATCCATTTCAGGAGGTGCCATATGATTAAGAACCAATGATATTGAAGGAAGAAGTCAAAGCTGCACTGAAGGAATTGGTGAAGGACAAGGCTCCAGGAATTGATGAAACACCCATTCAGATGTTTCAACAAACGGGTGCCCCACTGGAAGCACCCACTCAGTTATGCCAAGAGATTTGGAAGACAGCTACCTGGCCAACTGACTGGAAGAGATCCATATTTATACCCATTCCAAGGAAAGGTGATCCCAGAGAATGCAGAAATTATCAAACAATATCTGTAATATTGCATGCAAGTAAAATCTTCTGAAGATAATTCAAAAATGGTTGCAGCAGTGTATTGACAGAGAACTTCCAGAGGTGCAGGCTGGACTCAGAAGAGGACATGGAACAAGTGATATTATTGCTGATGTCAGATGGATTTTGGCTGAAAGCAAATAATACCAGAAAGATATTTCCTTGTGTTTTATTGACTATGAAAAGGCATTTGATTGTGTGGATCATAACAAATTATGGATAACATTGAGATGAATGGGAATTTCAGAACACTTAATTGTGCTCAGGAGGAACCTGTACATAGACTGGGAGGCTGTCATTCAAACAGAACAAGGGGACACTGCATGGTTTAAAATCAAGAAGGGAGTGCATCAGGATTATATCATTTCACCATATTTATTCAATTTATATGCTGAGCAAATAATCCAAGAAGCT
The DNA here is from genome assembly GCF_000298275.1 of Orycteropus afer afer. Lineage (NCBI taxonomy): Eukaryota > Metazoa > Chordata > Mammalia > Tubulidentata > Orycteropodidae > Orycteropus > Orycteropus afer. The sequence continues at coordinate 1,515,662 of NW_006921606.1, forward strand.
GGACTATATGAAGAAGAACGTGGCATCAGGATTGGAGGAAGGGTCATTAACAACCTGCAATATGCTGATGACACAACTTTGCTTGCTGAAAGTGAGGATGACTCAAAGCACTTACTGATGAAGATTGAAGAATACTGTCTGCAGTATGGATTACATCTCAATATAAAGAAAACAAAAATCTCACAACTGGACCTATAAGCAGCATCATGATAAATGGAGAAAAGACTGAAGTTGTCAAAGAGTTTACATTGCTTGGTTCTACAATCGAGGCCAATGGAAGCAACAGTCAGGACATTAGACGATGTGTAGCACTGGGCAGGTCAGCTGTGAAGGAACTCTTTCAAGTGCTGAGGAGCAAGGATGTCTCCTTGAGGACTAAGGTGCACCTGACACAGGCCATGATATTTCCAATTGCCTTGTATGCATGTGAGAACTGGGCAATGAATAAAGAAGACCAAAGAAGAATTGATGCTTTTGATATGTGGTGCTGGTGAAGAATACTGAAAGTACCATGGACCGCTAAAAGAACTAACAAATCCGTCCGGGAGGAAGTGCAGTTGGAATGCTCCTTGGAAGCAAGAATGGCCAGACTTCGTCTCACCTACTTTGGTCATGTTGTCAGAAGGGACCATTCCCTGGAGAAGGATGTTGTGGTAGTTAAGTTTATGTGTCAACTTGGTTAGGCCTGGTTGAGTGGCTTGGCAGTTGAATGTAGTTATTCCCCATGGTGAGACTGGAAATTAAGTCTATGATGGAATCTATTGGAGCAGCTGAGTAGCTGCTTAGGCTATGTGGTCTGCTTCCCGTATACAAGAAACAACTTTGGGAATGGTCTCTAGTTTATGGCATGCTTGAATCCTGCATGTAGCTGTGCCATTGTTCAGCAGCCTGCCATGCTCTGCTGACCCTGGGATTTTAATGGACTTAAATTAATGGTCTGCCACATGGTATGGTAACACTGGGGCTGTGCCATTTTATTTGCCAACCTTGGGCTTGCTATCCTCAGCAGCTGGTGGCTGCCTGAGTGAAGAGATGCCTCTAGCTTCAGTGGGCCAGGAGCAAGAGGCAGAGCTGAAGCCCAAGGTTGAGAGGCTTTCACAAAGCCCCTGGAGCCTGGCATTTTGAACTTGGACTTAAAGCCTCCAGACTGTAAGAGAATAAACTGTTTGTTAAGGCCATCTACATTTGTGGTATATTCTTGTCAGAGTGGCACTAGGTAGCCAAAACAGATGTCATGCTTGGTAAGGTCGAGGGTCGATGAGGGAGGGGAAGCCCCTCAATGAGATGGATTGACACAGCATCTGCAGCTATGGGGTCAAATATAGTGGGGATTGTGGAGCTGTAGTGGGATCTGGCAGTATTTCGTTCTGCTGAGCATAGGGTCGCTGTGAGTCAGAGATGACTTGACGGCAGATAACAACAACAACAACAACAATCTTTCTATCCATAAGCATGGTATGTTCTTCCATTTATATATTTCTCTTATGGTTTCTTGAAGTAGTGTTTTGTAGTTTTCTTTGCACAGGTCTTTTGTGTCTCTGGTAAGATTTATTCCCACGTATTTTATTTTATTTTTGTTAGCTAGTATCAAGGGTATTGATTTCCTTATTTCCTTTTCAGAGACCTCTTTGCTGGTGTAGAGGAATCCAGTTGATTTTTGTATGTTGATTTGTATCCTGCCACTATGCTAAATCTCTCAATTAGTTCCAGTAGATTTTTTGCTGAGTCTCTTGGGATTTCTATGTATAAGATCATGTTATCAGCAAATAGGGATAATTTGACTTCTTCCTTACCAATTTCGATGCCTTTGATTTCCCTTTCTTGCCTTACTGACTTGGCTAGGACTTCCAATACAATGTTGAATAGAATTGGTGATAGAGGGCATTCTTGTCTGGTTCCTATTTGCAAGGGGAATGGTTTCAGTCTCTCTCCCTTAAGAATAATGTTGGCGGAGTTCTGGCAAGATGGTGGACTAGGCAGAAAGACTGCACAGACCCTCTTCAACAAAGAAAA